>NC_057862.1:270042917-270355774 GCF_019393635.1 Dromiciops gliroides
CCCATACCCAGAAAGCCTTCCCTTAAAACAAAAAAAAAAATGAAAAAAATCAGGAAAACAAACCAACAACAAAATTACACGTGAGAGTATAAATATTCTATACCAATAGTTCCCCCCCCTTAATGGAGGGAGATACATTTCCCCAACTCTGTAACCAAGCTTTGTCATTTTAATTACAGAGTTTCAATTTTGTAAAACATTCTATTATCAAGCAAGAGGAAAAATCTTTATAATTGATCCTAAAATAAACGTAACTAAATTCTTGATTTTACTGATTTTTAATAGCTAAGAAATTTAAAAAAGAGAATAAAGAGTACCTCTAAATAAATTACCTGAAGATTAAATTCTGGCTGGATATTTACCTTGATTACAATCAATTACATTACAAAATTCCCTGACATTGTTTTCATTGATCTCAGCTTGCTTTCGTTCAATGAATGCTGATATTCTCCTGTCAATCTGCAGGTAACAAACAAGTTCATATGTACATATATTGTTGAAACAATTTCAATTTTTTTAAGACAACTTTTAAATTCAAGACAAAAACACCTTTGCTTACTTCTGCTTTTCCAGCTTTTATCTGGACTACTTCTGGATCAAAGTTAATTTGCTTGTCTTTAAGAATTTCCAAACCACGATCTTTGTATTTTTCATCTGCATGTAGATTATCATCAGGGCATATTTTTGTATCATTTTTGTTGACTGATTTTGTTATAGCAGCCTCTTCGATGGCAGTTATATCTTCCTCTTTAATCAAGCGCTGAAGTCTTTCTAAAAAAGGCTAAGAAAAACCATGAGCATATTTGATGATGTTTAAACCAACCAAGATTAAATTCATTATAATTTTAACTAAAACTCCTACCTAAATTCAATTTTAAGTTATTCAATTTAAATTTAGCATTTGGGCATTTATAAATTTGACTACACAGGATAATTTGTAATTTTGTCCTGCCATATTATCATAATTTGTCATAGATTTGTGAGAAAGTTAAGAAATCTAAAACTGTCTTTGAAGGAATCACCCTGTTATTTTGTGCCAAATCAAAGGCTCAGCCTCTGGCACCAATGTCACTTAATTAACATGTCATTCAAATGCCTACTCAGAACACTAAGGCTTAGTATTTTTCCTCCTTAACAGGAGAGCCAGTGCTTTTACTCAGTAAAGCCCTGCATTATCACTACATCACTGGAGATTCTCCACTTGAAACTGCAGTTGGTCAAAGTGTAGGAGAGAACACAGACATGAAATATATAGGTGTTACACTGAACACTATAGGTTATCTCCTTAGGTCTCAAAATTAAAGAAGCTTCTTTCAACACAGCAGAAAATGAACACTTATCATTAACATGAGAAAAAATATATCAAACTTAATGTGTAACATAAATTTTATCACCTATTTTCTTCCTCTCTCCCAATAACTATTACTTTCAACATGAAATAGATTTTAGCACAAAGTCCTTGAAGTAAAGGAAGAGATGAATATTAATATATTTCCAGCTTAAATAAAAATACTTTTCAATGTTACACCTCTTCCATAGCTATAATCTTGTTTCCTTTGGTATAGCAACTTTTTTGTAACCTATCACACAACATTAATGCCACTAATATGACCAATACAAAATAGCTCTTCCATTTCTCCACTAACACCATGCAATTTGAATTTTCTATAAGAAAATTTACACAATTACCAACATAGAGTCATTTTACTACAAGCCAGAAAGGTCACAGTATTGTTCACGTAGGGAAGTGATGCATTCAAATAACAAAATACTACTATACATCTAACAGTTTAATGTCTATTTCTGATATAAAGCATGCTATAAAAACTGTTAAGGAAAATTATCAGATAATATAGTGACTGGCTACTTACTAAGATGAGACAATAACATAGAAATTACTTTCTTTTAAAAAACTAAGCTGAAAATGTTTAATTGCAATAGACACTGCAGGATGTGTCATGCTGAGATAATGCCACTTCTTAAACCACTGAAAGCACTCCATGAGCCTCCAAACTCACCCAAGGCATGGAATCATTATCATAGCATGACACACACCTGCCGTGTCTTATTGCTTAATTATAACCCACCATAGATGAAACTGTACTGAATTTACAATGCAGGTCTAGAATTGAATAGAAATGGATTCATTCAATCTTCATAACCCCATCAGTTATTGGGCTAGTCTTACAACTGTTCTGAAACCTATCTGTAACCTTGTATTAATAGTGTTAAGCTAAAAATAATTGAAATGTTATATGCTTGTAATTTTACTACAATTAGATTCTATTCTCACAGTCAAGTTAATGTGTCCAACAAGATATTTACCTGAAAATATAAAACATGTTGTTCAAGAGCACTAAAGAGCAATGCTGGCTGGAGTGCTGAGAGGCTCTGAAGCTTGTTCCAATCGATTGTAATTTTCACCACATCATCTCCAAGGTTAAGCTTCAAAAGGGCAAAACAGCACCATCACAAAAATTACACCATTATATTGTACACATGTGCTGTCACAAAAAATTGGATTTTTAGAGAGCAACATATATACCTATCTTACTAAAAGTTATCAATCTTTTAATCTCTAGCTAAAAATTCTTAAGTTCCCATTTTAAAAGGTATTAGAATCTTGAATATTTTGATAAAAAGAACAGACATGGTCTCACATCCTAAAGGGGTTAAGTTCCATGTCATGGGATTGCCTTATAGGTGAAATTGCCTTATAATAAGATACTTTGGGTACTTTAGTCCCTAAACCCCTTGGATTGTGTTGAAGGTAGATTTGCCTCATGCTGAAACCCACTCAAATCAGAGGGAGTTTCTAATCTGTACATCACTTTAGTCAGCTAAATATATCTACCATGTATTATTTGTCCTCTGTTGATATCTGAATCATACTTCTATTGACTGCCTTCTCAACCAAACTCTTAAATCAAAATATGGGCTATGAAATCTCTATATAATCAGATTTAAAAAAAAAAAAAGCATGTTCTCAAAAAATTATTCAAAACATGATTTGAACATTAAAGAGAAAAGTGAAATATGATTTAATTCTCCTGAATCCAACCATACATACATTTGTAGATAGAAGGGATCCCTTGTTTAAATAAAGCCCCATAAACAGGAGGCTTTTAATAAACTTGCAAGTTGCTTATTATATTAAGGTATAAGGGGTAGGAAATATATCTATGGTAGGTATGCACCATTTATGAAAAGTAAAAATAAAATTACACCATATGCTAACATTAAAAGTACTATAATTACTAATATTTTTAAAAAGTAACTGATTTGCATTATTACTTTTGCAACAACTTTTATCAAAAACAGTATTACAAACCCTTCATGAGTTTATGTAGAGGGGATAAAAATATAAAAAGAACAACAATAACAACAATCCTGCGAAACAATTCAAAATGGTTCTATTATAAATGGAAGACTATCATACATGTGAAAAACACTAGTTATTTAGACTCTGGTTCTAAGTTTAAAAGTGTATTTCAGAGATAAAGAAAGAAATAAGAAGTGAAGAGCATGCCTGAATTAATTTCACTGTGTATTTTCTAAAACACCATATAAATAGATTTCAAACTGTATTTCTAGACCTTATAAAAATATGATTATAGTAAATATTAAGCACCTTACTTGGTAATGAATCCATTAAATACAAACAATACATTTTTGTAGAGAATGAAAGTTATATTAATTTTGATTATAAAAGTGTTCATATTTCAGTTGCATGTAATTGTTTTCATTTTTAAAAAAAGGAATCTAAAAAGACCCATGTAATCCTTCACCTAAATATAGGGTGGATTTTCATTTCAACTAAAAAAAAATGCCTATTCACTCCATTAATTTAAACATCTGATATCATAGGATATGTAAAAATTGACTGACTCCAAAGCCTTTATTAGCCTGTCATTGATATGACCATTTTGTGGCCATTCTGCAGAGAAATTAACAATACAATGCTACAACATTCAAGTTCAATACAAATGAAAAATAGTCAAAGGGCTAGTAGAGAAAAACTATAAAGTTAAAAATGAAGAACATCCATGACGAGAGTGGGCATATACATTAAAACATTTAATACTGTCTTCCCTATCAAACAATATCAGTAATTAAGGGCATCATAAACACTAACCTTAAGCAAAGATGATCATGCAAATTTTAAGATTTAACTTCTTGCAAAAGCAAATAATGACCTAAATTGATACTATAAATATTTTATCTTTTATTCTAATCTCAATAATACCTCAAAAAAGACAGATAATTATCAATATTGTCTGTATTTTGATTATCCATCATACTGATCTAATTTTGATTTTTGACTGATAGCATCTTCTCTATGTCAGATTCAAGTAAAGATATTTACATTTGACAGTGACATTTATTATGTAAATTTTGCTCATGTGACTTACCAGACCCTAGAGTCTGGGAAACACATAAAAATATAATCTATAGGAAATATGCCTTTGAAAAAATATTTGGAATGTGAAACCTTTCATATAATTCACCCTATCACATTTCTTTTAAAATTTAACCTATAGTGGGGAAAAATGATTTCATTATAAATGACTAAAATATAATTTTGTGTAATTTTAAATTTATCTCCATCCTAATTCAAGATGTCAAGTTCTAATTGCTTTGTTTTTCCTTCTGTTTAAAAGAAGTTAGAATGGTTTGGCTTAAGGCCTAAAAAGTTAATATTTAAAATAAAGGCCTTTATCAAGTCATACCCTTTCAAATACTTAAAAAAATATAACTACGAAGTACTTGAAAATATATACATGCTTCTTAATAATTCACACAAACTGTCTCAACAGGGATGGCTAAAATGAAAAGAGAGGTTTTTTTTTTCTTACGCCCGACAAACACACTTGCAAAAATAATCAGAAGAATAAAACTACCATCACAAATCTGAAGGTCAGATCATTTTGTTTATGAACTTAGCCTCCCACACAGTAAAATGCCTATAAGGCTATTATTAAAGCAATTGTTATCAGGCCCAGTACTTAGGAGACTTTTATTTTTTTAACAGGTAAGATGTTTTCTGTTAATAAGACTGGGAGGAAAAGGGGGAGAAAGGTCATTAACCAAAAAAATCAGTGGTTAAATTTCTACTTATATATTATATAATATTATATAACCATAATTACTGGTAAGATGTCTAAGTAGGGATTGAATGGATTGCTACAAGAAATGCTTAACAATTTTCTTTCAGTTTTAAACATGTAAATAAATAACCAGCTTTTGCTATTTTAATTTTGCATTTTTAAGGAAGAAATAAAAATTACTGCCAAACACGGCGACTAAGTTGTCTTCATTACCCATTTCGGCTTAACTACACCCATGAAGCATTAAAAGTAGTCTCATGGTCTGTGTAAATTTTTTTGTTTTTCTCTTTTTCTTCTTCTTCTTTTTTTTTTAAATAAATGCATAACCCACTAGGAAAAACAAAAACAAAAAAATACACGTAAACAAAACTACTATTCATTATATCAAGTCACAAAAATAGTGGGGTAATAAAATTTCCCCCTCTCCGTCCAGATGGTTAGTGAACCTTTTTTTCCATCTAGTAGGAAACAAGAAGGATGTCCGACGGCGAGCTCCCCGGGCTTTGGACAGTCCCAGGAAGAGGGCTTATCCGCCTTCTTCCTCGCCAGGCCAGTTTCTCCAGCAGGACAGTTCCTCTTCCGACTTCTTCGCTCGCTGCTTTTCTCCCTTCCATTTCCTTTCCTTTCCTTTTTTTTTTGGGGGGGGGGGGCGCGGGTACGAGGGAAGGAATGGGAATCACAGTAAGTGACCCCGGGAGACCAGTGGTAGGAAAAATGTAAATAAGGCTGTACCACCATAGAAACCGTGGGGGAACCCTAATATTCTTCTCCTTGCAGTATGCACCCTGAAAGCCCCCAAACATAGACGTAGCAGAGTCTCAGTCAACCCTGTTCTCTGGGAAAAGGAGAGGAGAAAGAGAGGAGAGAAGGGGAGAGGGAGAAAGGGAGAGGGAGAGGGAGAGGAAGAGTGAGTGAGAAAGAAAGAGAAAGAGAGAGAGAGAAAGAGAGAGAGAGAGAGAGAGAGAGAGAGAGAGAGAGAGAGAGAGAGAGAGAGAGAGAGAGAGAGAGAGAGAGAGAGAGAGAGAGAGAGATCGCTGCCGTCATTACCTGCCCTGTCAGGGTGCGGAGAGAGCGGAGGAAACCAGCTAGAACCTCGCGGTAAAAGCTGCAGCTTTGATCCGGGTTCTTGTCAATACCTCGGGGGTGACCCGATTCCCCGACAGGAGCAGCCATGACACCTCCCTAACGGCCACCGAGGTTCCCGGTTAGCCCCGCCCCTTTCGCCCCTCGGGTTTCGTCGCCTTGTGATGACGTCAAAAGAAATGGTCCTTAAGTTTGGCGCGGGGATCTGGGGCACCACCCCTTTCCATCTGACTGGCAAACCTTAGGACCAATCAGGTGATGTGGAAGCAGCAGCTTTTTCCACCCCCACCCCCTTCATCTTCATTGCTGTTGACTAGGCTGTGTGAGACAGTACGTTTTGTGATGTTTTAGGTGTCGAAAGTTGTAGGGTATTGTTTTTGTCTTAGTTTGCCAAAACATTAGGACTTAATTGGCTCATGTTTTTTACATGGCAAGTTATGGTGATGTGACCTGCTGATGAGAGAGCCTCGATTTCCATGGATTTTGACATATGCTCCATTGCTTTTCTATGGGACATGTGCTCTGGCCCCTTCCTTGTTGAGATTACAGCAACTCCTGATTGGTCAAAGGAGGGGAATGTTGAAAATGATTGGTTACAGACTCAAAAGTAACAGCTCCTGCTCTGGCTTGGAAATCGACAGGACATCCTCTTCCTTACTACATATATTCTGGTGTACCCCAAATAATTTGCAGGGACTGCACATTCCTGAGGGGAGGATGTCAGAGTGTGAGGCATCTTTCACATTTTGCCCTTTTCAAATTTGAATATCATTTATATAAGGAAAGAATAGTAATTTTGTCATCATTTAGGAGAAGCAATGATCTTGCATCTTGGGCATAGATTGTCCCTTTTCTCCATTCCCTCATTTATATTGGCATATGGGAGAAACTTGAAATGAAAACTGGGAAGATCCAGAACACTAGAACTGGTTTTGTAACCATCAGGAAACTAACCATTGCCTGGATAATGGGTCTGGCTTGAGAGATGAAAATTTAAGAACCATATTGGATAGTCATTGTAAATTATGGTGTGGTCTCATATCAAGGACACCAGCCCCACACTAAAAAGGGAGGAAGAGTAATCCCTTTCTCTCCATTGCTGAAAGTATAAGGGAAAGGACTTTCTAGAAGGGTTTTTAAAAAAAAAATCAAATGGTTCTCAATTCCTCTTATAGTTCTCAAGGTTGGTGGTTCTTTCTAACTGTGACCAACCATCTTTAGTGTAACTTTTTACTTCATATTTAGTCTCTATTGATCAATCAGGAAACAAAATATCATCTTAAAGCTCATGTCTTTCATTACTATGGTGACAGGAAGACAACAATGATAAAACTCCTACATATGAAGCCTTAAAGGGGAAGAATTGGTATTGGGACCAAAAAGCCATCCTGGAAGAGCTCAAAAAGGATTTCATAAACCAAATAAGAGAGGCAGAAGAAAACTTGGAAAAAGAAATGAGAGGTATGCAAGAGAAAGTCAATAGCTTTGGAAAAGAAAATAATGCCTTAAAAATACAATTGGATTCACACAAATCAAATCAGATCTAAATAACTGGAAAAATATCAACTGTTCATGGATAGGCAGAGCTAATATCATAAAAATGACAATTCTACCTAAATTAATTTACTTATTCAGTGCCATACCAATCAGACTACTGTGTTAAGATAATATATTTAGCAGATACTCAGGGGCCCACCTGGAGATTGATTTAAACTGATTTAATTGGACTTGACTGTTGACTGGATTAATGGCTGACTTCTAGTTAACTAGATTCTAAGCACATCTGGCTGGTACTTGAGAGTACTTAAGAAAGCATGGTTCTCAGAAGCAAACAATTTTGTACTTTGACCTCCTTCCGGCCCAGTCAACCAATCAGCTTGAAGAACCTCCCATTTCTGGGAGGGGACAGGAAGGGGGTAGCTGAGCCTGCACAGGGAGCTTGCTTTTTTGGGGTTCCTGACATCACAATGACAGAGGGATTGACAGAGGAGTTGAAGAAAGATAGGATTGCCAGGTTGTAGGAATTCTGTTCTCAATCTTTCTCTTTCTTTTACCATCTTTCAACAAACCCTTAAAAACCTAAACTTGTTTATCAGTGATTTTAGTCAGTTTCCCCAAAAACTGGGGGGACAGATTAGAACCTACATTTAGAAATTTAAATTACACACTACCCAAAAATTATTTTATAGAGCTAGAAAAAATAATAACAAAATTCATCTGTAAAAACAAAAGGTCAAGAATATCAAGGGAAATAATGGAAAAAAATGCACAGGAAGGTGGGCTAGCTGTACCAAATCTGAAGTTTTACTATAAAGCGGCAGTAATTAGAACTTTTTGGTACTGGCTAAGAAATAGAGTGGAGGAGCAATGGAATAGGCTAGGCACAGGAGACACAGTAGTAAATGACTTTAGTAATGTACTATTTGATAAACCCAAAGACTACAGCTTCTGGAATAGGAACTCAGTATTTGACAAAAACTGCTGGGAAAACTGGAAGATAGTATGGCAGAAATTAGGCAAAGACCAACATCTTACACCTTATACTAAAATAAGGTCAAAATGGGTACATGATTTAGACATAAAAGGTGATACCATAGGTAAATTAGGAGAGGAAGGAATAGTTTACCTTTCAGATCTCAACCCCATACCAGGGCTTTATTTACCCACGACTGTCTTCTTTAAGACTTTTTAAACCTTTGCAGCTTCTCACTCCCTAAATGGCTTGTACCAAAGGTTCCCAACAAAGTCCACATGGCACAGATCCCAGTGTCCACCCAAATGCCATATTAAAAGTAGCAAAGAACTGGAAATAAGTAGTTGCCCATTAGGGAAAGAGTTAAGGAAGGAAACAACATGGTACATAGACAATGATGTAATATCAGTACTAAACATATGTGTACTAAGTGGTGCAGCATCCAAATTCTTAGAGAAGTTAAGTGAGTTACAGGAAGAAATAGATGGCAAAACTATATTAGTGGGGGACCTCAACCTCCCCTTCTCAGAACTAGATAAATCTAACCACAAAATTAATAAGAAGTTAAGGAGGTGAATAGAATTTTAGAAAAATAAAATATGGTAGACCTCTGGAGAAAACTGAATAGGGATAGAAAAGAATATATATTTTTCTCAGTGTGTGTTGTTTAAAAATCGAAATGTGGGTTCTAATCTGTCCCCCCCCCCAGTTTTGGGGGGAAACTGGCTAAAATAACTGATAAATTCACCAAGAGTTTAGGCTTTTAAAGGTTTATTAAAAGATATAAGATAGTGAAGAGAGAGAAAGATTGAGAACAGATTCCTTATAGCATGGAAATCCTAGCTTTCCTAACAGCCTACATGAAGTCCTGCCACCAAGCTGATGTCTCCAACCAGTCTGCCAGCCTCTGCTTCCTACTTCCTGTCTCCCTCCCCAAAATGGGAGGTTCTTCAAGTTGATTGGTCAATGGAAGTCTCCTGTTGATGTCTCAGTCCATAGCCTCTGAGAACACACCCTTCAGGATTGGCCACGTGTGATCTCAATTTAATCAACCTTAACTAGGTTCAACTTCTGAGAACAACACCCTACTCAGGGCCAGCCAGGTTTGGTCCTGATGTAATCATCACAAGTAGGTACTTAGTCTCTCAGTCTCATCCAATTCAATCAATTTCAAATCAAACTTCAGGTGGGGACTCCTGGGCATCTGCTAAGTCCCATTATTTTATCACAAGTGGTACATGGCACATACACAAAAATTGACCATGTGTTAGGGCATAAAAACCTCAAAGTTAGATGCAGAAAGACAGAAATAGTAAATCTATCCTTTTCAGATCATGATGCAATAAAAAGTATGTATGTGTAATAAAGAGCTTTGGAAAGATAGACCAAAAATGAATAGTAAACTAATCTCATCCTAAAGATTGAGTGGGTAAAACAACAAATCAGTGACTTTATCCAAGAGAATGACAAGAATGAGATAACATACGAAAACTTATGGGTTGCAGCCAAAGAAGTTCTTAGGGGGAAATTTTATATCTTTAAATGCCTACATGAATAGAATAGAAAAATAGGAGATCAATGAATTGGGCATGCAACTAAAACATCTAGACAAAGAACTGATTGGACTGCTGGAGCAGAGCCAAGAAGTTGGAGGAAAGGCAGTGAACCCTTAAACTCATGACATGATTTCTCTAAAAAAACCCATCCAAATAATGCCATAGGACAATTCCTGGAGCAGCAAAATCCACAGAAGAATGTGCTGAAGTCATTTTCCAATCAAGGACAGCTTAGAAGGTCTAAAGTAAGGAGCTGCTGTGCTGAGACAGAAGTGGTACCCAACCCCACAGTTATCCTGACACAGATCCAGTCCCAGGAATGCCTCACCAGAGAAAGAGACCCCCAGAGCCTCTGAATCAGCTGCAGCTCTAGTGTTGTCTGGAACTAAACTCACAGTCTGGTGAGAGGGCTGAGCCCTGGGCAGGGGGAAGACTACAAGGGTCTCTGCTGGTGCTGAGGCAGAATTTGGGTTTTTCACCCCTGCTGGTAACCAGGAGGTAGGCTTGAGTAGCTGTGGCCCAGGTTGGGGAGGGGCATAGGCTCATATGAGCTGACAGCCACAACACACAAAGCTGGTTGATTAGCAAGTTGATCTGGGGTCATCTATGGATCTGGGAACAGGCCAGGTGAGTGAAGAACCTGATCCTCCTTAAATCATACCACCTGGGACTTCTGAAACTTGGCATACTGTAGCCTGGAAACAGTGCCACACATTAAGGAGCTAAAAGCCAAGTAAAAGAAAGGCAAGATGAGCAGACAGAGAAAGGTGAGGACCATAGAAAAATTTTCAGTAACAAGGAAGATCGAGGTGCACCCTCAGAGGAATTGGGTGGAGTAATCTATCTAACCCTGCAGGTGCAGGGAAATAGGAGGGGAAGGGGATAAAGAGAGAGGGGCAAAAGAAGGGAGGGCAGATTGGGGGAGGGGACAGACAGAAGCAAATCCCTTTTGAAGAGGGATATGGTGAAAGAAGATAGATAATAGAGTAAATATCATGGGGAAGGGAATAGGATGGAGGGAAACAGTTAACAATAGTAATTATGAAAAAGAGAAAAGGGGGGAAAAGTGTACAAAAAATATTTATAACAACTGTTTGTGGTGGCTAAGAATTGGGAATCAAGGGAATGTCCATCAATTGAGTAATGACTGAAGAAGCTGTGGTATATGATTGTACTGGAATAGTCTAGGAAATGACAAACAGAATGGTACCAGAAAAACCTGGAAAGACTCATATGAACTGATGTATAGTGAAGTGAGCAGAACTGGGAAGACATTGTGCATGATGACAGCAGTATTGTTTGATGAGCAGTTGTGAATGACTTAACTACTCTCAGCAATACAATCATCCAAGACAAACCCAAGGGACTAATGATGAAGCTCACTACCACCCCCATACAAAGAAATGATAAAAAGAGTACTTGTGGATTGTACATATATAACCTATATCAGATTGGTTGATGTCTTGTGGAGGGGGGAAGAAAGGGAGGGAGGGACAAAAATTTGGAACTCTAAATCTTATGAAAATGAACATTGAAAACTACCCTTTCATCTAACTGGAAAAAGTAAAATAAATGTTTGTTGCCCTGGAAAAAAAAAAGAATTGATTAAAAATCCTTAAATAACAAATTGGAAATTTTGAAAATTAAAGGAGAAATTGATAAAATTGAAAGCAAGAAAACTATAGAATTAATAAATAAAACTAATATCTATGAAAAAACCAATAAAATAGATAAATCTTTGGTTAATTTGATTAAAAAAGAAGAAAGCCAAATTACCAGCATCAAAAATGAAAAGGGCAGAGCAGAACCAGAAGAACATTGTACACAGTATCATCAACATTGAGTGTTGACCTACTGTGATGGACTATATTCTTCTCACCAATGCAATGGTACAGAAGAGTTCCAGGGAACTCATGATAGAAGAGGATCTCCAAATCCAAAGAAAAAAAAGTAAGAAAGAACTGTGGAGTATAGATGCTGATTGAACCATATTATTTCTTTTGTTTTGGGTGCTGTTGGTTTTTTTTTTTTCTTTCTATTTTGAGGTTTTGCATCACTGCTCTGATTCTTTCTCTTGTAACAGGATTAATGCAGAAATAGGATTAATGTTATTATGTGTATATATATGTGTGTGTGTATATATATCTATATCTATATCTATATGTATAGAGATATATAGATATAACCTATATCAGATTACCTGCTGTCTAGAGGAGGGGGGAGGGAGGGGTGGGAGGGAGAAAAATCTGAAATTGTAAAGCATGTATAAACAAAAGTTGAGAACTATCTTTACATGTAATGGAAAAAATAAAATACCTCATACATAAAAAAATAAAATTAAAAAAATAAAAATAAAAATAAAAATAAAAAAAATGAAAAGGGCAAACTCACCACCAACGAAAAGGAAATTAGAGCAATTATTAGGAGCTATTTTGCCCAATTATATGCCAATAAATTTGACAATCTAAATGAAATGGAAAAATATTTGCAAAAATATAAACTGCCCAGATTAACAGAAGAGGAAATAAAATCCTCAAATAAGCCCATTTTAGAAAAAGAAATTGAACAAGCCATCAGTGAACTCCCTAAGAAAAAAATCAGGGCCAGATGGGTTTACAAATGAATTCTACCAAACATTTAAAGAATAATAAATTCCAATACTATAAAAACTATTTGAAAAATTAGGTGAAAAGGAATCCTACCAAATTCCTTTTATGAGATAAATATGGTGCTGATACCTAAACCAGGAAGAACAAAAACAGAAAGAAAATTATAGACCAATCTCTCTAATGAATATTGATACAAAAATATAAATAGAATATTAGCAAAGAGATTACAGCAATTTATCACCAGGATCATATACTGTAACCAGGTGGGATTTATATCAGGAATCAGGACTGGTTCAATATTAGGAAAACTATCAATATAATTGACCACATCAATAACAAAACTAACCCAAATCATGATTATCTCAATAGATACAGAGAAAGTTTTTGACAAAATACAGCACTGATTCCTAATAAAAACACTAGAGAGCAGGGGCAGTTAGATGACCCAGTGAATAAAGCACCAGTCCTAGATTCAGGAGGACTGAGTTCAAATCTGGCTGTGTGACCCTGCTCAAGTCACTTAACTCCCATTGTTCCACACACACACAAAAACAACAACAATAAAAACAAAACAAAACAAACAAAAAACCACTAGAGAGCATAGGAATAAATGGAGCTTTCCTTAAGATGAAAAACAGTATCTTAAACCATGAGGAAGCATTGTATGCAATGGAGCATTCCCAGTAAGATCAGGGGTGAAACAAGGATGTCCATTATCAACACTGTTATTCAATATTGTACTTGAAATGTTAGCCTTAGCAATAAGATTAGAAAAATAAATTGAAAAATTAGAATAGGTGAGGAAGAAACAAAACTATCACTTGTTGCAGATGATTTGATGGTATACTTAGAAAATCCTAAAAAGTCAACTAAAAACTACTTGAAACAATTAAGAACTTTAGCAAAGTTGCAGGATATAAAATAGATCCACATAAATCATTAGCATTTCCATATATGACCAAAAAAAGTCCAGCAGCAAGAGATAGAAAGAGAAATTCCATTTAACATAACTGCAGACAATGTAAAATACTTGGGAGTCTACCTGCCAAGGCAAACCTAGGAACTATATGAAAACAATTGCAACACTTTTCATGCAAACAAAATCAGATCTATACAAATGGAAAAATATATATTGCTCATGAGTAGGCTATGCAAATATAAAAAAATTACAATTCTATCTAAATTAATTTACTTGTTCCATGCCTTACCAAACAAACCACCCAAAAAGTATTTCATAGAGCTAGAAAAAAATAACAAAATTCATCTTGAAGAACAAAAAAATAAAAAATATCAAGGGAAGTAATTGTAACAATTGGAATGATGCCACCTGCTGGAGACATACTGTAGAAAAGCTGTGCCATGAGGTGAAAGTCTCTGAGGGCAAGACCATGCGTCTTTTCTTTGGTGTCAGGAAGTGATGTTTGCTGGTGGGAGGAGGAAGGGCGAGCCTGGTGCTCTGACTCACTTTTTTTCCCTGAGGACTCTGGTGGAGAGCAGAGCTAGAAATGCACTCTCCCTTTAATAGATACAATGTAGGCCTTTCTCTCTCTCTTTACCAAATTCTTATTCTCCTTAATAAATGCTTAAAAGCCTAACTCTTGCTAAAGCTTATAATTTATTGGCGACCACTCATTAGATATTTTAGACAGACTAGCTAGAATTTTAGCCTTTAACATAATAAAAAAAAATGTAAAGGAAAATGGCCTAGCTATACCAGATTTAAAATTATTTTAAAAAGCAGCAATCATCAAAAGTATTTGGTACTGGCTAAGAAATAGAGAAGAGGAGTGGCAGCTAGGTGGTGCAGTGGATAAAGTACTGGTCCTGGATTCAGGAGGACCTGAGTTCATATCTGGTCTCAGACACTTGACACTTACTAGCTGTGTGACCCTTGCAAGTCATTTAACCCTCATTGCCCCACAAAACCTCAAAAAACAAAAACCAAAAGAAATAGAGAGGAGGATCAGTAGAATCAGTTAGGCACACAAAGGCTAGAGCCTCCAGAATAAGAATTCAGTATTTGACAAAAACTGCTGGGAAAACTTCAAAATAGTATGGGAGAAACTAGGCATAGACCAACATGTTACACCATACACTAAAGTAAAGTCAAAATGGGTACAAGATCCAGACATAAAGGGTGAAACCATAGGCAAATTAGAAAAGCAAAGAATGATTTACATGTCAGATCTATGTAGGGGGGAAGAATTTATGACCAAAGATGAGATAGAGAACTGGATCATTTTGACTACATTAAATTAAAAAGTTTTTGCACAAACAAAACCAATGGAAACAAGATTAGAAGGAAAGCAAAAAGGTGAGTGTTTCTGATAAAGGCCTCATATCTCAATATATATGAATCAAATATATAAGAATAAAAGTCATTCGCCAATTGAGAAATGGTCAAAGGAGATGAACAGGCAGTTTTCAGATGATGAAATGAGAACAATCTACAGCCATTTAAAAAAGTGTTCTCAAGCACTTCTGATCAGAGAAATGTAAATTAAAATTACTCTAAGGTACCACCTTCCATTTATCCAATTGCTAATATGACACAAAAAAGAGAAATGAGAAATGTTGGAGATGTGGGAAAATTGGAACACTAATGCACTGCTGGTGGAGCTGTGAAATGATCCAACCATTCTGGAGAGCAATTTCGAACTATGCCCAAAAGTCTATAAAACTGTGAATACCTTTTGACTCAGCAATACCACTGCTAGGTCTATATCCCAAACAGATCATAAAAAAGAGAAAAGAACCCATATGTACAAAAATATTTATAGCTGCTCTTTTTGTGGTGGCAAGGAATTGGAAACTGAGGGGATGCCCATCAATTGGGGAATGGGTAAAAAAGTTTTGGTATACAAATGTAACGCAATAATATTGTGCTATAAGAAATGATAAGTAGATGGATTTCAGAAAAACTTGGACTTAAATAAATCGATGCTGAGTGAAATGAGCAGAACCAAGAGAACATTGTACACAGTATTAACATTTTGTGATCATCAATTATGATAGACTTAACTCTTCTCAGCTATACAACTATCCAAGAGAATGCCAAAAGACTTATGGTGGAAAATGTTCTCCACATTGCTTTTTTGTCATTTTTGTTGTTGATTTTTTTTCTTGTGTTTTTCCCCCTTTTATTCTGATTAATGTGGAAATATGTTTAACATGATAGTAACTTATAACCTATATCAAATTGCTTGCTGGCTTTGGAGGGAGGGATGGAAGCAAGGGTGGGAGAAACATTTGGAACTAAAAACATGTCCTTACATGTAATTGAGAAAAATTAAAAAGAATTAAAAAAACCCCTCATATCTTTCAACTAGGAGCCAGAGCACATATCCCACAGAGAGAATAGAGTTCATGCACAGTTCCATGGGAGCTATCCAGTACAGCATAGTAAAGGATTATTCTATCACCTCTTTAATATTGATACTGGTCTTTGTTCAAATATTAGAGTTTTGACATCATTATAGCAATATTTGTAAATGAAAATTGTGAATTTGCAGTCAGAAAAGGCCTTGAAGTAATACTGGAAAGAGCCCAGAATTTGGAGTCAGAGAACGTGAATTCCATTTTCTTAGTGTTACCTTGCTAAACTATTTAATCTCTCAATGTCCATTTCCTCATCTGTAAATGAAGGTGTTGGACTGTGTGACCTACCAAGTTCATTCCAGCTCTAAATTCTCTGTTCCTGTAATTGGTGTATGGCATAAGAGGTTGGTCTCTATACATAGTTTCTCCCAAACTGTTTTCCAGTTTTCCAGGCAGTTTTTGTCAAATAGTGAGTTTTTGTCCCTAAAACTTAGCTCTTTGGGTTTACTATATACTTGATCATTGATACTTGATACTATGGTCATTTAATCTATTCCACTGATCTACCACTCTTTTATAGTTAGTACCAGATTGTGTTTCTTTGGGGGAGTTAGGGGTGGGGCAATGAGGGTTAAGTGACTTGCCCAGGGTCACACAGCTAGTGTCAAGTGTCTGAGGCCGGATTTGAACTAGGTCCTCCTGAATCCAGGGCCAGTGCTTTATCCACTGCATCACCTGGCTGTCCAAGTACCAGATTGCTTTGATGATTTCTACTTTGTAACACAGTTTGAGATTTGGTACTTCTGGACCACCTTCATTCACATTTTTTTAATTGAGTCCCTTGATATTCTTGACCTTTTGTTCTTTCAGATGAGTTTTGTAATTTTTTTAGTTCCATAAAATAATTTTTGGCAGTTTGAGTGGTATGGCATTGAATAGGTAGTGTAAGAAAATAATTATTAATAATATTTTGGGGGCGCACCCCCCCAACACACACATACACTCAAAGGTTTAGCTCAGGAACTTTGTCTGGTCTCTTTTATTGCCAGCCCAAAGGTACAATAGAGATGAGACTAACTCAGTGAAGTAGAGATGAAAACCACAGCCAGCTGAAAGACCCTTTGCCCTCACGGGTTTTTTCTTTGCACTAGACCCTGATGTCAACAAGGTACAGCTCATTTTAATATAGGCCACCCTCAGGTCACATCAACCAATGGAATCGAATGATTCTAGCCAATTAGCTTTGATCAGTGTGTAAGAGCCACCTCTATTGGAAGAGGAAAAAGACAGACCATGAGGTGAACTCCATCTGGGCTGCATGCTAGGCAAAGAAGGCTGTTCAGTAGCTGAGCTCTCTTCTCTTTAGGTAATGTAGGGTATCTGAAATCTGCTTGGAGCTACGTGTTCTCTCTTAGAGACAATATGGTGGGGGCAGCTAGATGGCACAATGGATAAAACACTGGCCCTGGATTCAGGAGAACCTGCATTCAAATCCGGCCTCCGACATTTTACACTTACTAGCTGTGTAACCCTCATTGTCCTGCCAAAAAAAAAAAAAAAGAGAGAGAGAGAGAGACAACATAGTGCTGCGGGGTTGTTCAGCTTGTGTTAAATGTGGTCAATTTTCTCCTAACATTTAATATGATTTAATAAATGTTTACTACCTAAATGAGTACAAAGCCATTAATTTATAGGTAGCAGTATTTTAGAAACCCCAGGCTAGTTTCCCAATAATTTAGACAGAAAATAGGCTAGTCCCACGATATTTCAAATAATACAGTACATTAGTTTTGGTAGAATTGTCATTTATATTATATTGGCTTGGCTTACCCATGAACTATTAATATTGTTTCCAGTTGTTCAGATCTGACTTTATTTGTATGAAAGATGTTTTTTTTTAATTGTGTTAAAACATTTCCTGGGTATGTCTTGGCAGGTATAGATTCCCAGGTATTTTATATTGTCAACAGTTATTTTAAATAGAATTTCTTTATCTCTTGCTATTGAACTTTGTTTTTAATATATAGAAATGCTGATGATTTATGTTTTTTAATATCCTGCAACTTTGCAGAAATTGTTAATTATTTCAACCACTTTCTTAATTATGTGATGAGTTTTAAAAAGTAATTGTTATAAAAATAACAATACATTTATATAGCACTTTTAGGTTGGGACCACACACAGCATGGAGTAGATGGGTTTAAGCATAAAGTGAGTATTAATAATTGACATTCATAAATTCATTTTAGGTTTGTCGACTTTTAAAAACAGATATTATTTCATTCTATCCTTAAACACCCTGTTATATGAGGAACCTGTGGATTAAAGATTAAAGATGTTAAATGATTTGTTCTGCATCCCAGGACTAGTGAATTTCTGAGGTGGGATTTGAACCCATACTTTCCCTTCTACAAGTACAAGTCTCAAACAACTTAGTTACACTGCCTATTAAGCAAGCTAAGCAATAGGGACTTTATCTTAACCAAAAAAGGGAGAAATGCAATTACAAAATAAAATAAAAGAAGTACTTTTTATTAACATGAAATTTTGCACAAACAAAGCTAATGCATCTAGGATAAGAAAGGAAGTGTTCAACTGGGGAAAAATTGTTTTAAGTATCTCTGATAAGGATTTGATATTTTGGATGTAGACAGCTAACAAATACATAAGAACAAAAGTCATTCCTCAATAGATGAATCATCAAAGAAAATGAACAAACAGTCCTCAGAAGAATTGCAAATACCTATTGTAAGATAAACTGTGTGTATAACATTTCTACTTATGTTTCAGTTCTTCATTTAAACATTCAGAATTTCACCTGCCCTTTCCATGTTATTATGCATGGATTCATTTTTTTTTTGCTCTTAATATTGTTTCCTTCAATAACATTCAGAGTTTATTGCCTCTTTTACTTGTTATTTCTTTGTCCCCTAGAGTCATTATGGTCATAGATCTAAGATTAGATGGCAATTTAGAAGTCATCTGGTCCAACACCCTAATTTTATAGATTAAGGTGAATATTCTCAGGTTAAGTGACTTACCCTGTGTCATATAGGTAGTAAGTATCAAAAATAGAATTCAAACTTAGATCCTGTGACTCTAAGTTCAGTGCTCTTATCATTGTGCCAAGCTGCTTTCATACTCTTTCTCCATGCCTACTCAAATCCACCAATGCTATATATGAAAAGAAGACTAGATATGTAATCAATGGATCTGAATTCTATTTTTAGATTTGTTCTTTAGTTCCTGTATCATCGCATCTGAGAATTTCAGACCTGCAAGGGATCTCAGAAGTCTGATACCTGAAAAAGAATCCCCTGACAATCATACCTGACAAGTGGTCATGAAGCTTTTGTCTGAAGACCTCTAGTAAGGTGAAATCCTTTAAGGCAGTCCATTGTACTTTGGGCAAGTCACTTTATCTTTCAGGATATGAGTTTCCTTATCTTTAAGAGTGTTGGACTAGATGTTTTCTAAGGTTTCTTGTACCCCTAAACCATATGAGACTAAAAATATTCCTAGATTGTCTCTTAGTGTAATCCTAAATTTAATTGTAGTGAGGCTAGAAGGCACTGTTATTTCAATTTAAAAGGTGCTTGTTCTTTTCTGGTAATTTATAGATATTTGTGTGAAACTAAAATAAAATGAAAACTCTCAGGAAAAGAAAGAAATTATTTCCCACTTCTAGAAGGCTAATTATAGTCTGTAAATTGAGTTCCCAAAGAAAGTGATATTTCAAACTTATGATTGAAATATTGGATATTTCCCTCCATTGTTATTGATCACAGTCCATCCAAGCTTTCTCATCCTTTGTGATTTTTGACCATATCTTCTCATTAATCCCCCCATAGAGTATCTCCTTCTATGCTAGTGTCTTTTCTACAAAAATGGCTTCTATAAATATTTTAGTGTAATTAATTTTTTGTTAAAAATAAAATTATGTATGATATAATTACTATATGTAACCATGTAAATTATAGAAAAATCTAATATAATTCTTTAAAACACAAAAAGAAAAAATAACATTTGTTTTTCCAAGATAGATAGGTTTATAAATAAAGGAAATATGTTGTCATTCCAGGAGGAAAAAAAAGAAGAAAATTGGGAAAGATTGTGTACTGACTGATAATCTCATAAAAGAGTGAATGTTAGTTTATGCTTTTCATGAGAAAATGAAATAAAGTTTTAAAAAATGAATACATCCTTAAACTGTCATATATATGTATATATATGCACATATATTTTTATATATATGCTTTGCACATATAAATTAATTCTAGGATATGTATTTATTATTCCTATTTCCACTTTTACTTTATGCTATTGAGTCAGATGTTAGCAGAAAAAAGCATTTTTTTTGTGTGTGGGGGGGGCAATGAGGGTTAAGTGACTTGCCCAGGGTCACACAGCTAGTAAGTGTCAAATGTTTGAGGCCGGATTTGAACTCAGGTCCTCCTGAATCCAGGTCCGGTGCTTTATCCACTGCACCACCTAGCTGCCCCCAAAAGTATTTTTTGTGTGTGTGTGTGTGGGGGGGGCAATGAGGGTTAAGTGACTCGCCCAAGGTCACACAGCTGGTAAGTGTCAAGTGTCTAAGGCCGGATTTGAACTCAGGTCCTCCTGAATCCAGGGCCAGTGCTTTATCCACTGTGCCACCTAGCTGCCCCCAAAAGTATTTTTTAAAAGTATCAATTGCTTTTTTTTTTCAATAGGGGGATAATTATTGGCTATAGACATTAGCTTTATTAGTAGCATGTGGCTGTTGCATACATTAAATGAAATATTTTATATTAGTTATTTTCCTGACATCAAATCTGTTTTTCTTTGTAACTTCTACCCATTGCTCCTATTTCCACCCTCTGCAGCTAAGCAGAATACTTATTATCCTCCTCCAGGATAAATATCTCTGTTTCATTGAATCAAGCCTCATATGCCATGAACTAGAAGATCTGTCAATATTTCCTTGGCTGTCCTCTAGTTCTTTGTTTAACAGTATCTTTCCTAAAGCATAGAACATTGAACTAAAAACAATACTTCAGAAATAGCTTAAAGTTGAGTAAAGAAATAGGACTAGAGTACAATGAAATTTTCTCCTTATTCCTAGATACTATACCTCTCAGTGCTACCTAACATTGCAGTTTGTGCTAAGTGCTGAGGATGCAAAGAAAAGAAAAAAAAAAGGCTTTGCCCTCTTTGTAATCATAATACCCTATTAACTCATATTGATCTTGCAGTACATGAAAACCCTAAAGATTTTCAAAGATAAATGGCTGACCCTGTTTTCCCTATATTGTACTTTTGAAAATAATTATCTAAATAATTGTTTGAATTATTAAAAATAACATTTATTCATATTAAATTCTATTTTATTAGATTTTTATATAGCTTCTAAGATGTTTTTAGAATCTTGTATTGTTCAGTGTGCCATCCAGCTTTGTGTCATTTGAAAATTTGTGCCTTTATCCAAGTTATTGATAAAAATGTTAACTAACCCTTGGACCCTCCCCTGGATAACTCCTTCCAGGTTGACACTGAACAGTTAATGACTACACTCTGAATCTGTCCATTCATTTAACCATCCAATCCACATTTCTCCATTTTCCCCCATGAGAATAGCACAAGGGACTGACTTTCCCCAGTGCTTTGCTACATCAACTCATAGCTCCCATTATGAAAAGAAATGAGATTTGTTCTTTTTTTGCTTTTTTTTTTTTTGCAGGGCAATGAGGATTAAGTGACTTGCCCAAGGTAACACAGCTAGTAAGTTTCAAGTGTCTGAGGCCAGATTTGAACTAAGGTCTTCCTGACTCCAGGCTGGTGCTTTATCCACTGCACCACCTAGCTGCTCCCCACCCTCACCCCCCGCCGAGCTATTCTTTTTTTAAAAATTAAAAATTTTTTTTTTTTTTTAGTGAGGCAATTGGGGTTAGGTGACTTGCCCAGGGTCACACAGCTATTAAGTGTTAAGTGTCTGAGGCCGGATTTGAACTCAGGTCCTGCTGACTCCAGGTGCTCTATCCACTGTGCCACCTAGCTGCCCCCTGAGCTATTCTTAATGAACACATGCTAGTTCTGTTTTTCCAGCTTCCTTTTCTGGATATTGATCAACCATCCTTTTAATAATATATTTTAGAATTTTGCCTGGGATGGGTAAGCAAATATGGTAGAGTAAAGGAGGTAATCAGCCGAACTCTCCCAAAATTCTCCTCTCATCAACTTTAAAATTAAGTCTCAAATTGAAATCTAAAGCAACATAGTAAAAAAATGGCCAGAGTGAAAAAAAAATTCTAGACCAGGACAACTTAGGATGATAGAAAGAGAGGTCTATAATATTGGAGTAGGGGCTTCCTAGGATCATAGTAAAGCAGTAACACAAGCTATGGGTTTTGGAGGCAGCAGCAGCGATGCCAAGAGTCTTCATTGACTAGAAATGGTAAGGGGATTGAACATTGGAGTTTAAAGGAGACTCCTGTTCTAGTATTGAATGTAGGCACAGGGCCATTTGGCAAGTATATTGCCCATTACCCAGTTCTGGGTTACAGTTTAAGGGAGGAGATGAGTTGTAGTCATGAGAGAGGAGGGATTTTACCTGGCTAAGGACCAGAGCACAGGCTAGGAGAGCAGTGACCATACCTTTCCCTATATGACACCAGCTTGGAAGCACTGAAAATTTATAGGTCTCCAGAACTAGCTCTGAAAATAGGAGGACTTTTTTTAAAAAGGCTGAAACTTGAGACAGTGACCCCTCCCTAGAAAAATGAGTAAATAAGAAAAATAAAAGAACCTTAGTATAAAAATCCACCATGGTGCCAGGGAAGCTCAAGACATGAAGAAAACAATGTGAAAACCTTTACAAGCAAAGCGTCAAAGAGAAGTGTAAATTGGACAAGTCCAACAAGACTCCCCAGAAAAGCTTAACAACAAGCAAAAAATCACTTTAAAAATCAAATAATACTGGTAGAGGAAAAATTGGCAAAAGAAATGAGAACAATGCAAGAAAATTATGAAAAGAAAAACTAGCAACTTGGTAAAAAATACTGAATAAAATAACTCCTTAAAAATGAGAATTGGCCAAATGGTAAAATAGGTATAAAAGCTCACTAAAGAAAAGAACTTCTTGTTCTTCTTGTTGTTGCAGAACCTTCATTTTCAAAGAGGAACAGTGACATCACAGGGTGATGTCTTGCCTTACACAACTTGGATTTAAGTGAGGCAAAGTTGCACAAGGTTGTCTCCCTTACTCTCTTTTCCAGTCATTGAAGTCCAGTGGCAGTACAAATAGCAAGACAATTGGTGATGGCCCAGGATGTAGTGGGACCTTAGCATCTTCGATGTCTGACCAATCTCTAATTGCCCCACAGAGCCTGTTTTAACTGCCTTCATGGTCATTGAAACAAATTATTCTCATCCACTCATTCTGACCAAATGGAAAAAGAGGTACAAAGCCTCACTGAAGAAAATAATTCCTTAAAAATTAAAATTAGGCAAGTGAAACCTAATGACTCCACAAAGCATTAAGAAACAAAAAACAAAATCAAAAGAATGAAAAATAGAAGAAAATATGAAATATCTTATAGGAAAATACAACTAATTTGTACAAATAGATCATGGAGAAATAATTCATGAATTGTTGGACATGAATAGCCATTAGATAGCCATGATAAAATAAAGAGCCTAGACGTCATATTTTAAAAAATTATAAAGGAAAAGTGCCCAGATATCTTACAATCAGGGGACAAACTAGCAATTGAAAGAATTCAGTAATCACTTCCTCAAAGAGATCCCCAAATAAAAATCCCAGAATTATTATAGCTAAATTTGAAAGCTCCCAGAGGAAGGAGAAAATACTGAAAGCAGCCAGAAAGAAATACTTCAAATATCATGGAGCCACAGTCAGGTTATCAGTATAAAGGGGTGGAAGCTTGAAATAGGACATTGTAGAAGGCAAAGGAACTAGGATTGTAACCAAAAATAATCTACTCAGCAAAACTGAATATATCCTTGATGGGGAAAAATGGATATTTAATAAAATAGAATGCTTTTAGGCATTCCTGATGAAAAGACCAGATCTATTCAAACAGAAGACTCAAGAAAGGCATAAAAAGGTAAACACAAGTGAGAAATCATGACCTTAAGGTTAGACTGCTTATGTTCCTAAATGGGAAGATGATCCATATAACCCCTAAGAATTTTACCATAAGGACAGTTAAAGGGAATTTACTTAGGGCATGGGTGTTAATCTATTATAGTGGAATTGCCTCAAAAGTAATAAGAGAAAGGAGAAGGCAGAGGAAGGATAGGGAAAATTATCTCACATAAATAAAAGTGTACAAGGAAGAATCTTTTTACAATAGAAGGGAAAATGGAGTGGGGAATAGGTAATACTTAAAACTTACTCTCATTTGAACTGTTTCAAAAAGGAAAGAATATATATATATATATATACATATGTGTGTGTGTGTGTTGGGCATAGAAATCCACATTACCCAAAAGGGAATTATGAAGGAAGGGGATAAGAAAAGGGGATTGGGGGTGGGAGGTGATAGGAAGGAGGACTAATTAAGGGAGGAAGTGGCTAGAAACCATCCAAAAATACTTTTTAGGACGGCTAGGGTAAAAGAAAAGAGAAGGATTAAAAAATAGAAAACAGGTTGGAGCAAAATACACAGTTAACAAGCATAACTGTGGGGATCAATGGGATGAAGTCACCGAGAAAATGGAAGAGGATTACAGAATGGATTAGAAACCAGACCTCAACAATATATTGTTTACAAGATACATACTTGAGAAAGAAATACACATATAGAGTTAAAATATAAAGAATGGAGCAGAATCTATTATGCTTCAGCACAAGTAAAAAAGGCAGGAGGTATCAATGATGATCTCAGACAAAACAAAAGCAAAAATAGATTTAATTAAAATAGACTGTAAGAGAAACTACATTTTACTAAAAGTTACCATGGCTAATATATATGGACCAAATAATATATGCATCTGAATTCTTAAAAGAAAAGTTAAATGAGTTACAGTAGGAAATCAACAGTAAAACTATACTAGTGGGGAACCTCAATTTACCTTTTTAACAACTGGATAAATCTAATCACAAACTAAATAACAAACTTAAATAGATGAATGGAATTGTAGAAAAGTTTAGATATGATAGACCTCTGGAGAATTTTTAATGGGAATAGAAAGGAGAATATCATATTCTTAGCTGTTCATTGCATTGTTCAGAAAAATTAGCCTTATACTAGGGTAAAACCACCTCATAAAACAAATACAGAAAAGCAAAAATATGAAGTGCACCCTTTTCATTTCATAATGTAAAAAACCCACAACCCATTCAGTCATGGGCTTTGGAAGTAAAGATTAACTATTAACTGGGAATAAATAATATAATCCTAGAGGTTGAGTGGTTTAAATATCAAAATCATAGAAATAATAATTTCATTAAAGAGAATGGCAGTGATGAGACAACATACCAAAATTTAAGTGATGCAGCCAGATAGTACTTAAGGAATTTTTATATTTCTAAATGCTTACATAAATAAAAGAGAGAAAAAGCAGTTCAGTTAATTGGGCATGCAACTGGAAAATTAGAAAAAGAACAAATTAAAAATCCCCAATTAGACACCCAAATCCAAATCCTAAAAAATCAGAGGAGAAATTAAAAAAATAATTTAAAAATTGATCCAATAAATAAAACTAGTTTAAAAAACAATAAAATAGATAAGCTATTTGATTAATTTCATTTTTAAAAAGTAAAGAAAACCAAATTAAAAGCATCTAAAATGAAAAGGTTGGATATACAACCAAAGAAGGCGAAATTAAAGAAATTGTTAGAAGCTACTAGTCATATGCCAATAAAACTGACAATTTAAATGAAATGGATATAAAATAAACCCACATAAATCATCAACATTTTTATATAGTATTATTTATATGGTATCCTTTTTAGACCATATTGTAATAAAAATAGAAATTGATTCAGAGACAACAAACAAAAAATGCAGACCAAAATGGAGACTTAATAATAAAATCTTAAATAATGAATGGCTCAAAGAACAGCTCATAGAAATAATTAATAAATATAAAAAGAAAATTATTGACCCTGGGCAAGTCACTTAACCCTCATTTCCCTGCAAAAGGAAAAGAAAATTATAATGAAACAACATACCAAAATTTTGAGGATGTAGCATTTCTCAAAATCTCACATTGACAAAATGAAAAAGAGAGAAAATGCATTTAAAAATTAGAAAATAAAACAAACCTAAAATAAGTATAAAAGAAGAAATTAAAAAATTAGAAAGGAAATAGACAAATTGGAAACAAAAAATTTAAATGATCAATAAAATTAAAAGCTGCTTCTTTGAAGAGACTAATAAAATTGAAACCCTTAGCTAATTATAAAAAGGAGAAAGCACAAAATCAAGTCAATATAACATCAAATGAGCAAGGAAATTTTTCAGCAAGGTTCACCTGTAAAGTTCTTATTTCTAAAATATATAGAACAACCAAATTTGCAAAAAATTAGAATCATTCCCTAAAAGGGTTTTTGGTAAAGATACTTAAGTGGTTTGACATTTTTTTCTTCCATCTGATTTTGCAGATGAGCAAGCAGGCAAACTGAATTAAGTGATTTACACAGGGTTACACAAATACCAAGTGTCCGAGGCTAGATTTGAACTCAGTAAGAGGAATCTTCCTGACTACAGTTCAAGCATTCTATCCACTGTGCCACCTAGCAACACATGAAGATTGTCTGACATGACAGAAAAGGGAAATGACAAATGCTAAAGGGGATGTAGAAAAATTGGGACACTAATGCACTGTTGGTGGAATTGCGAACCAGTTCAACCATTCTGGAGAACAATTTGGAATTATGTCCAAAGGGATATAAAATTGTGAATGCCCTTTGACCCAGCAATACAACTACTAGGTCTGTAACCCCCACGTATCAAAGAAAGGGGAAAGGGACCTTTTTGTATAAAAATATTTATAGCAATTATTTTTTGTGGTGGCAAAGAATTAGAAATTGAGGGGATGCCCATCAATTGGAGAATGGCTGAACAAGCATGACAACAACAATAAAAATTAAAACTTAAGCCAAATATATTTTATGACAGGATATTACTCATTGTCAATGTGGGAGTTATTTCTGAACCAACTGCCTATGTACACTCAGACCACTAACTTCTTTTGGTTTTTGCCCCAGATGTGTACAATTTACTTTTTTCCATATTAGTCATTGTAAAAGAAAACATAGACAAAAAACCCTCAAGAAAAATAAAGTAAAAAGAAAAATGCTTCAATCTGTATTTAGATACCATTGATTCTTTCTCTTTCTTTCATCATGAGTCCTTTAGAGTTCTCTTGGATCATTGTATTGCTGAGAATTAGCCAAGTCATTCACAGCTAATCATTTTACAATATTGCTGTTACTTTGTACACAGTGTATTTAACTTTGCATCAGTTCATGCAAGTCTTCTCAGGTTTTTCTGAGGACATCCTGCTCATTAATTCTTTTTTTTAATCATGAAAGTATTTTATTATTTTCCAGTTACATGTAGAGATAATTTTCAACAATTGTTATCATAAGATTTTTAGTTCCAAATTTTTCTCCTCCCTCCCCAAGACAGAAAACAATCTGATATAGGTTTTATATGTACAAGCACATTAAACTTATTTCTGCATTGGTCGTCTTGTGCAAGAAGAATCAAAACACAAGGGAAAAAAACCTCAAAAAAGAAAAAAAGCCAAAAAGTAGAAACAGTAGAGTTCAATCTGCATTCAGAATCCACAGTTCTTTTTTCTGGATGTGGAGAACATTTTCTATCATGAGTTCTTTGGAATTGTCTTGGATCATAGCACTGCTGAGAAGAGTCAACTCTGTCACACTTGATCATCACACAATGTTACTGTTACTGTGTACTAAGTTCTCCTGGTTCTGCTCACTTCACTCAGCATCAGTCTACTTAAGTCTTGCCATGTTTTTCTGAAATATGCCTGCTCATCATTTCTTGCAGGACAATAGTATTCCATTACATTCATATACCATAGCTTGTTCAGCCATTCCTTCAATTTCCAGTTCTTTGCCACCACAAATTGAGCTGCTATAAATATTTTTGTACATGTGGGTCCTTTTCCCTTTTTTATGATCTCTTTGAGATACAGACCTAGTAGTGGTATTATTGGGTCAAAGGGAATGCACAGTCCCATGGCCTTTGGGGCATAGTTCTAAATTGCTCTCCAGAATGGTTGGATCAGTTCACAACTCCACCAACAATGCATTAGTTTTCCAATTTTTCCACCTGCTCATCATTTATTACAGGACAATATTATTCTATCATAATCACATACCAAAATGTGTTTGTTCAGTTATTCCCCAATTGGAAGGCATCCCCACAATTTTGATTATTTTGCCACCAGAAAAGAACTTCTATAAATATTTTTGTACATAAAGGTATTTTTCCTTTTTGTTTTGTTAAATCTCTTTTTGGATGCAGAATTAGTATTGGTAAGCCTAGATCAAAGAGTATGTATGGTTTTATAGCCCTTTGGGCATAGTTCAAGATTGCTCTACAGAATGGTTGAATCAGTTTACAACTTTGCCAATAGTGTATTAATGCCTCATTTTCCCCACACTACCTTCACTATTGTCATTTTCCTCTTTTTTTCCTATTATCCAATCTAATAGGTGTTAGGTAGTACCCCAGAATTATTTTAATTTGCATCTCTCCAATAAATGGTGAGTTAGAGCATTTTTCCATATAGCTAGGGATAGCTTTGATTCATCTGAAAACTGCTCATCTTTTGACCACTGGGGAGTGGTTCTCTCTCTCTCTCCACACACATATACGTATACACATACACACACACACACACACACACACATATGTGTGCATAGATATCAATTTAGCTCAGTTCTCTATATGTTTGAGAAATGAGGCCTTTATCAGAGAAACTTGCTTCACTGTGTTTCCCTCCATCCCATTCCCCACCTTTATTTTATTCTCTCTTCCTTTACCCTGTCCCTCCTCAAAAATGTTTTGCTTTTGTCCCTCCCCCAATCTACCCTCCCTTCTATCAGCCCCCTCTTCTCTTATACCCTTCCCCTCCTTACCTTCCTGCATGATAAGATAGATTTCTACACCCAACTGAATGTGTATGTTATTTGCCTTTTTGAGCCAATTCTGATAGGAGTAAGGTTCACTCACTTCTCCTCACCTCCTCCATCTTTCTCTCCCTGTAAAATCTTTTTCTTGCTTCTTTTATGTGAGATAATTTACCTCATTCCACTTCTCTCCTCCCAGTTCATTTCTCTCACCCCTTAATTTTGTTTTTTTTAGAGATCAACCCTTTATATTCAACTCATACCTGTGCCTTCTGTCTATTTATACTCCTTCCAACTACCCTAATAATGAGAAAGTTCTTATGAGTTACAAGTATCATCTTCCCATGTAAGAATGTAAACAATTTAACCTTATTAAACCACTTATGATATCCTTTTGCTGTTTACCTTTTTATGCTTCCTGAGTTGTATTTGAAAGTAAAATTTTCTATTTAGCTCAGGTATTTTCATCAAGAATGTCTGAAAGTCCTCTCTTTCATTGAATATCCATTTACCCCACTGAAGGATTATATTCAGTTTGTCTAGGTAGGTGATTCTTGTTTGTAATCCTAGTTCCTTTGCCCTCCAGAATATGATATTCCAAGCCCTTTAATGTAGAAGATGCTATTTTTTTTGTTTTTTCTGACTGTGGATCCACAATACTTGAATTGCTTCTTTCTGGGTCTTTGAAATATTTTCTCCTTGACCTGGGAGCTCTGGAACTTGGCTATTATATTCCTGGGAATTTCATTTTGGTATCTCTTTCAGGAGGTAATTATTGGAGTCTTTTTATTTCTATTTTACACTATTGTTCTAGAATATCAGGTCAATTTTCCTTGATAATTTCACAAAAGACCACCTACTTGTGGGGTAGAGCCAATATGGAGAGGAAAGGCAGTGACATGCCTGAGTTCTCCCCAAGACCCCTCCAAATACTTTCAAATAATACCATAACACAATTCCTGGAGCAGCAGAACCCACTAAAGGACAGGGTGAAATAATTTTCTAGCCAAAGACAACTTAGAAGATTGGCAGGAGAGGTCTGTTGTACCAGGGTGAGAGTGGAACACAGCCCAGTGCAGGTCATGCTGGCACAGACCCAGTGCCAGCCCCAGCCCCAGCCCCAGCACAGACCTACTCTCAGCAAACCAGAAGCAGGCCTTGGGAGCTTCTGAATCAGCAGTGGCAACAGCTGCTTCTGAAACTCAGTCCACAGATAGTAAGGGGGCCAAACAATTGGCCAGAGGGAGATTGCAGGGGTCTCTTTGCTAGCATTGAGGCATGACTCTGTAGTTTTACCCATACTTGGATCCAGGAAACAGTCTTGGGTGGCAGTTCCAGGCAGGAGAGGAGCACAAGCACACAGCTTGCAGCCATAGTGGAGCAGGGACACTCCTTATAGTTCCAGGGCAGAAAAGCAGGCCTGTGGTTGCTTGCAGACCACACCACAGGCCAAGAGAGTGGTAATAAATCATACCACCTCAGGAGAACTAAGGACTTACAAAGTCCTAGAAGTATCTCTGAAAACAGATGTACAACCCCCCTGAAGCTTGGGATAGTGCACCCTCCACCCAGGAAGCAGTGCCCCACTTTAAAAAAGAGTTAAAAGTCAAGAAATAGGCTGGAAAAATGAGTAAACAGAAAAAAATGCTCATCTTAGAAAGTTTCTATGGTGACAGGGAAGATCAAAATACACCCTCAAAAGAAGATAACAAAGTCAAAGCTCCTACATCCAAAGATTTCAAGAAATATATGAATTGGTCTCAGGCCATAGGAGGGCTCAAAAGGACTTCAAAAATAAAGTAAGTGAGATAGAGGAAAAATGGAAATAGAAATGAGAGTGATGCAAGAAAATCATGAAAAAAAGTCAACAGCTTGGTAAAGGAAACACAAAAAAAAGATCCTGAAGAAAATAGCACCTTTCAAAACCGACTGGTCCAAGTGGTAAAAGAGGTACAAAAAGTCAATGAGGAAAAGAATACCTTAAAAAGCCAAATTTGCCAAATGGAAAAAGAGGCACAAAAGCTCCCTGAAGGAGATAATTTCTTAAAAATTTGGATTAAGCAAATTGAAACTAATGACTTTATGAGAAATCAAGAAACAATAAAGCAAAACCAAAAGAATGAAAAATATAAGGCAATATGAAATATCTCATTGGAAAAACAACTGACCTGGAAAACAGATCCAGGAGAGATAATTTGAAAATTATTGGACTACCTGAAAGCCAAAAGAGCATAGACATGCTCTTCCAAGAAATTGTCAGGGAAAATTGCCCTGATATTCTAGAATCATAAGGTAAAATAGAAATAGAAAGAATCCACCAATCACCTCCTGAAAGAGATCCCAAAATAAAAACTTCCAGGAATATTATAGACAAATTCCAGAGCTCTCAGGTCAAGGAAGAAATATTGCAAGCAGTCAGAAAGAAAATAATTCAAGTATTGTGGAGCTACAATTAGAATACATTAAAGATTTAGAGGGCTTTGGAATATAATATTCTGGAGGGCAAAGGAACTGGGATTACATCAAAGAATAACCTACCCAGAAAAACTGTGTGTAATTCTTCAGGTGAGAAAATGGGAATTCAATGAAAGAGAGGACTTTCAGGCATTCTTGATGAAAAGATCTGAGCTGAATAAAAAAATTTGACTTTTAAATACAAGTCTCAAGAAGCATAAAAAGTTAAACAGCAAAAGGAAATCATAAGGGGTTTAATACATAATTACATTCTTACATGGGAAAATGATACTTGTAACTCATAAAAACATTCTCATTATTAGGACAGGTGGATGGAGTATATTTAGACAGTGGACACAGGTGTGAGTTGATTATGAAGGAATGATATCTTTAAAAAAATAAAATTAAGGGGTGAGATGAATGTACTGGGAAAAAGGGAAAGGAAGAGGTGGAATGTAGTAAAGTATCTTATGTAAAAGAAATAAGAACAAGCTTATACAATGGAGGGAAAGATGGGGGAGGTGCTGGAGAGTGAATGAACCTTACTCTCACCAGAATTGACTCAAAGAGGGAATAACATACACACTCAATTGGCTATAGTAATCTATCTTACCTTGCAGGAAAATAGGAGGGGAAGGGGATAACAGAGGATGATAGAAGGGAGAGCAGATTGAGGGAGGGGTGAGTTGGAAGCAAAACACCTTTGAGGAGGGAAAGGGTGAAAGAAGATAAAAACATAGTAAATGTCTTGGGGAGGGAATAGGATGGAAAAAATACAATTAACAATAGTAACTGTGAAAAAAATTGAAGTAAGTTTGTCTGACAAGCCTCATTTCTCACATATATAGAGAAATGTGTCAAATTTTTCAAAATAAGAGTCATTCCCCAATTAATAGATGATCAAAAGATATGAAGTATTCAGATGAAAAAAAGCTACCTATAGCTATATGGAAAAAATGCTCTCTCACTATTGATTGGAGAGATGCAGGTCAAAACAATTCTGGGGTACTAACTCAGAGTTATTGGATTGGATAATTGGATGGAAGAGGAAAATGACAAATGTTGTAGGGAATATGTGGAAAATGAGACATTAATGCACTCTTGGTGAAGTTGTAAACTGATTCAAACATTCTTTGGAGCAATTTGGAACTAAGACCAAAGCACTATAAAACCATGTATACTCTTTGACCTAGTAATACCACTACTAGGTCACTATCCAAAAAGAGATAAAAAACAAAAAGTTGAATTTAAAATTGATGATATGCCCATCAATTGGGTAATGGCTGAACAAATTGTGGTATGAGATTGTAACAGAACACCATTGTGCTGTGGGAAATGATGAGCAGGATTCTGTCAGAAAAACCTGGAAAGACCTATATGAGCTTATGTAAAGTGAAATGTACTTTATATAAAGTAACAGCAATATTAACAGATGAACATCTGTGAATGACTTGGCTTTTTTTCAGCAATGCAATGATCCAAGACAACTCTGAAGGACTTATGAAAAATGTAATCCATCTCCACAGCAAGAACTAATGGTGTCTGAATACAGAGTGAAGCATAATTTTTTTAGTTCCTTTTTCTTAAGGTTTTTTTTGTCTATTTTCTTTCACAACCCAACTAACATAGAAATGTTTTACATGACTACATATGTTTAACTTATTATGAATTGCTTGCATTTTTAATGGGGGTGGGAGAAGGGAGGAAGAGAATTTGGAACACAAAGTTTTAAAAATTGACATTAAAACATTTTTACATGTAATTTGGGAAAAAATAAAATTCTAAATAGATGGGAAAAGTAAAGGAAATAAAAATAAAAATGCTATCAAAAAAGGACCACCAACTCATTAGTATGAAGATAAACATCAATAAAAAAGAGGAGAAAAAATAAAAATGGGGAAAATAATGTTTTGTGCTTCTAAATTAATTCTAGTGTTATCCAATTAAATGAGCTTTTGATGTTCCAAATAATTAAAAGGAACAGACAAATGGAATTGACATATACCATAACCTTTTTAATAAGATGTTTAACCAATGTAAGTCAATTGTTATAATTAGAAGAACCAAGAAAACTGCCTCCACTATAAAATACTTGATTTCTTTGCCAAAAGGAGAGATATGGCAGCCAAAATCAATACCAGTTTAAATTATAAACTTGTAATTTGATTTGGAATATAAAATTGTGAGAAACAGTAAAACAAATCTAAAGAAGGCTTAGTGAGGAGCCCAATTAAGCAAATTTGTCCTAAGGACATTTAAGAATGAAATTATAAGGGGGCCAATAGAGAAAAGAATTTAAATGTAAGGAATTTATATGAAATTATTTTCACAGCTAAAGGCAATGATACTAACATTTTTGGACTGTAATGCCACATCTCATGTGCTGAATGAAGAAGTGGAAATGATATGAGAGAAAAAAAGGATGGGACAAGGAACTAGACTAGCCTGAATATACCAAGAATAGATAAGGACCATTGGGGAAACAATTTTTAGGATTTCGTGTATAATTCTCCAGGTACCTGAAAGAGAAGAGTATATCAAATGTGTGGAAATCTCAGGCTTCATTATTATGGAGAAAAGAAATGAATGAGAAAATTTTAATAATTAGTGGCTCATATACCTACTTTCTCATCTATTCAATAATCTTATATAAAAACTACATATTCATTAAAATTCTTTCTAAAAGTCTAAGAAAGGAATAAAGAAGCTTTTGCAAATGATATTCTACTGCATTTCTCACCCTTTCAATCACACAATTGACTGAAAAGTGTAGAGATTACAGAATCCCACTATGCTTATTGTTTGTTGACAATAGAAAGGTATTTGGCAAAGCAAAATGCTTCCTTAAAAAAGCTGTCCTTTGGCAGAATGTCTTTCATGAATCACAAAATTATACAAAATTCCTACAAAAATGTATTAACTGATAATTTCATTCAATGATGCTCTGATTATTTATATCAGGTGATATATTAAACAGAGATCCATGCTTGCCAAAGATGTTTGCTATTGTTAAGGAAGATGTCCAGTATACAGTCCAAATTGAAGAGAGATTCCCTATAGATGATAAATTCCTCCAGGTCCTTCCATTTAAGATTTATTTTATGTTGAGCATATCAAGACCTTCTGAACCTCCTAAATGATTTTCATAATCTTTCAAAAGAGTTTGCCCTATCAAGAAAACACCAAATGGATGAAGGATGTATATTATTTAAGTGATGATATGCGGTTGGATGTACAACCTATAGAGCAGGTTGATTAGTAGATTAAAATTGGGAAGATACTGTAAGGTATAATGAGCTAGGCCCAGAATTAATGGGAAGAAGAGAATGGGCTTCACTGTTTTGGGGAAATTGCATAGTTCTTTTAATGGCCCTAACCTTCTCCCTCCAACAATGGACATCTTCTTAACACCAAAATTTTTAAGATGTATCCTGGGAATCATTCAATATCACAGTTAAAGATAATTCCAAAGGAAATGGAGGGATACATGGTGTTCCAATATTTTTACATGTGAGAAATTATGCAGGAGAAATAGTATAAAGTATATATATATATATACATATATATATACACACATATATTCTTATATATAAAGTATATAGCACAATAATATAATGAATAATAAAGTATAATAGTAAAGGATGTCATCAGAGAAATCTATTACTGGAAGAAAATACATAGATCAGTCATCTAGTTGGAATGAGAGCTAGACGGTAGAGAACCTATGTGTTCCATTGGCATCCACAAAAATGTCAAGAGAACCAGAGGAAATCCCCCATTGAGTTACCCTCCTGTGGAGAATTTATAGAAGAGTATGGACAAGAGAAACAGGATGGGCAGATATGAATGGGTTGCATTTTGTGTTACTGGAAGGAATGCCTAAACAAATAAGATTGCATGTCCATTACAATATTAGAGAAGAAAATGGTGATTATTATTTCATTATTTATCTCCTGGGTTGTTATTAGAAAAGTGCTAAATGGCATAATTAAAAGAATACTTGTCTTAGGGTAAGGAAAATATGAATTCAAATATTACCCTGAAATTAGGTATGTCACTATGGGTAGGTCACATCATCTGAGCTTCAGTTTCCTCATCTGTAAAGTGAGGATAAATACCCAGAGTTGGGAGGATCAAATGAGATAATTTACATAAGGTACCACATACACCTTATTACACTATAAATATGCCTCCTATTGTTGTAATAGGGGTGACTGGGTAGTCCTATTATCAGCTAGATGAACACTTTCCACAGAGCTGAACATGGGCTTCAGTCCTTTTCTGTGGTACATATATTCTGGCCCCATGTGATAGAGCTTGTATCTTGTTAAGATGATACAGCAGCTTCTTAATGATTATCATATGATCTCTAAAACCTTTTTTCAGCTTTGAAATTTTATGATTCTGTATGTAAGCATAATGCTTAACTTTGCATCATGTATACTAAGGGACTTGATACTTGCTTGAGAATAGACTAAAAGACTCAAGTAATATGTGGTTTTTATTATTTATATTTGAAAAATAGATTTAATTTAGTAAAATATAATATACATATTATTTCATAAACTAATTATGTAACATTTAAAAATGTGGCAATTAAGGCATCAGCTTTGCACATAAGTGTCTTTGCACCAGATTTCCTGCCTAGATGAAATTAAAATACTATAGAACTAATGCTTTCATCCTGAACAACTTGAAAAAAGACAAAATGCTCACCACAATTATTTTAAATAAACAAACTCCATTATCCTAACTACATAGAAGTAAATAGTACAGTGGCTAGAGAGCTGGTCTTGAAGCCCAGAAGACCTGGATACAACTTCTGCCTCTGACATATAGTGGCTATGTGACCCTGGGCAAGTCACCTGGCCTCACTGTTCTAGGCAACTGTCTAGGATTTTAAGTTGCTGAGAGAATGTTGAATTTCATTTGAAGAGGGAATGTCTTCACTAAGAACTGAGGTAATGGAACAATGAAATAGCAGATCCATTCCCTATCACACCTATCAGTCTGAACACCTGGTCACAGCTTTATGAACACGAGGTTTTCTTTTGTTTGTTTGTTTGTTTTTCAGAGCAAGAAGTAATCTGCAATGAAGCAAGAGGATGAAATTCTTCAGACACAAGCCAGTTAAGTTTTCATTTCTGGCCTGAGGGAGGGAAGGTCCTTTGGGCACATTCCTTGTTAGGCTGATGAGTCAAACATGACCCCCATTATTAGATATGGTGCTACTTTGTTACACACATATACACATATCTATGCCCCCAAAAAGAGGAAGAAAGAAATGTATAAAAAATAACAAGCTCAAATTATGGGTTTTACAAGTGTTCTGCTGTTTCACAATTTCACAGTTCAAGCTGAAGTTTCTTTTTTCTGATTTCTATTTTCATACACACAGCCCAGAAGATGGACATTTGGTTGGCCATAATAGACTGCTCCTTTCCCAGGTATCTCCTGCTTGTTTCTTTTATCTGTGAATAGGAAATGGCTTAAAGGCACCTGTGTTATGAAGGTCCTGGGGCAGCTGCCTGACTAGTGAATGCCTGATTATGTGTTAACATGCTTTGTCAGATATTGGCAGAATCTGTTCTCTTCCTTTGCCTTTTCAGCAAGGGTGCCATTGACAGACTGGCTACCCATTTATAGAAATGTTGTCCATCACACTGTGAGGAAGGACAATAGTGTTTTTCTGTGGCCAGTGACTGTGGGAAACTTTTCTTTGGCTATTCAGGCAATTTTTTTTTTTGCTTGCTCTGAAGAGGAGAGACTGATGAGTGCAAAAAGTACAATTAAGCAAAGCCAGACTTCAATTGAAGGCTGTAGTGTAGTCTGCTGTTCTCACTTTTTTTAGAGGGGAAAAAAACCCTATGGTTTTTCACGTTGCTGTGTGGCATTCAGCAGGGGGCTATTACAATCCTAAATTTTTTTTTCTAGACCACCTAATTCTAAGTAAAAATTAAATGTAATGAGAGCCACTTGGAGTTCTGAATATTTTAAAGCATAATTCCCACAGAAGGGATTCGACCTAAACTGCAGTGTGCATCAGTTGGCTAATTATAGCTGCATTTTATATTACAGCAGGTGTCAGATGCAGTCATCTCAATAAAGTCCACATAATACTCTGGGAAATAACAAAAGCTTTTCTTTGAATGTGGGTACTAATTTCTGCTAGGTGTCATATGAGCTCTGATACTTCTTATTGGCATTAACAAGAACACTGTAGCACTCAGAAATGCTTTTTGCTTAGGATGAATTGGTACTGTAAAGCACTTACCAGTCAGACTTGGCAGATGTCAGTAGTTAATACTAGTGTTGCAGAAGTTTGAATATAATGCAAAGAGTCTTATGTAAATACTTTTAGATGATGGGTTGGTTTTGAGAATGAGTCTGAGCAATACACCAACTCACTTAATGAAAGCTAAATAGATAGCAGTAGGATATCTGTATTTACTTCAGCTCCTGCTTTATTGAAAGTCCTTTAAAAGTGAAGGGCAGATGGTAAGGCAGTAAACTAGGTGAAGAAAAATGTTAGACTTTGATAAGCATTTGTTATATTCACAATGCTTTTCTTGAACTTGTGTTGATGAGTTACATTACACAAGTGATAGTGAGGGTAAAAGCATGCCTAAAGACAAGGACTCCACAGGAAAAGAAGGAATGATAAAAAATACAAAAAGCCTCACAAACAATTATTTTATTTAATGTTCATTAATTATTGTAGCAGTGACCCCACTAAAATATAACATTTATGTCATTTGGATTCTCCACAGAACTTCTCAAATTATATACACATTGAATAGTCCTGAAAATTGGTTTATAACACTAGAGAATTTATGATTTACTAATCTATCATATAAATCAGTTCCTTCATTAATCATATTAGTACATATCATACATATATAATCATATCATATTAATCATGTCATATTAGTAAAACATCAAAAGGGGGGAATCTATTGTTTTTCAGTTAAGATGGATGAATAGTAAGAAAGCCAAGGGAACTGGTTCTTCCTCCAAACCTTTCACTCCACATGAAAGGCTACTGAAATCCCTTCTCTTCCCACTAAGAATAATGAAATGAGGCAAGAATAGAAGTACAAATAAGTAAAATTGAAAGAATAACTTGGAAAAATGGAGAGAAAAATGTTGCCTTTGCACCCACATAGTCAATTAAAGCCAAAGCTAACTTTGACTTTTTGCATTGTCCCCTTCAGTACCCTCATACTCCTCATGTCTCATTATCTGGTTTAGGTATTGGTGGAGGTAGGGTTCTTTTCAAATCCACTTCCTTTCCTGCTCCATGCTGGCTTTAGCTCATCAGGTCAGGAAAGACTACCATCTGCACTTAGACCTCAGTCAAATGAACCTAGAAAGTCTAGGCTTCCTGACCCAGAGCCAAGTATCTAACTCTATAATTAACTTTCCTTTCCACTATACCCTCATCATCCTTTGTGAAATTAGAACTTTTCTAAGACTCCAGGAACTGCTCAACATCCTTCCAGAGAAGAAAGGTCTGAGTGGAGGGATGACAGGCTCCTGTTCTTTTCTACGTAGGACTGAGTATAGTCTTGGGTACTCCAAACTGCCTTGACTCACCTTAGTTAAGCGTGATGCGATAATCATCCCTGAGTTCTTTCTCCCCACCCCATCCCCCACTCCCAGAAAAAAAAATAACAGCTCATATCTAGGGCTTAAACATTCCAGAGAAGCCACTGCAAGACAAGTACTGTCACCCCCAGTAAAGGGCGGAACCTTAAGCTTCCTCCTCATCCTCTCAGCTAACTGTACTGGAGAAGGCAGGAACTGGTGTTAAGGTGCTTTTGTATTGATTCACTACTTCTAGCAGTCCAGCATGAAAAACCCTTCTGGAAAATTTTCCCCTTCTTTGCTCCCCCCAAAAGCCAAAGAGATTACCAGTTCCCTTCCCACCAACCAGACAACAAAGCAGGAAGCTATGAATAAAATCTAACATTATCTCATGAAAATATTTAACATAATAAGTATAAAAAAGTGTACACCTTCCAATAAAAGTCAGCATACTATGCAATGGAGAAACATTAGAAGTATTCCTAGTGGTATTGCCCTATTAGGAAACTGTGAAACAAATTATGGTACATGGATATAATAGAATATTATTATACTATGAGAAATGATGAAATAGACAATTTCAGGAGAAAACTGGGATGACCTTTATGAAATAATGAAGAGCAAAGTGAACAAAACTAGGGGAGCAATTTATAACATGATTATATTATAGAGAAACCAAATTTGAAAGACTTTGAAACTCTGATTAATTCAATGATAAGCAAAGAAGCAAAAAAAAAATTAAGATGAAACACTCTACTAACCTCCTAACAGAGAGGTGATGAACTTCAAATGCAGGAGGAGACATGCATTTTTAGATATAACAAAAGTGGAAATTTTTTCTTCCTGTACTACATAGATTTTTGTTAAATGATTTGTTGTTTATAATGTTATTGTTGACAATTTACTTAACTGGAGAGGGGTATAATGGGAAGGACAGATAAAGAAATACTTGTTACTTGAAAAAAATTTGAAAGAAATATTCCTACTAAAAACAGGTATGAAACAAGGTTGTCCACCATTTTAATTTGACATTCTAGAAATTGTAATAATAAAAAGGAAAGATATTAGATGTATTTTTCTAATTTAGGCCAAATATTAATATTTACAGATGACATGATAGTGTATCTAGAAAATCCAACTGTATCAACCAATGTATTAATAGATAATAAATTAGGTCAGTCAAGTTACAGAATACAGAATCAACTCAAAATTATCTGCATTATTATTTATTATTAACAGAGCCTAAGAAAAAAGTTATAATAATACAAACTATCAAATATTTGGGAATTAAATTACTTAGAAATACATAGGACTTGTATAAGGATGACTATAAAAGTATTTTGAAAACAAATGTGAGGAAAAATAGTTAAAAATAAGAATGAATGGACAAGGAATCTCAACAAAGACTCAGGTAATGAATTAAAATGATTATAATGTATTAATTTAATTAATTTCAATAATAACATTATCATTAAGTAAAGGTAATGGACAATTATATGAATCTCCAAAGGGGGACCTAATAAAACGAATATTGTCAAAGGCCAAGCTACATTGGGATGTGTATAATTCCTAGGACAATTTGCATCCTCAGGTCAAATATAATTTTTTTAAAGTTTGGAAGTATCTAAAGCCAAAACAATTATTCTTTAATTTAGACTTCTAGAAGGAGCCATTCATCCTAATATCTGACTTAATTTTCTATATAAATTGCCTTCTAATCAATAATATGTTGCTGATAGCCAAACATAATTCATAGGGGTTTCACACAAAACTATTGATTAACTATTTTATTTATATTATAAACATAAATTTGTAAACCACTCCAAAAGCATATTTATGTTATTTGTCACCTACATTCATCAACAAGAGAAAAAGGAGAATAGAAAGCCAAATGGTGGAAGTAATCTAGGGCTGTGATTTGCAAAATGATGAGCAAATATGACTAGGGAACAAGGAATCCAAGGGTTTAAATAGTGTAAAGTCAAGCTATTTAAATAAAAGGTACAAATTTTGAAGGGTAGAAAGTGAAGTCAGAGAAGGGGTGATGGACTGAGAAACCAGGGAAGAGTAGAGTTAATAGAAATTGTGATGAGGGCAGGGAATAGGTTTAGGAGGATTAGGCACAGGAAGAAGTAGAAATACAAGAGAATATGGTCATATTAAGAAATTTAAGAGTTATGGATTGTTGAGGGAAAACATTTTCAGTTAAGGTTGAAACCAAGGGTATAACTATCCTTGTATGTGGCTGAAATGGAATAAGGATGTAAATTACAAGAATTGAGGTTGGCATTTGAAGGACATAACATGCAAGTTTTTGTTTGCATGTACAAGGGTAGGGCTTGGGGTGTAACAGAATACTATGAGTAATGAACTTCAAATTAAATACTGGACTTTAGGGGTACTAAACTTCAGGAGAAACAAAGGACAATTTGGTTTGGCAGAAAATGGCTGATATAGTTATACAGTATGAACTCCAAAGGAGGAGAGGTCATTAAGTTAAGGTTGTATCAAGATAGCCTGGAAATGACAGTAAGCCTGAACATCCCTGCTCTCCTTTCTCTTCTCAACATCTCAAGGGACATTTGGTCCCCAGGGGAAGATGGCCTAGGATTACAATGTTATTAAGGGAAATCCAAGTTTCTCAAAGGAGGTAAAATGAATAAGAGAGGAAGAAGTCAAATATGAAGGGCAGTTTGTTAAAAGTAAGAATGATGTTTCCACAGAGCATAAGATGAATGTGATTGTAGTCTTGGCCAGGAAAGGGAGTTTTGTTCTAGTCAGTCCATGACTTGCCAGTTATAAACCAAAGATCCATTTCTGAGTGGAACAATTATAAAAATAGATTATCATTCTCTTTCTAGCAGCAATTATAATGCTGATCAAATTATTATTAATCCCTGATTAAAAGTTGGAAAACAGGGGCAGCTAGGTGGCGCAGTGGATAAAGCACCCGGCCCTGGATTCAGGAGTTCCTGAGTTCAAATTCGGCCTCAGACACTTGACACTTACTAGCTGTGTGACCCTGGGCAAGTCACTTAATCCCCATTGCCCCGAAAAAAAAAAGTTGGAAAACAGGAGAGTGGGTCTGATGTCAGGGAAGATAATGACAAGATGTTCACATTGTTAAGCCCTGTGGTCCTGAGAGGGTGTCTTGATAGGATGAAGCTTGCTCTCAGGCCAGTTAGATATAGAGGGTTGAAGTTTCACTCTCCAAATAAAAGCCAATTAACAGAAAGAGGAATATGGGTTGTATTGCCTTTGATAAGATGAAAAGTTATCTTTTAATGACTTGAAACAAAGGCCCATCAGTTTTTTTTACAAAAACAAATTATTAATGCTCACATTTTAAAATCAGTAGTAAGATAACTCTTAAAGTCTCACAAATATGAAGAATTATGAATGGCTTTTTTAAAAAGAGAAATTTTCAGGGTGGCTAGGTGGCTCAGTGGATAGAGCACCAGCCCTGGAATCAGGAATACCTGAGTTCAAATCCTGCCTCAGACACTTGACACATACTAGCTGTGTGACCCCGGTCAAGTCACTTAACCCCCCTTGCCCCGCAAAAAAACCCAAAAAACAAAAAAACAAACAAACAGATGTTCCTGCTTCTTAGGGGATAGCTATATGGCGCAGTGGATAGAGCACCAGCCCTGGAATCAGGAATACCCAAGTTCAAATCCTGCCTCAGACACTTAACACTTACTAGCTGTGTGACCCTGGGCAAGTCACTTAACCCCAATTGCCTCACTAAAAAAAAAAAAAAAAATTCAAGTAAATCTCTGTCCACTGAGGAAGAGGGTCAAGAATTAAGTGCTTCACTAGCTCTTTGCAGATCTCAAGAAGTGACAACAGTCATTAGTTTTGGTCCTTTGCAACCACACAAACTTCTTAGAATTTTAAATAGGTGGAGGCAGCAGCCAATGAGATCAGATGACCATTTTCTTTCCTTTTCTTTTCCCACATTAGTCATATTGTAAAAGAAAAAAAAAGTTAAAAAAAATGCTTCAATCTGTACTTATCAGTTTTCTCTCTTTGGAGATGGATAGTACTTATTCATCATGGGTCCTTTGGAATTGTCTTGGATCATTGTCTTCTTCAGAGTCATTAATAAATCTTTCTCAGTTGATCATTTTTATAATATTGCTGCTATTGTGTACAATGTTATCTTGGTTCTGCTCACTTCACTGTGAACCAGTTCATTTAAGTCTTCCCAGGTTTTTCTAAAACTATCCTGCTCATCATTTCTTATAATACAGTAGTATTCCATCATGATTATATAACACAACTTGCTTAGCCATTCCCCAGTTGAGTGACATACCCTGAATTTCTAATTCTTTGCCACCACAAGAAGAGCTGTTATAAATATTTTTAACAAACAGGCCCTATTGCCTTTTGTTTGATCTCTTGGGGTTATAAACCTAGTGGTGGCATTGTTGGGTCAAAGGGTACATGCAGTTTTAAAGACCTGTGGGCTTAGTTTCAAATTGTCCTTCAGAATGGTTCTACCATTTCGCAACTTCACCAACAGTGCATTGGTGTACCCATTTTTCCGTATGCCTTCTAGCCTTTGTCATTTTCCGTTTCTATCATTTAGCCAATCTGATAGATGTAAAGTGGTATCTCAAAGTTGTTTGAAATTGCATTTCTATAATCAATAGCCATTTAAATAATTTTATGTGACTATTAATAGCATTGATTTCTTCTTCTGAAAACTGCCTGCTCATATCCTTTGATCATTTATCAATTGAGAAATGGCTCTTATTTTATAAATTTTTCTCAGTTCTCTATGTAGTTGTTATTGTTGCTGTTTGTCTTTTATTCTCAAAGAGGACCATGATAATGGGGTGATGTCATGACTTGCACTGAATTGGATTTAAGTGTGGTAGGGCTGTGCAAGGTCAGCAACCTCACTCTGCGTCCAGTGACAAGATATATATCAGAATGACTGGCGATGGCCTCAAATATTTAAGGTAATTGAGGTTAAGTGACCTGCCCAGGGTCACTTAAGTGCCTGAGGTGAGTTTTGAACTCAGGTCCTCAGGGTCACAAAGCTAGTAAGTGTCTAGGTGAGATGGGAACCCAGGCCCTCTCGACTGGAGGGCAAGTGCTCTATCCATTGCTCCACCTAGGTGCCACGCTATGTGTTTGAGAAATGAGAAAAGGTCCATCTTTTTAATACTTATATTATTCTATTTTTTATATAACTGTAACACATAGAACACTATAGTCTCCAAAGAATTGAAAATTAATTCCAACCAGAAAGCAATGGATAGGTGTTTAGCAGATATAAACAGGATTCTAAACAGGCTACAGAATATTAAAAACAGGAAATTATGATGGAGAAGCTGAGAAAAGGATATCCTCAGAGAAATTTATAAGCATAAAAGAGGATTAACTGAATATTTGGCAAGATTAAGGGATGATTGATGACCTTTTGTTCCGCTGATATTTTGGCAATGTCAAGAGAAAGTGAGGAAGGCTCCTTTGGCAAACTTATGGGAAGAAATGGATGAGAAACAAGATGGGGTGGGGACAGGTTGTGATCTGTACCATTAGAGGAAAAACCCAAATTGGTGAGACCACAGATCCAATTGTGTTTCTGAGAATAATCATAGCAGTCTATTATTAACAAAATTTGGCTTATGGAATGTGTTTGGAAGTACTACTTTTTTAAAGCTGTTTTTCTTTCTTTCTTTCTTTCTTTCTTTCTTTCTTTCTTTCTTTCTTTCTTTCTTTCTTTCTTTCTTTCTTTTTTTGTGTAGGGCAATGAGGGTTAAGTGACTTGTCCAGAGTCACACAACCAGTAAGTGTCACATATCTGAGGCTGGATTTGAACTCAGGTCCTCCTTAATCCAGGGCCAGAGTTTTATCCACTGTGCCACCTAGTTGCCCTATAAGTACTACATTTAAAATGAGTATTTAGTGTTTAAATTAGTATTTAGATGCCTAGAATGCATTCTAACTTTAATTTTTTTCTCTTAGAATCCCTAGTTTCCTTTACAGTTCAGTTCAGTTTAGCACAATGCCTGGCACTTAATAAATAATTAGTTAATGATTGTTGCTTGATTTAATTCCAAAGCCAACTCCAACATGCAGTATCTATTGTATGTGTACTTGTACATCTACATAGAATGTAAGTTCCTTGAGGGCAGTGCCTATTTTATTTATGTCTATTTCCTCAATGCCTATGATTAATAAATGTTGATTGATTAAATATATCTGTATTATTGTTGATAGGGTACTCCCTCCACCAGTGCAGATGACAACCCCTTTCACTCATTATCCTGTGCTGTTATTGTCCATTTCTTTCCATAATTCCTTCCAAGAGAATCCATCTGACTTGCCTTAGATCTTATTCTAATTCTTTTAACATTTCAGGATTACTACTGTAGAAATCAGGTTATACATCTGTTGTCTCTCATTCTTACCACATGACTGGCCCCACCTCTTTTCTCAGAAGAGTAACACTGTTTCCCTTGATTAAAATTAATTTGCTTTATTTTTATGCTTCAAATCTTATGTTTGCCTTGTAACTTGTGTAACTGTAGACAACTAACTTCCCTGAGCTTCAGTTGCTTCATGTGTAAAATCAGGGGATTGGTGTTTGTGAGGAAGGAACCATATTAATAGGGCCCTATTAATATGGAACTGTCTTTACTCTCTATCCCTTTCAGATCATGCTTTGGATATAACTTGCCTGAGTACCAAAATATGGGAGAAGTTTCTAAATCCATCAATGCCAAGTTCATGAATATGATAAAGCTACTTATTGAACAACTTTTGGCTATAGGGAAACTTTCAACTGGTATCACTCTCACAGTACCTATTTTGCTCTCATGCAGAAACTTCATTTTTTTTTTGTTCCTTATAGAAATGAATATCAACTTTTTAAAGAACAGCAAAAACAACTAAAGAAGCTACATTTAAAGGGCAAACCAAGAAAAAGATAAGAGAAAAGATCAGTTACAAAGAAATCTTAGAATTTTGTGCATAGAAATGATAGTTAAAACCAGGAGAGCTGATGACATCACCAAGCAAAATGATACAAAGGAAAAAGAGAAGACCCAAGATAGAGAACTGGTGGTCAGCCATGATTAGCAGATGTGAAATAGATGAGAATTTATCAAAAAAGACTGAGAAACACTGGTCAGACAGGCAGAAGGAGAACCAGTAGAAAGCAGTATCTGAAAAACTGAGGGAGTAAGATGAAAGGAAGTGGTGGCATCAATTATAGACAGATTTCTCTAGTTTAGCAAGAAAAGAGAGAAGGACAATAGCTAGCAGGTATGAATGAAACAAGTGAGGATAGTGAAGGAGACATGGACATATGTGTAGACAATAGGGAAGACATTGGGGCAGCAAGGTGGTGCAGTGGATAAAAGATTTGCCTTGCCATAGTGAGGGCCTCGTTAAGATTATGGAACATAAATCTGTAATGGACACAGTCTTATGATTTTCTCTGGCTTTGTTAAGCAGCATGTGTATAGGAGTGAAGGCAGTAAGTAGTGAGAGTAATACAGGGCTGATACTTGGCAGGGCAAGATCTTTAGTAGGATAAGGAGGGCAGCTAGGTGGCACAGTGGATAGAGCACCAGCCCTGGATTCAGGACCTGAGTTCAAATCCGGCCTCAAACACTTGACACTTACTACCTGTGTTACCCTGGGCAAGTCACTTAACCCTCATTGCCCCACCAAAAAAAAAAAAAAAAAGGTAAGGAGGGACAAGGGGCCTGAAAGAAGAAAACAGAGTAAAGTTCAACCCATTCACAAAGGGCTTAAGATGGGAAATGAGAAGAACATATACTCAATGCAAAGAGTGGAAGAAATGAAGGTCATGGTGAGAACTGGGGAAAAAAAAGAAGTTTGGGGCTTTGCAAGGTCACCAACCTCACTCTCTCCTCTAGAGCCAGGTGCAGTGACAAATTATATATCAGGATGACTGGATATGGCCCCAGATGTTTTTAAGGCAATTGGGATGAAATGACTTGTCCCGGGTCTTACAGCTATTAAGTGTCTGTGGTGAGATTTAAACCCAGGTCCTCCTGACTCCAGGGCCAGTGCTCTTTGCACTGCACCACCTAGCTGCCTTTGGGGTTGTGAGAGACAGAGAGGAGGGGAGAAGGAGATGGAGAAATAGAAATACAGTAGATTATGGTCAGAATTTCAGATTTTGTGAACTTGGAAGTGGTGCATTTGTGGATGATGGCAAGATCAAGGGTATGGTCACCTGTGTGTTGCTGAAGTAGGATGGGGTAGAAGGACATGGGAAACTAATAAGTTGAGGAGTGAGGAAGTTGGGGTGTTTCAGAGAGAATCAGTATGTATGTTGAGGTTCAATAACGTGAAGGTAGGAATTGGGGAAGAGGAAAAGAGTATATTTGAGGAAGTCCTAGAGGTTGATAGAAAACAGCCACTAGAATCTTGATTGGGTGACAAATATGAATTATATGAATCTCACAAGAAGAGAAGCTATTGAGTGATGGTGACAAAGAGCCTGGAAGTGGTAATAGGAAACAAAGAGTAATCTAACTCTTCTACCACAATAAGTAGTGGGGGAGTATGAGTGATAGTATTAGGGAAATTGTGTCATCAGGAGAGAGCCAGATCTTAGTGAATGCAAGAGAATGTAAGGAGTAGGAAAGGAAAAGGTTTAAGATGAAAGAAAATTTGTTGTCTATAGAGTAAACATCCAAGAGAGTACAGTGGAAGGGGTGGGTAACGTTAGAGTTTGAGGTATAAGTGAGCAGGCAATGGAGTATGGAAGGATTTGACTAACTGAAAGTTTGGATGGGGAGGAAGTGATGGGGTAGAAGTATGTTAGTGATTGATTCAATGGATTCGGGTAGGTTTTCATAGTCCGTAGAGTGGACTATGGTGGACTCCACCTTGGGAGTGGAGTAATGCTAAAGTGTTAGGCGGTTAGGTATAATATCTGGAAATAGGGAGGAAGAGTATTCAGGTTTAGGCAAGCTGACTCTGCCCTGGGAGGTCAAGCCCTTCTGGGAAGGTGTAGGCAGAACTTAAGTATCCAGAGGGAGTGCCTGGAATCAGACTTCCTCCCCCAACCTCTCCCCCTGCCCCAAACTAGGACTCCTAATTTGGAGGCTGGGTATTTTGATAAAGTATCTGAAGTCCCCTAAAGCAAGCCAACTACAACAAAGCTGGGATATCCAGAAATTATACATGGAATATGCCAAGGCAAGCTGCCTTTTGTAGAATTAGGCCTAGAACCCTGTGGGGGAGATGTTATCCATCATCTCTGTGGGGACCTGACTACTTAATGGAAGTTTGGATAGGGTTGCCCAGAGTTTATATGTGCTAGACATGGGGATTCATCTGGGGTCAATATTTGTTCTCTCATATTTAAGGGGACTCACTGGAGAGATTCTTCATTTAGGACTTTTTCACTGGGTGTCCTTGTTTGGGAATACACTACAGAAAAATTGATGATTTTTTGGTATCCCTTGCTTTGAACTGTAATTGGATAGTGTTTTGCAGGTTGTTTTCTTTAAATTCAGACCAGTTTTTTTGGTCATAATTTTGCTTATTTGAATGTGTTATATTACTGTAATCCAGTAAAAGTATTACTGCTAATATAAGAAGTAAAATTTTAGAATGTTTAAAATGTGTGCTCAGAACACATTTATAGATTATAAAAGTTCATTAAAAAATTAAGCAGTAATAGAATCTTTGCTTTTTTCCTGACACAAATCCAGACAGCTTGTCTGGGATCCTTATTGACTTTAGGTCCACAGAATAAGGTTTGCCTACTAGCCTAGAAATGCTGAGTAATCAACCCTAAGTGTTTAAAACTTTTGGGTGAAGATTACAATTCTTTGATGACTTCTCTAGTATTGTATTCTTTAAGTTAACCTGCTCTCTTAGTGATGGATGAGTTTAAAAACTCAATTTGGATTGCCTTTGTAGTGGCAGGCCTTTTTTGGGGGAAATTCTGGGTGTTCTTAGGTATAAAGACCCAGAGGAAAGTTGCCAGGATCTCCAAGGAAATCACCTTGATATAGGCTGCTACACATACTCCAAGCCATATTGGTTATTTTTTTTTTTTTACCTGAAGGATGAGGTGGTGACTTCCAGTCACTTTAGGTCATTAAATCCTTATTGTGGAAAATCCCACATACACAAGAAGGATTTCAAAGGAGCAGGTTTTCTGTCAGACTAAACAGGCTCGATTTTCTTTTCTATTTTGTTTCTTTATTGTTTGGAGGTTGGAGAAGGCCCTTTTTGTTAGCAACAATACAAGTATTAATCTATTAGAACTTTTTATAATGATATGTGTTTGTTAAATTGTATCAACATGTGTTTGGAAGAATATTAATTACTGGATTATTATCTGATTATGAACTTGGATAGATTTTTCTTGAGACTTTTGAGATGGGAAAGAATTGAAAAAGGATAAAAAGGAACCTCTCCAAGTCACTAAAGAATTTGTTACCATTTTAGACTATGTGCCCTGCCAAATACTATCCAGTAGATTTACTGACAACAGCAAATATTAATCCAGGGGTAGAAGTGGGAGGGAAGAGAGGGTTAATTGAATAAAACCAACTCTATGCATTTAAAGCAAGTGATAAGATGCTAAGCCCTAATAGATTTATCAGGTGAGAATGTCTCAATTAATCATTCAATCATAGGCCTTGGATTAAGTGTTTAAAAGTTCTTGATGTGACATTGCATAGGAAGGAAGCATGTCAGATTGGCAAAGGAAAATTGGTAACACCTTGTGGGGCTTATATAAACCCAAGGAGCTGGTTCAGAAACTGTGATATTTAGTCAGTGAGTCGATATACATTTAAGAAGTAGTGCCTACTATGTATCAGGCACTGTGCTAAGTGCTGGGCAAAAATATTCCCTCCCTTAATAAACTCACAATCTAATGTGGAAGATGCCATGCAGACAGATACGTACAAAAAGAATTATAGAGGATAAATAGGAAATCATTAATAGAAGGAGGATTTGAAGGAAACCAAGAAAGTCATTAGGCAGAAATGAGGAGGGAGAGCATTCCTGGCATAGAGGACAGCCAGAGAATATGCCTGGAACTGAGAGAGGACGTGTCCTGTTCAGAGAACATCAAGGAGGGCCAGTGTCACTGGATAGAGAAGAGTATGTATTAGGGAATAAGGCATAAGACTAAGACAAGTAGAATGAAGGAGTCAGGTTAGGGAGGGCTTTAAATGCCAAACAAAGAGCTTTGTATTTGATCCTAGAGGTGATAGTGAGCCACTGGAGTTTACTGAGTGTGTGTGTGTGTGTGTGTGTGTGTGTGTGTGTGTGTGTGAGAGAGAGAGAGAGAGAGAGAGAGAGAGACAGAGAGAGAGAGAGACAGAGAGAGAGAGACAGAGACAGAGACAGAGACAGAGATAGAGAGAGACAGAGACAGACAGAGACAGAGAGACAGAGAAACAGAGACAGAGACAGAGACAGAGAAAGACAGAGAAACAGAGAGACAGAGAGAGACATGGTCAGACTTTCACTTTAGGAAAATTACTTTTAGTGGCTTAATAGATATTATATTAGGATAGGGAAAGACCTGAAGCAGACATATTCACCAGCAGGATATTGCAATAGTCCAAGTGTGAAGTAATGAGGGCCTGCATCAGGGTGGTGACAGTGTCAGAGGAGAGAAGGGATTTAAAAGATGTCACAAAGATAAAATGGCGGGCCTTGGCAATAGATTAAATATGTAGGGTGAGAGATGGGTGATGACCCTAGTGAGCCTAAAAGATTGGGAGTAATAGGGAAATTTAGATGAGGGTTAGGTTTAGGGGGAAAGATAATGAATTCAATTTTGGACATATTGAGTTTAAATGTCTACCAGATATCCATTTCAAGATATCTGAAAGATAATTGGAGATACAAGATTGGAGGTCACTAGAAAAGTATGAATAGGATGGTTAGGTAGATTTGAAAATTGTCAGCATAGAAATGATAATTAAATTCATGAGAGCTGATAAGATCACCAAGTGAAGTAATATAGAGGGAGAAGAGAAGAGGGCCCAGAATAGAATTCTATGGGGCACCTATGGTTAGAGGGCATGACCTAGATGAGGATCCAGTAAAGGAGACTGAAAAGAAATAGTTTGACAGGCAAGAGGAGAACCAAGAGAGAAGAGAGCCCCCCAAAGATGAGAGTGAGTGCTGCAGAAATATCAAGAAACACATGGGTTAGTTTAACAATTAAGAAGTCTTTGGTAAACTTGAGAAATTAAGTTTTAAGTAAATGATCAGTTCAGAAACTCAGGTTGTATAAGCTTGTGATGTTAATAGAGAGTAAGTAAGAGTAAGACTTATGAACAGCTTTCTTATGAGAGTTTAATAATAGAAGAATAGAGAAATATAAGAAACAGCTTCATTTTTTTCAATTTATTTATTTTTAAATGTATGAGGTATTTTATTTTTTCCATTACATGTAAAGATAGTTCTCAACTTTTGTTTATACATGCTTTACAATTTCAGATTTTTCTCCCTCCCACCCCTCCCTCCCCCCTCCCCTAGACAGCAGGTAATCTGATATAGGTTATATCTATATATCTCTATACATATACATATAGATATAGATATATGCACACACACACATATATATACACATAATAACATTAATCCTATTTCTGCATTAATCCTGTTACAAGAGAAAGAATCAGAGCAGTGATGCAAAACCTCAAAATAGAAAGGAAAAAAAAAACCAACAGCACCCAAAACAAAAGAAATAATATGGTTCAATCAGCATCTATACTCCACAGTTCTTTCTTTCTTTTTTTTTTCTTGGATTTGGAGATCCTCTTCTATCATGAGTTCCCTGGAACTCTTCTGTACCATTGCATTGGTGAGAAGAATATAGTCCATCACAGTAGGTCAACACTCAATGTTGATGATACTGTGTACAATGTTCTTCTGGTTCTGCTCATCTCACTCATCATCAGCTCACGTAAGACCCTCCAGGTTTCTCTGAACTCTTCCTGCTCATCATTTCTTACAGCACAATAGTATTCCATTGTATTCATATACCACAACTTGTCCAGCCATTCCCCAATTGATGGGCACCCCCTCAACTTCCAATTCCTTGCTACCACGTAAAGAGCCGCTATAAATATTTTTATACATGTGGGTCCCTTTCCCCCTTCCATGATTTCTTTGGGCAAAAGACCTAAAAGTGGGATTGCTGGGTCAAAGGGTATGCACAGCTTTATCGCCCTTTGGGCATAATTCCAAATTGCTCTCCAGAATGGTTGGATCAGCTCACAGCTCCACCAACAATGCATTAGTGTTCCAATTTTCCCACAGCTTCTCCAACATTTATTATCTTCCTTTTTTGTCATTTTAGCCAATCTGATAGGTGTCAGGTGGTACCTCAGAGTTGTTTGAATTTGCATCTCTCTAATCATTAGAGATTTAGAGCATTTTTTCATATGGGAATAGATAGCTTTGGTTTCTTCATCAGAAAACTGCCTGTTCATATCCTTTGACCATTTCTCAATTGGGGAATGACTTGGATTCTTATAAATTTGATTTAATTCCCTATATATTTTAGAGATGAGGCCTTTATCAGAAGCACTGGCCTCAAAAATTGTTTCCCAGCTTTCTGCCTCCCTTCCAATTTTGGATGCATTGCTTCTGTTTGTACAAAATTTTTTAAATTTAATATAATCAAAATCATCCATTTTGCATTTTATAATATACTCTATCTCTTGTTTGGTCAAAAACTGTTTTCCTTTCCAAAGATCTGATAGGTACACTATTCCTTTCTCTGCTAATTTATCTATGGTATCACCTCTTATGTCTAAATCATGTATCCATTTTGACCTTATTTTAGTATAAGGTGTAAGATGTAGGTCTATGCCTAATTTCTGCCATACTATCTTCCAGTTTTCCCAGCAGTTTTTGTCAAATACTGAGTTCCTATTCCAGAAGCTGGAGTCTTTGGGTTTATCAAACACTATATTACTAGTGTCATTTACTACTGCATTTCCTGAGCCTAGCCTATTCCATTGATCTACCACTCTATTTTTTAGCCAGTACCAGATAGTTTTGATGACTGCCGCTTTATAGTAAAGCTCCAGGTTTGGTACCGCTAACCCACCTTCCTGTGAATTTTTTTTCATTATTTTCCTGGATATTCTTGATTTTTTGTTTTTCCAGATGAATTTTGTTATTATTTTTTCTAGCTGTATAAAATAATTTTTAGGTAGTCTGATTGGTATGGCACTGAATAAGTAAATTAATTTAGGCAGTATTGTCATTTTTACTATATTAGCTCTGCCTATCCATGAGCAATTGATATCTTTCCAATTATTTAGATCTGATTTGATTTGTGTGAAGATTCTTTGGTAGTTGTGTTCATAGAGTTCCTGGGTTTGTCTTGGCAGGTAGACTCCCAAGTATTTTATATTATTTACCGTTACTTTAAATGGAATTTCTCTTTCTATCTCTTGCTGCTGGACTTTGTTGGTCATGTATAGAAATGCTGATGATTTATGTGGATTTATTTTATATCCTGCTACTTTGCTAAAGTTGTTAATTGTTTCAAGTAATTTTTGACTTGATTCTCGAGGATTCCTTAAGTATACCATCATATCATCTGCAAAGAGTGATAGTTTTGTTTCCTCCTTGCCTATTCTAATTCCTTTAATTCCCTTCTCTTCTCTGATTGCTAAAGCTAACATTTCTAGAACAATATTAAATAATAGGGGTGATAATGGACATCCCTGTTTCACCCCTGATCTTATTGGGAAGGCCTCTAATTTATCTCCATTGCATATAATACTTGCTGATGGCTTTAGGTAGATACTGTTTATTATTCTAAGGAAAGCTCCCCCATTCCTAAACTCTCTAGTGTTTTTATTAGGAATGGGTGCTGTACTTTGTCAAAAGCTTTCTCTGCATCTATTGAGATAATCATATGATTTTGGTTGGTTTTCTTATTGATGTGGTTGATTATGTTAACAGTTTTCCTAGTGTTGAACCAGCCCTGCATTCCTGGTATAAATCCCACCTGGTCATAGTGTATTATCCTGGTGATCACTTGCTGTAATCTCCTTGCTAATATCTTATTTAAGATTTTAGCATCAATATTCATTAGGGAAATTGGTCTATAATTTTCTTTCTCTGTTTTTGCTTTGCCTGGCTTTGGTATCACCACCATATTTGTGTCATAAAACGAATTTGGTAGAACTCCTTCTTCACCTATTTTTCCAAATAATTTGTATAATATTGGAATTAATTGTTCTTTAAATGTTTGGTAAAATTCACCTGTAAACCCATCTGGCCCTGGGGATTTTTTCTTAGGGAGTTCATTAATAGCTTGTTCAATTTCTTTTTCTAATATGGGTTTATTTAAGGATTTTATTTCCTCTTCAGTTAACCTGGGTAGTTTGTATTTTTGTAAATATTCATCCATTTCATTTAGATTGTCAAATTTATTGGCATACAGTTGGGCAAAATATTTCCTAATTATTGCTTTAATTTCCACTTCATTGGTGGTAACATCACCCTTTTCATTTTTGATACTGGTAATTTGGTTTTCTTCTTTCTTTTTTTAAATCAAATTAACCAATATTTTATCTATTTTATTGGTTTTTTTCATAAAACCAGCTCTTAGTTTTATTGATTAATTCTATAGTTTTTTTGCTTTCAATCTAATTAATTTCTCCTTTAATTTTCAGGATCTCTAATTTAGTGTCTAATTGGGGATTTCTAATTTGTTCTTTTTCTAACTTTTTAAGTTGCATGCCCAATTCCTTAATCTCCTCTTTCTCTTTTTTATTCATGTAAGCATTTAGAGCTATAAATTTTCCCCTAAGCACTGCTTTGGCTGCATCCCATAGATTTTGGTATGTTGTCTCATTATTGTCATTCTCTTGGATAAAGTTATTGATTGTTTCTATGATTTCTTGTTTGGCCCATTCATTCTTTAGAATGAAATTATTTAGTTTCCAATTGATTTTCATTCTACTTTTCCCTGGCTCTTTCTTACATGTAATTTTTATTGCATCATGATCTGAGAAGGATGCATTTACTATTTCTGCCTTTCTACATTTGACTATGATGTTTTTGTGCCCTAATACATGGTCAATTTTTGAAAATGTGCCATGTACTGCTGAGAAAAAGGTATATTCCTTTCTATCCCCATTCAATTTTCTCCAGACATCTATCATGTCTAACTTTTCTAGTAATCTATTCACCTCTTTCACTTCTTTCTTATTTATTTTTTGGCTAGATTTATCTAATTCTGAGAGGGGGAGATTCAGATCCCCCACTAGTATAGTATTACTATCTAATTCCTCTTGTAACTCATTTAACTTCTCCTCTAAGAACTTGGATGCTATACCACTTGGTGCATACATATTCAATATTGATATTACTTCATTATCTATAGTACCTTTAAGCAAGATGTAATTTCCTTCCTTATCTCTTTTAATGAGATCTATTTTTGCCTGCACTTTGTCTGAGATAAGGATTGCTACCCCTGCTTTTTTTACTTTAGCTGAAGCACAATATATTCTACTCCAGCCTTTTACCTTTACTCTGTGTGTATCTCTCTGCTTCAAATGTGTTTCTTGTAAACAGCATATTGTAGGGTTCTGGTTTTTAATCCACTCTGCAATTCGCTTCTGTTTTATAGCAGAGTTCATCCCATTCACATTCACAGTTATTATTACTGACTGTCTATTCCCCTCCATTCTATTTACCCCCTTTGTACTTTTCCCCCCTTCTTTCACCCTATTCCTCCTCACCGACGTTTTACTTCTTACCCCTGCCTCCCCCGATCTGCCCTCCCTTTTTATCACCCCCCTCTCTTTTCTTTACCCTTTTCTCCCTTGCTTTTGTCCTCCCTTCTATCAGTCCCCCCCCTTTCCCTTCCCCTTTTGTTTCCCTAAAGAATGAGTTAAGTTTCTTTATCCCAATGAACGTATATGTTATTCCCTCTTTGAGTCAAATCTAATGAGAATAGGGTTGAAACCATGTTCCCCCCTCCTTTCTTTCCCTCTATTGTAATTGGTTTTTTTCCACCTCTTCATATGATATAATTCATCCCATTCCACCTCCCCTTTCCTCTCCTCCCCATAGACTCCCTTTTTATCCCCTTAATTCTTTTGTATCATCACATCAAAGACAATTTATATTTATACCCTCTATATAAAGTCCTTCTCTCTGCCCAAATACATTTACAGTTCTTAAGAGTTATGAGTATTATCTTCCTGTGTAGAGATATAAACAGTTTAACCTAATAGGGTAACTTTTTTTCCCCTCTGTTTACCTTTTTAAACTTCTCTTGAGTCTTGTATGTTGAGATCAAATTTTCTATTCAGTTCTGGTCTTTTCACCAGGAAAGATTGAAAGTCCCCAATGTCATTAAATGTCCATCTTTTCCCCTGAAAGAAAATGCACATTTTTGCTGGGTAATAGATTCTTGGCTGCAATCCAAGCTCCTTTGCTTTCCGGAATATCATATTCCAAGCCTTGCGGTCCTTTAATGTTGAAGCTGCCAGGTCCTGAGCAATCCTGACTGTGGCTCCATGATATTTAAATTGCTTCTTTCTGGCTGCTTGGAGTATTTTCTCCTTCACCTGATAATTCTGGAATTTGGCTACAATATTCCTTGGAGTTTTCCTTTTGGGGTCTCTTTCAGGAGGTGATCGGTGGATTCTTTCAATGATGATTTTATCCTCTGATTCTATGATATCAGGGCAGTTCTCCTTAATAATTTCCTGGAATATGGTGTCTAGATTCTTTTTCTGGTCATGGCTTTCAGGCAGTCCAATGATTCTCAAATTGTCTCTCCTCGATCTGTTTTCCAGATCAGTTGTCTTTCCAATAAGGTATTTCACATTTTCTTCTATTTTTTCATTTTTTTTATTCTGCTTGACTGATTCTTGGTGTCTCATGGATTCCTTATCTTCCAACTGTCCCACTTTAATTTTTAAGGCATTGTTTTCTTCAGTGAGATTATGCACCTTTTTTTCCATTTGGCTAAGTGAATTTTTTAAGGTATTGTTTTCTTCAGTGAGATTATGCACCTTTTTTTCCATTTGGCCAAGTGAATTTTTTAAGGTATTGTTTTCTTCAGTGAGATTATGCAGCTTTTTTTCCATTTGGCCAAATGAATTTTTTAAGGCTTTGTTTTCTTCAGCTTCCTTTTCCAAGCTGCTGATTCTTTTTTCATAGTTTTTTTGTTTTGCTTTCATTTCTCTCCCCATTTTTTCTTCTACCTCTTGCAATTGATTTTTAAAATCCTTTTTGAGCTCTTCCAGGAAGGCTTTTTGTTCTTGCGACCAATTCACCTTCCCTTGTGAGGCTTCAGATGTAGCCAATTTGAGGCTATTGTCCTCATCTGAGTTTGTGTTGGCTTCTTCCCTATTGATACAGAAGCTCTCAATGGAGAGGGCTCTTTTTTGCTTCTTACTCATTATTGCAGCTTAATTTATTTATTCTTTAAGTTGAGGTCTGCTCTGGGGGCACCAGGGTCCCTGTTTTGGGCTTCTTGTGCAGGTGTATAGGTGCTGTGTGACCGGGCTTTTACTCTGAGGCCTTTATGGTGTGTGGAGATCCCCCGCCCTGCACTTCCTGTATGATTGTGCTCGGCCAGCCAGGCGCCAGACCCCGGCGTCTGATCCTGCCGTTCGTGGCCCTCTCGGCCGGTGCAGGTAAGTTTTTCCACTGTCCTTCTTGGCCACCAGATTTTTGAACCAGGTTCGGGGAGCCTCAGTTGTTCGGCTGTGGCCCACAGCTCCTGCTGACTTGCCTCGACCCCCCCTTGGCACTGTGCTGCTGCCCTGCGCTGGGCCTCCCTTTTGCCCGAGTCAGACCGACCTTTTCCTGAAGTCTTCTAAATTATCTCTGGTTGGAGGACTGTGTCTCTCTGTCTCTTTGCAGGTTCTGTAGTTTCAGAATCCATCCAGAGGCTTGATTTAATGTTCGTTTTGAGGGAACAGAAGGAGAGCTCAGGCAGCTTGCTGCTTCCTCTCTGCCATCTTGGCTCCGCCCCCTCAACAGCTTCATTTTTAAAAGTAATTATTTCTTATTCTTAGGCACTAATTTGACCAGGTGTGTTTGGGAGGGAGCTCTAAGACCCTTATCTACCTGTTACCTAAACAAAAAACTAAACTAGGTGTGACCAGGACCCCAATCTCTTCTGATAATAATAATAATAATAATGATGGGTGAAAGTTAGGTCCAGTTAGGGGTTTCTTAAGGACCAGACCTTAAACTGAGAGGGAGAGGTGGTAGGTTTGGAAATATATTAGCACCAAATAAGTTAGAGTGCTGTGGCTCCCACTGTTTTGGAGGAAAAAACAATATGGGAAGGTGGACTGGGAAAGTGAGAGTGGTAAAAGGGAATACACCATCAAAGACAGTGTCTATATGTAACCCATGATATCTATATTCTCTGAATTTTAGGGAGTCATAACCCTATGGAGATAAGACCAAGACCCTCAAGAGGTTGGACCATGCAAGAGTCTATGGAGAACTCTGGAAGACATTCTCTTCCACAATACCCAGTGGTAGTCAGACTGGTGTTGTTCTGAGAGTCTTTTGGAGATTTTTGTTCATTGTAGAGAAAGGTATGACAGGCCTTAAAGGCTAGAGGTCCTAGTCTCAAGTATAATGATAGCTGCTCCCAACCACACACCATAAGCCACCTCCAGTACCTGTTTCATCTTGCATGGGAGGTACCTAGGGTATTGTAACCACTTTGGCCCATGTGAAGCAGTCTCTGTTCCTGCAGAGATTCCTCCTCTTGGAGGAGGGTGGGGAGCAGTAAATAAATCTTATTCATTGGAGGACCCTCCAATATTGGTGGTCCTGAGTTATGTACTTGTGCTAGGCTGCCTTCCATTCTCACCCATGCCTTTGGGGACAATTTGTAACCCTTTATATTCTGTCATTCCTGTGGTTTTGGCCAGTATCATTGCATTTAAATTATAGTAGAACAAAAACTTTGCTCTTGATTTCTGAGTCTTCTAGAACTACACTTTTTAAAATCTATTACCCTGAAACTCAAGACTTCTGATGTATTTGCTCAGGTTATATAAACACTATCAGCTTATGCCCACTAACATTATTACCAATATAATTTACATATCAGCCTCAAATAATAACTATCCAATGAAATATTATTACCACTAATATTTTAAGTGGAAAATTGCCATAGAAAATGATATATTATAGACAATTTCAGCATTATCAAATGTCTTATGCTTTAATAAAACACTATTTTAAGATACTTGACTAATAAGTTCATGCTATATTTGAATTATGAATATGAAATTTTTTTTGGCTGTACTTGTGATTTCATTAGTATAGGGAACTACCAGTGTAGAAACTGCCTCTGGACATTGATTAGTGATTCATTTGTAATTTGTTTTCTTAGAGTATTGTTCAAAGTACTTACTGATTATTGATTTTTAAATATCCAGATGACTATGTATGACAGAGACAGTATTTGACTTCAAAGCTTGCCCATTTTCCAATAGCAATCATTTAAAATGTATTATTATGGGGCAGCTAGGTGGTGCAGTGGATAAAGCACTGGCCCTGGATTCAGGAGGACCTGAGTTCAAAGCCAGCCTCAGACTCTTGACACTTACTAGCTATGTGACCCTGGGCAAGTCACTTAACCCTCATTGCCCTGCAAAAACAAAACAAAAAAAATGCATTATTATTAAATCCCCTCTTCCATATTTTACTCCCAAAAGATAGTTTATCTGGATTACCAAATCTTCAGAATTTTCTAATACATTTATTGTTACTTCTAGTATCTTGAATAACCAGACCATCCCTGATTTTCATAAACTGGTATCACCTTTATGAAATATGGGAGAGTTTCTTTTTTCCTCTTTAAGTTTTAGCCTGCCTCATAGGCATACAGTAATGGGGAACTGAGGAAACATATTATATAAAACTGATAACAAACTGGTAAGTATGTAAATTCTAAAGGAAGGAAAGCCAAAAGTAACAGCACAGCTGATGACTATTTGTAGAGTTGTTGCATCTTTTTCAAAATGCTTGCATGATAGGCCATAGATAGGTATTATGATTCTATTGTACAGATGAGAATATTGAGGGACAAACTGAGCTGTTTAAACATAATGAAAGCTAAAAGAGCCTACTCTACCAAGGGTATATTTATTTGAATGTGTAATTAGCAGTATTCCCCATGGATGTCCTGTAGAAAATGTTAATGCCTCAGCAACTCTTTGAAGTTCTGGTGCATTTAATTAAATATGTATTGTTTCAGAGTACTTGTAACAGGAAGGTAGATCAAACAGTATAATGTATTTATTGTTCATTCAAATAAAAACCTGTGCATCTGTTAGTTAATGAGAACACCAAAAAGGGGAACTAAATATTAAAATGTAATCACTTCTATTTGTGAAAAATAATTCAAATTCTTCTGTGCTCAATCTTTTTTTTTTTTTTACCATATATTGTCATTTGTATTTGTCTTGTTTTGCTTTGCTTTACTAAGGTAAATGGGACTAGAGTGGTGATGTGATGATTTTTAAAATTGATTTTTATTAGCTTCATTTGCTTTTCATGTTGCCTGCATCTCTTCCTATATGTTTCTTACTGTTGCCCTCCCAGGGAGTTACTATGATTATTATAACAAAGAATTTCCAGGGGTAAAAAAGGATAAAGATGAATTAGGAAAAAAAAGATTGGAACCAACCAATACATTGAAAAAAATCTGATGTAATAGATATATTCTGTCTCTACTGCTCTTCTCACCTCCTACATTTGCAGAAGAGTAAAGTATTAACTCATATCTCTTCCTTAGAGCCAAACTTGTAAATAATTTTGCAAAATGCATTTTTGATCATTTCATGGTTTTTGTTATTTCTATTTACATTGGTGTAATCATTGTGTATATTATTTTCCTGGTCTTGTTTTCTTAACTTTGCATAAGTTCATATAAATCTGCTTCTCTATATTCAGTGTTCATTCTTTCATATAACACAGTAATATTATATTATATGGCTGGATCACAATTTGTGTGGCCATTTCTCAATTGATGAGAAGCTACTTTGTTTCCTGTTCTTTGTTACTACAAAAAAGTGCTGCTATAAATGCTTTGTATAGTAGATATGGAGACTTTCTTTTTGTCAATGACCTTGGCCTTGTAGTGGAATCTCTGTTTCAAAAAATATGGGCATTTTAGCCACTTTATTTCACTAATTTCAAATTTCTTTCCAGAGTGGTTGTATTAATTGACAACTTCACCAACAATGCATTTGTAGGCCTGTCTTTATATTTCATTCCACATTGACTATGCCAATCTTTTGTCATATTGCCAATTTGCTGAATATGAAGTGAAACCTCAGGGTTGGCTTGATTACAATTTCTGTTATTAGTGCTTTGCAGTATTCTTTCAACTAGTTATTAATAGTATTTAATTCTTTTTATAATTTTTTTATATCCTTTGATTACCTATCTCTTGGGAAAAGGCATGTGCAATGTGTGTGTATTTGTATGTATGTCTATTAATTATCCATATATTGTGGATACTAAACCCTTATCTAAGAAATTTGCTACAAATATTTTTCCCATTCAACCACTTTCCTTCTCCTAGATGCATTGATTTTGTTTATACAAAGCCTTTTCAACTTCATGTAATAACAATTATTTATTTTATCTTTATATAATTGCTCATTTCCTAACCTTAACTGTGAAAAAAATCACTTAGAAATTTTGTGGTAAGATGTTTAATATTCAGGTCATGTATCCATTTTGAATTTATTATAGAATATTGTATAAGATGTTGGTCTAATTTCTTCTAGACTTCTTGGTAGTGTGTCTGGCATTATCAGATCCTTTTCTAGGTAATTTATGCTTTAAGTTAATTAAACACTGGATTATTGAGTTTCATAATTTTTTATTTCTTCTTTGTCTAGTATGTTTCATTGAACTGATTTTCCATGTTTTAACCCACACTAACTGGTTGTAAAGATTGATTTTTAAAAATATATCTTGAGTTCTAGATGTATATTTCCATCTTTGCTCCTATTTTTCTCCCCATTATTTTACTTCATATTCCAAATGTCGTGTTCTTCCAAATGAATTTTGTTATTTTATATAATTCTGTAAAGTACCCTTTCAGTTGTTTGATTGTTATAGCAGTAAATCTGTAAATTTAACTTTGTCAGGATCACAATTTTAATTATATGAGAGTGATCCAATCATGATCACTGACTATTCCTCTAGTTATTTAAGTGGTTCTGTATTTCTTGAAGGAACATTTTATAATTGAATCTATACAGATATTGCATTTGCTTTGGCAGATTCATTCCAAAATATTTTATGTTTTGTAGCTATTTGTAACAGTATTTCCTATATAATTATTTTCTTCAAAATTTTGTTAATATTATATGGAAATATTATTGTATTTTATGGATTCATATTTAGCCTGGAATTTTGATAAAGCTATCAATTTGCTCAATTAATTTCTTTGCTCATATGCAATGATTTTCTAAGTCAACTATTGTGTCATAAGAAAATAGGAATAGTTTTCCTCTCTCAATCTACCTTCAGTTACTTTTTCTTTTATTTTTATTGACAGCATTTCGAGAGTCTTATCACCCCATGTAACCCCCCCAAAAAAAAACACCATACTACACAACTCTGAGGTCTCCCCATGAACTTCAGGATCAAACACAAAACCTTCTGTTTGTCTTCAGTTGCTTTGCACAGTGCATGCTAGGTTCTTAAATGTATTGATTGAGGGAGTGATTTCAAGTAATAGGGAGATAGGGAAATATCTTCAATTCACTTAGTCAATCAACAGACATTTACTAAGCACTATGTGCCTGGAACAGGGACTTTGTTTCTGTTTATATTTTTTATCAAGGGCTTGACAAAGTCCCTGTCCTCAATCAATTTATATTCTAATGGGAGAGACACATAAAAGGAAGATAAGAAGAACTCAAAAGGGAGGTGAACATATCCAGTGTTGGGGGGGCATTGTAGAGGAAATCCAGGAGGTGAATTGGAGATCCTGGAGAGGAATGAGGATATAGGTTCCCTGGATAGCATCTTTAAAATGGAAGTTTGGGGAGAAACCAGTCAATCAGAGGCAATGGCAGAAGGTTCTTGGAATCTGTGAAGTCCAAAGCTATTGTGAACTTCCAGGGTAGAGAGTTTTCTGGTAGAACTGTCATTTTTATTAAATTAGCTTGGTCTATCCATGAACAATTGATATTTTTCCAATTATTTAGATCTGATTTTGTTTGTATGAAAAGTGTTTTGTAATTGTGTTCATATAGTTCCTGAATTTGTCTTGGCAGGTAGACTCCCCAGTTTTTTATGTTGTCTACAGTTATTTTAAATGGAATTTCTCTTTCTATCTCTTGCTGCTGGGCATTGTTGGTCATATATAGAAATGCTGATGATTTATGTGGAATTATTTTATATCTTGCAACTTTGCTAAAGTTGTACATTGTTTCAAGTAGTGTTTTAGTTGATTCTCTAGGATTCTCTAAGTATACAATCATATTGATGTGGACTGAATTTAGGATGATCAAATTGATCATGAGTCATCCCAAAAGAATTACAAGATTCAGTGACTCAGTTTCCCAAGTTTTATTGCAATTCTGTGGGTGACCACAGGGAGAGAACCAGAATAGTGGACAGGTATCTCTCCAATAGTGAAAGAAAATAGTTATATTTATATTATGGATAAATTGATTATCAGTCTTGTTATAATAATCTCCACCTTAGGGAGGTATGGGGAGGGCCTGTCACCTTTGGGAGGTACAGGGGAGGGCTTATCCTAATTTGGAGTTCCTGGAGTCCTAAGCCAACCCCCAAGGTGGGTACCTTTATCTGTGGAGGTGTGTTTTGAGGGTTTACATGTCATAAAGTGAATCTGGGGACAAATTTGGCCATTTCTGTGCATGTCTCTTTCTGTTTCTCATGGCTAGTTTCAACATATCTTCATTTATCATTTATTTCTATTCTAAATTTCTATAGACTGTCATTTTTTTCTTCATTGTTATATGACCTACCCCTTTATGTTCCTGTCATGGGTACTGATTACCGTGGATAAGAGAACTTAGCATCCTGACTTGTAAGTTATCCATTAACTGGGGTATGAATCCCTCTTAGGGCTCATGTTTGGGTCTTAGGCTTTTCTGTTAACCCTTTTTTTTTGCCTCCTACATCAATATCATCTTCAAAGAGTGATAATTTTGTTTCCTCTTTGCTTATTCTAATTCCTTCAATTTCTTTTTCTTCTCTTATTGCTAAAGCTAATATTTCTAGTACAATATTGAATAATAGAGGTGATAATGGACATCCCTGTTTCACCCCTGATGTTATTGGGAATGTCTCTAACATATCCCCATTACATATGATGCTTGTTGATGGTTTTAGATAGATACTGCTTATCATTTTTATGGAAAGCTTCATTTATTCCTATACAGCTTATCATTTTTAGGAAAGCTCCATTAATTCCTATGCTCCATAGTGTTTTTAATAGGAATGAGTGCTTTATTTTGTCAAAAGCTTTTTCTGCAACTATTGAGATAATCATATAATTTTGGTTAGTTTTGTTATTGATGAGGTTGATTTATGTTTATAGTTTTCCTAATGTTTAACCAGCCCTGCATTCCTGGTATAAATTCCCCCATGGTCATAGAGTGTTAACCTGGCAATAAATTGCTGTAATCTCTTTGCTAATATTTTATTTAAAAATTTTGCATCAACATTCATTAGGGAAATCTGTCTGATTTGGCTCTTACTGGTTGAGGTATCAATATCATATTTGTGTCATAAAAGGAATTTGTAGAATTTCTTCTTTACCTATTTCCCCAAATAATTTATACAGTATTAGAATTATTTGTTTTTAAGTGTTTGGTAGAATTTACTTGTAAATCCATCTGGGCCTGAAGATTTTTTCTTAGGGAGTTCATCAATGGCTTTCTTATTCAATTCCTTTCTCTAAAGTGGAGCTATTCAAGTATTTTATTTTCTCTTTTGTTAATCTGGGCATTTATTTTTATTTTATTTTATTTTATTTTATTTTTTGTGGAGCAATGGGGGTTAAGTGACTTGCTCAGGGCCATATAGCTAGTAAGTGTCAAGTGTCTGAGGTCAGATTTGAACTCAGGTACTCCTGAATCCAGGGCTGGTGCTTTATCCACTGTGCCACCTAGCTGCCCCCAGGGCATTTATATTTTTGTAAATCTTCATACATTTCCTTTAGATTGTCAAATTTATTGGTATACAGTTGGGCAAAGTAGCTTCTAATTATTGCTTTGATTTCCACTTTGTTGGTGGTGAATTCACCCTTTCCATTTTTTCTACTGGTTATTTGCTTTTTCATCTTTCTTTTTTAATCAAATTAAACAAAGGGTTATCTATTTTATATATATTTTTTCATAAAAACAGCTTAGTTCTATTGATTAATTCTATAGTTTTCTTAGCTTCAATTTTATTCATTGATTCATTTACTTATTTACTCACTTATTTATCTAACCATATATTTATTTGTCTATTAATTTACTTATTTATTTATTCACCTATGCACCCATTTATTTATTTGTTTATTTATTCATTCTTTCTTTTTCATTTATTTATTGACTAATTTGCTCATTTATTTATTTGTTTGTTTACTCAACAATTAGTTATTTTGCTATTCACTCAATTATTTATTTATCTAACTATCCATTTGTTTGTTTGCTTGTTTGTTTATTTTTTTGTGGGGCAATGAGGGTTAAGTGACTTGCCAAGGGTCACACAGCTAGTAAGTGTCAAGAGACTGAAGCCAGATTTGAACTCAAGTCCTCCTGAAGCTAGGGCCAGTACTTTACCCACTGTGCCACCTAGCTGCCCCCAACTTTCAATTTTATTAATCAATCTCTCCTTTGATTTTCAGAATTTCTAATTTAGTATTTAATTGGGGGGTTTTAATTTGTTATAGTCCTAGCTTTTTTAGTTGTATGCCCAATTTATCAATCTCCTCTTTCTCTATTTTATTCATGTAAACATTTGGAGATATAAAATTTCCCCTAAGAACTGCTTTGGCTGCATCCCATAGGTTTTGTTATGTTGTCTTTTTGCTGTCACTCTCTTTGATAAAATCATTGATTATTTCTATGATTTGTTGCTTGGCCCACTCATTCTTTAGCATGAGATTATTTAATTTACAACTAATTTTTAGTCTATCTTTCTATGGCACTTTATTACACATAATTTTTATTGCATCATGATCTAAAAAGAATGTACCTACTATTTCTACCTTTCTGCATTTTACTGTGAGGGGTTTTGTGCCCTAATACTTCATCATTTTTTTTGTAGTTGCCATGTACTATTGAGAAAAAGGTATATTCTTTTCTATCCCAATTTGTTTTTTCTTCAAAAGTCTATCATATCTAAATTTTCTAAAATTCTATTCACCTCCTTGGCTTCTTTCTTATTTATTTTATGGTTAGATTTATCTAGTTATGAGAGTGTGAAATTGATTGTGCCTACTAGTATAGTTCTGCTACATAGCTCACTTGACTTATCTAAGAATGTATATGCTATATCACTTGGTGAATATATGTTTAGTATTGATATTACTTTATTGTTTAAGATACCTTTTAGAAAGATGTAGTTTCCTTCCTTATGTCTTTTAATTAGATCTGTTTTTGCTTTTGCTTTGTCTAAGATCAAGATTGCCACCCCTGCTCCTTCTTTTTTTTTTTTACTCCAGCTGAAGCACAATACATTCTGCTCCAACCTTTACCATTATTCTGTGTATATCTCTCAGCTTCAAATGTGTTTCTTTGTACATAACATATTGTAGGATTCTGTTTTTGTTTTTCTGGGCAATTGGGGTTAAGTGACTTGCCCAGGGTCACACAGCTAGTAAGTGTTAAGTGTCTGAGGCTGGATTTGAACTCAGGTACTCCTGAATCCAGGGCCGGTGCTCTATCCACTGCGCCACCTAGCTGCCCCAAGGATTCTGTTTTTAAATCCACTTTGCTATTCACTTCCATTTTATGGGAGAGTTCATCCATTCACATTCACAGTTATGATTACTAACTGTGTATTTCTCTCTATCCTATTTTCAACCTTATTTATACTTTTCTCTCTCCTTTCACTCTTTCCTTTTCACCAGTGTTTTGTTTCGGACCACTGCCTCCCTCAACCTGCCCTCCCTTATATCAGCTCCCCTTTATTTTCCTCCTTACTCTTCTACCATAGGGTAAGATAAATTTCTTTATCCAAATGAGTGTATATGTTATTCCCTCTTTAAGCCAAATCCAGTGAGAGTAAGGTTGAAATAGTGCTCATATGTCCCTTCTTTTGCTTTTTTTTTTTTTTTTTTTTTTTTTAGGGCAATGAGGGTTAAGTGACTTGCCCAGGGTCACACAGCTAGTTAGTGTTAAGTGTCTGAGGCCAGATTTGAACTCAAATACTCCTGAATTTGGGGCCGGTGCTTTATCCACTGCACCACCTAGCTGCCCCCTTTTGCTTTATTGTAATAGGTCTTTTGTGCTTCTTCATGTGATGTAATTTACCCCATTCCACCTTCCCTTTCTTCTCCCCATATAGTCTTTTTTTCACCCTTTAATTTTTTTATATTATCACATCAAAGTCAATTTATACCTATACCTTCTCTGTATACTCATTCTATCTGTTGAAATACAGATTCAGTTCTCAAGAGTTACAAGTATTATCATTCCATGTAGGGATGTAAACAGCTAAACATTATTGAATAGCATCATTTTTTTCCTTTACCTTTTTATACTTCTCTCAAGTCTTACATTTGAAAATTGAATTTTATGTTCAGTTCTGGTCGTTTCATCAAGAAAACTTGAAAATCCCCTATTTAATTTAATGTCCATTCCCCCCTCCCCCCACCCAAAAGGTGATGCTCATTTTTTTTCTGGCTAGTTGATTCTTAGTTGCAATTCAAGCTCCTTTGCCTTCTGGAGTATCATATTTCAATCCCTCAATCCTTTAATGTGGAAGCTGCCAAGTCCTGTGTAATTCTGACTGTGACTCCATATTTAAATTGCTTCTTTCTGGCTGCTTGCAGTATTTTCTCCTTCACCTGATAATTCTGGAATTTGGCTACAATATTCCTTAAAGTTTTCATTTTGGGATCTCTTTCAGGAGGTGATAAGTTAATTCTTTCAATGGCTATTTTACCTTCTAGTTCTAGGATATCAGGGCAGGTATCTGGAGTCTTTTTTTGATCATGGCTTCCAGGTAGTCCAATAATTCTTAAATTATTTCTCCTGGATCTATTTTCCAGGTCAATCATTTTTCTGATAAGGTATTTTACATTTTTTTTCTATTTTTTCATTCTTGATTCTGTTTGACTGATTTCTGGTGTCCCATACAGACATTAGCATTCACCTCTCCAATTCTAATTTTTAAGGAATTATTTTCTTCAGTAAGCTTTTATACCTCTTTTTTTTTTTTCATTTGGCCAATTCTACTTTTTAAGGATTTTTTTCTTCAGTTATTTTTTTTTCAATTTGGCCAGTTGGGTTTTTTAAAGAATTGTTTTCTTCAGTCAATTTTTATGCTTCCTTTTCCAAGCTGTTGACTCTTCCCCCCCCCCATAATTTTCTTTCATAACTTTCATTTTTCCAACATTTTTTCTATCTCTCTTATTTGATTTTTAATATCCTTTTTGAGTTCTTCCATGAAGGCTTTTTGGTCTTTAGACCAATTCATCTTCCCCTTTGAGGCTTCTAGGCATTTTGACAGTGTTTTTCTAATCTGAGTTTGTGTTTTGGTCTTCCCTGTTATCATAGAAGCTCTCTATGGTAAGGGTTCTTTTCTGTTTCTTACTCCAATTTTAGCCTATTTTGTGACTTTTAAACCTGGCATCTTCAAAATTAAAGGATAGCAAGGCTTGGAATATGATATTCCAGAAGGCAAAGGAGCTTGAATTGCAGCCAAGAATCTATTACCCAGCAAAACTGATCACTCTCTTTCAGGGGAAAAGATGGACATTCAATGAAATAGGAGACTTGCAAGGTTTCCTGATGAAAAGACCAGAACTGAATCTTAACATACAAGACTCAAGAGAAGTTTAAAAAGGTAAATGGGGGAAAAAGTTATTCAATAAGGTTAAACTGTTTACATCCTTACATGGGAAGATAATACTTATAACTCTACATCTATTTGGGTAGACAGAAGGAATATACACAGACTGTATAAATGTAAATTGTCTTTGATGTGATGATATAAAGAAAATTTAGGGGTTAAAAAGGAGTTTATGGGGAGAAGAGAAAAGGGGAGGTGGAATGGGGTTCATTATATCATATAAAGAGGTGTAAAAAACCTATTAGAATAGAGGGAAATAAGGGAGGGGTGAGCATTGTTTCAACCTCACTCTCATCAGATTTGTTTCAAAGAGGGATTAACATATACATTCATTTGGATAAAGAAATTTAGCTTATCTTTAGAAAAGTAAAAAGGTAAGGGGAAAAGCATGAAACTGATAGAAGGGAGAGCAGAAGGAGGGGAGAAAATGGAAAAGAAAAGGGAGGGGGCTGGGTAAAAGAGAGAGCAAATTGGGGGAGGCTGAGGTAAGAAGCAAAATATTGGTGAGGATGAATAGGGTGACAGAAGGGGAAACAAGTATAAAGGGGTTAAATAGAATTGAGGGAAATAGACAGTAATAATAACTGTGAATGTGAATGGAATGAACTCTGCCATAAAATGGAAGCAAATAGCAGAATGGACTAAAAACCTACAATATGTTGTTTACAAGAAACATATTTGAAGCAGAGAGATACACACAGAGTAAAGGTAAAAGGTTGGAGCAGAATGTATTATGCTTCAGCTGAAGTAAAAAAACACACACAGAGGTAGCAATCCTTATCTCAGAAAAGGCAAAGGCAAAAATAGATCTAATTCAAAGAGGTAGGGAAGGAAATCTTGCTAAAAGGTATGATAGATAATGAAGGAATATCAATACTAAACATGTATGCGCTAAGTGGTATAGCATCCAAATTCTTAGAGAAGTTAAATGAGCTACAAGAGAAAATAGACAGCAGAACTATACTAGTGGGGGGACCTCAATTAAATAAATAAAGTTCAAGAGGTGAATAGAATGTTAGAAAAGTTAGATATGATAGATGTCTGGAGAAAATTGAATGGGGATAGCAGTACATGGCACATATTCAAAAATTGACCATGTATTAGGGCACAAAAACCTCATAGTCAAATGTAGAGAGGCAGAAATAGTAAATGCATCCTTCTCAGATCATGATGCAATAAAATTACATCTAATAAAGAGCCATGGAAAGGTAGACAAAATTAATTGGAAACTGAATAATCTCATCCTAAAGAATGAGTGGGTCAAACAAATCATAGAAACAATCAATAACTTCATCCAAGAGAAAATAATGAGACAATATACCTAAACCTATGGGATGCAGCCAAAGCAGTGGTTAGGGAAAATTTTATATCTCTAAATGCTTACATGAATAAAAAAGAGAAAGAAGAGATCAATGAATTGGGCATGCAATTAAAAAAGCTAGGATTAGAACAAATTAAAAATCCCCAACTAAATACTAAATTGGAAATCCTGAAAATCAAAGGAGAAATTAATAAAATTGAAGGCAAGAAAACTATAGAATTTAATCAATAAATCTAAGAGCTTGTTTTATGAAAAAAACAATAAAATAGATAAACCTTTGTTTAATTTGATTTAAAAAAAGAAAGAAAAAAAACACAAGTTACCAGTATCAAAAATGAAAGGGGTGATTTCCCCACCAATGAAGTAGAAATTAAAGCAATAATTAGGAACTATTTTGCCCAACTGTATGCCAATAAATTTGACAATCTAAATGAACTGGATAAATATTTACAAGAATAAAAACTGCCCAGGTTAACTGAAGAGGAAATAAAATCCTTAAATATGCCCATATTAGAAAAAGAAATTGAACAATCCATTAATGAACTCCCTAAGAAAAAATCTCCAGGGCTAGATGGGTTTACAAGTGAATTCTACCAAACATTTAAAGAGCAATTAATTCCAATACTATACAAATTATTTGGAAAAATAGGTGAAGAAGGAGTTCTATCAAATTCCTTTTGTGACACAAATATGGTGTTGATACCAAACCCAGGCAGATCCAAAACAGAGAAGGAAAATTATAGACCAATTTGCCTAATGAATATTGATGCAAAAATCTTAAATAAGATATTAGCAAGGAGATTACAACAAGTGATCACCAGGATAATACGCTATGACCAGGTGGGATTTAATACCAGGAATGCAAGGCTGGTTCAACATTAGGAAAGCTATCAAAATAATCAACCACGTCAATAAGAAAACTAACCAAAATCATATGATTATCTCTATAGATGCAGAGAATGCTTTTGACAAAATACAGCACACATTCCTATTAAAAACACTAGAGAGCATAGGAATAGGTGGAGCTTGCCTTAAAATGATAAGCAGTATCTACATAAAACCATCAGCAAGCATTATATGTAATAGAGGTAAGTTAGAGGCCTTCCCAATAAGATCAGGGGTGAAACAGTGATGTCCATTATCCATTATCTATTGTTTAATATTGTATTAGAATTGTTAGTTTTAGCAAGAGAAGAAAAAGGAATTAAAGGAATTAGAATAGGCTAGGAGGAAACAAAACTTTCACTCTTTGCAGATGATATGATGGTATACTTAGAGAATCCTAGAGAATCAACTAAAAATTACTAGAAACAATTAACAACTTTAGCAAAGTTGCAGGATATAAAACAAATCCACACAAATCATCAGCATTTCTATATATGACCAACAAAGTCCAGAAGCAAGAGATAGAAAGAAAATTCCATTTAAAGTAACAGTAGACAATATAAAATACTTGGGAGACTACTTGCCAAGACAAACCTAGGAACTCTATGAACACAATTACCAAACACTTTTCACACAAATCAAATCAGATCTAAATAATTGGAAAAATATCAATTGCTCAAGGATAGGCTGAGATAATATAATAAAATGACAATTCTACCTAAATTAATTTAATTATTCAGTGCCATACCAATCAGACTACCTAAAAATTATTTTATAGAGCTTGAAAAAATAATAACAAAATTCATCTGGAAAAACAAAAGGTTAAGAATATCAAGGGAAATACTGAAAAAAAATGCACAGGGAGGTGGACTAGTTATACTAAATCTGCAGCTTTATCCAAAGTGGCAGTCATCAAAACTATTTGGTACTGGCTAAGAAACAGAGTTGTAGACCAATGGAATAGGTTAGGCACAGTGGACACAGTAGTAAATGACTTTAGTAATGTACTGTTTGATAAACCAAAAGACTTCAGCTTCTGGGATAGGAACTTAATATTTGACAAAAACTGCTGGGAAAACTGGAAGATATTATGGCAGAAATTAGTCATAGACCAACGTCTTATACCTTATACTCAAATAAAGTCAAAATGGGTACATGATTTAGACATAAAAGGTGATACCATAGGTAAATTAGGAGAAGAATGAATAGTTTACTTTTCAGATTTATGGAAAGAAGAACAGTTTATGACCAAACAAGAGATAGAGAATATTATGAAATGCAAAATGGAAGATTGATGATTTTGTACAAACAGAAGCAATACATCCAAAATTAGAAGAGAGACAGAAAGCTGGGAAACAATTTTTACAGCCAGTATTTCTGACAAAGTCATCATTTCTAAAATATATAGGGAACTAAATCAAATTTATAAGAATCCAAGTCATTCTCCAATTAAGAAATGGTCAAAGATATGAATAGACAGTTGTCTGATGAAGAAATCAAAGCTATCTATTGTCATATGAAAAAATATTCTAAATCACCATTGATTAGAGAAATGCAAATTAAAACAACTCTGAGGTACCACGTGACACCTATCAGATTGGCTAATATGACAAAAAAGGAAAATAATACATTTTGGAGAAGCTGCGGAAAAATTGGAACACTAATACATTGTTGGTGGAGTTGTGAACTGATCCAACCATTCTGCACAGCAATTTGGAACTATTTCCAAAGGGCTATAAAGCTGTGCATACCCTTTGACCCAGCAATACCACTATTAGGTCTTTTTCCTAAAGGGATCATAAAAAAGGGAAAAGGACACACATGTGCAAAAATATTTATAGCTGCTCTTTTTGTGGTGGCAAGGAATTGGAAATTGAGAGGTTGCCTATCAAATGGGGAATGACTGAATAAGTTGTGGCACATGAATGTAATGGAATACTATTGTGATGTAAGAAATGATGAGCAGGTGGATTTCAGAGAAACCTGGAAAGACTTACATGAACTGATGCTGAGTGAGATGAGCAGAACCAGGAGAACATTGTACACAGTATCAACAACATTGTGTGTTGATAAACTGTGATAGACTTGACTCTTCTCAGCAATGCAATTGTCCAAGATAGTTCCAAAGGACACATGATGAAAAATGCTCTCCAAATCCAGAAAAAAAACAACAACCATGGAATCTAGATGCAGATTGATCCATAGTATTTCTATTTTTTTGTTTTTCTTTTTTGAGTTTTTTCCTTTTTTCTCTGATTCTTCTTTCACAGCATGATTAATGCAGAAATATGTTTAATGTGTATAACATATATAACATATATCAGATTGTTTGCTGTCTTGGGGAGGGAGAGGGAGAAAAGATAGAAACTAGAAATCTTATAAAAACAAAGGTTGAAAACTATCTCTATATCTAACTGGAAAATCCTACTTTTATGGAAAAAAAAACACCTGACCTGCTGCATTACCAGCCTCCTGAGCCAGAACTGAGGGGCCTCACCTATGCTGTGACCAAGAACCCTCTCCCCCAAATTTGCCCAGATGCCTTCTGTGCTGTATTAACTCCCCTTTTGCCCATGTGAGACAGACCTTTCCTGAAGTCTTTTTAAATTATCTCAAGGTGAAAAATTGATTCTCTTTGTCATTGTGTAAGTTTTGTAGCTCCAGAATCTGTTTAGAGGATTGATTTAATTTTGTTTCTGAGGGAAACTTCCTGGCTCCTCTCCACCATATTGGCTTCATCCCCCTTATACCTAGAGAGCTTTCTGGGGAATTGTAGAAAAAGTTAGGAAGGAGAATCAGGGATGCCATGTGGAGAGAAATACTCTTTTATTAATTTGGAAAGTTTTTTTTTATAAATGTCCATAGCATATAATCTTAGTGATTGGTTTTGGGTAGGTACTTTTTATATTAAAAAAGGTCTTTCTATGCTTATATTTTGTAGGGTTTTAGCTTTTTTGTTGTATTTTGTCTAAGGATCTTTCTACATCTATTAAGACAATTATGATTTTGTACAAATTTGTTTTTAATATAACTAATTTTATTAAATCATCCTTGCCTCTATGGTACAAAGAAAAATTGGTTTTAGTGATTGAGTTCTTGGATTAATTGTTGTACTTTCTTTGACAACATATTATTTAACATTTTAAGTCAATATTCATTGGTGATATTGGTTTATATTTCTTTTTTTAAAATCTCTTCATGCTTTGACTCAAGATTATATTTGTCTAATGAAAAGAGGTTGGTATGTGCATGTTTCTTATTTTTTCTTATTTTCAGTTGGTGCCATAAGACTTCTTGTTCTAACTTATCAATTTGTTCAATTCTTTATTTTTCCTTTTGTTTATCTTTCTGTTTAGTTTGTTTAGCTCTGATAGGGAGTTGAGTCTGGAGTCAGGAAGACTCAAATATGTCCTCAGACACTTACTAGCTGTGTGACCCTGGACAATTATGTTAACCCTGTTTGCCTCATTTTCCTTATCTGTAAAATGAACTAGAGAAGGAAATGGCAAACCACTTCAGGCTCTATGCAAAGAAGACTCCAAATGGGGTCATAAAGAGTCAGACACAACTTAAATGACAATAATAACAGCAAATGTCTCCTTGCAATTTAGTAAATTCTTCCCTTATGAATACAGATTCTATGCAATTTGGATAATGTTTAATACTGATAGGGGTTTGCTTTTTATGGTTCTTTTAAGCATAGTGTGATTTTCTTTCTTATATCTTATTTTTTTAAATTATTTTTGCATTTTGCCTGATATATTGTAAATGTTGTTTCTACCTCTAATTTTTATTCCATATATAACTTTGCTTTATAGATAAACTTTTTCTAAGCAATAGATTGTGAGGTTTTGTTTTCTTATCCAAGCTGTCACTCTCTTTCATTTTATGACATCATTTGATCCATTCACATTTAAAATTATGAGTTTATTTTTTTCTCTATTAGTGTCTTCAGTTGTCACCCCATTAAGATAATTTTTATTCCATTTCCCTTTTTAAGTCAATAGCTTTACTGTAAGTCAAGAGAAAAGACTATTCCTTTATGATTAGTTTTACTTCATCTACTATAAAGCAACAATACCTTATACTCTTACTCCTTCCCCTCCCTCTCTTTTTTAAACCCTTTCTCCCCTTTTAGAATTTCATTTAGCTTTATGATTTCTTTTTGTTTCTTTATTTTGTTTTCTAATTTGTCCCCCCTTTCCCTCCCATTTTTCCCCTCTAGCTTATTTTCTTAATTTTTTTTCTAAGAAGGATTTTATACATTGTTCCTTTATACTTTTCCTTTTCTGTTCATTGTGAACTTTAATTTTGTGATTCATAGGTTTTATACTCAATTATTCTTTTAGTCTTTTTGTGTTCTTAATAAAATTAAAGTTTCTGAGGCACCAGGTTTAAATGTCTCTTTCAATCTTCTTTATTGCCTTTGCAGATCTTACCCCTTCTTTTTTTCTGTTGTACTCTCACTCATAAAAATATCTACTCAAATGGAATGTAATGAGGATAGAAACATTGTCCTATGTTAGAAATTTCCAAGTATTCCAAAGTGTGGTCCAGTTCTTCTTACATTCTGTCCTCTCCAAAATCATTCTCCTTCTTTGTTATGCAATCTCCCCTCAGGGCTCATACCTTCCCACCCTTCTGGTTGTTAGTTGCCTCTTAACAGCTCTGATTTTTATTCTCCTGAGGTAGGGTGTTATCTGTGGAGGCCCAACACCCTCAGAGGAAGTAGTCTCCCCATGCAAAAATTTTCAAGAGATTAGATTCATTGTAAGGTCATTACTTCTCACTACAGAATATACCTCTTCACCCATGAGAATGTTCTTCAGTGAGATCCCTTCCCTCCACTGATTGAGACTTACCCTTTTCTCTTCCAGTTTTAACTTCTTCTTTTGTCCCCACTCCCATGGTTCTATAATTTCTGTAGCTAAAAGATTATAGGTCTTATCTTCCCTTCAATGTTTACTCATGTTAAGTTATATCATATATTCTCCTTTGTACTTCTGCAACTCTCTCTTCTTCTATTGACCTCATCCTACAGTTATCTTTCAATTGTTAGATGGGTTGTTGAGATTAATCCAAAGTATTCCAATCTTACTCCTCAACTATCATTTTTATTTCTTTAAATCTTTCATCTTTATCCCTTTATAGGCTTCTTTTTTTAAAAAAAAGTAATCACTTAATGGCTCCTCCTCCCCACCTTAAAATAAACAAACAAACAACAACAACAAATAGATATCTTTCTCTTTTTTTCTTATCTCTGGAGAACTCTTTTAAGATGTCTATAGAAATGAAGTAATTTATTTATGGTTTATTCTTCTTTTCTTAGTTGTATTTATCTTTCTTCCATTGCTATGGTTTGGGATATTTGCAAGTCAAATAATCTCTCTCTATGCTTTTTTGGTTTTATTTTTATTTTTGCCAGAATACTTCAAATACCTCTTTTTTACTGAATGTTCATCTTTTCCCATTGATGATTAGGCTCAGGTTTGCATGCTATGTCATAATGGTTTGCATCTTAAGCTCCTTTACTTTTTTTAATGTAATGTTCTCCCTATTGGTTGTTTGCCTGTGGTGGGAACCAAGAGACAGTCTTGAGTGGTGGGTCCAGGTTGGGGAAAGGTGCAGGCTTGCCAGAGTTAGCAACCATAGTGCAACAGAATTTTGTTTCTGGGTTAAAGAGCAAGCAAACCTGGGGCTATTTACAGACCAGATCACAGACCAGGCTAGTGGAGAATCTGCCCCTCCTTAAATTGCACCACCTGGGACCCTGTGAAGCTTGGAACAGTCATCCTGGAGGCAATGCTCCACTTTATGAAGGACTTAAAAGTTGACATAGGCTAGGAACATGAACAGACAGAAAAAAAATGCAGACCATAGAAAATTTCTTTTTGACAAGGAAGATCAAAATACACCCTCTGAAGAAAATAACAAAGTCAAAGCTCCTTCATCCAAAGCTTCCAGGAAAAATGTGATTTGGTCTCAGGCCATAGAAGCACTCAAAAAGCATTTTGAAGATAAAGAGAGGTAGAGGAAAAATGAAAAGAGAAATGAAAGTGATGCAGGAAAGTCATGAAAAAAAGGCCACAGTTTGAAAAGCCAAATGGAAAAGCTCTCTGAGGAAAATAATTGCTTAAGAATTAGGACTGAACAAATGGAAGCTAAGGACTTTATGAGGGATCAAGACACAATAATGCAAATCCAAATGAATGAAAAAATAGAGGGCAATGTGAAATATCTCCTTGGAAAAACAGCTGACTTGGAAAATAGATTGAGGAGAGATCATTTGAAAAATTTTGGACTACCTGAAAACCATGATCAAAAAAAAGAGCTTAGACATAATCTTCCAAGAAATTGTCAGGGAAAAGTGCCACGTTATTCTATAAGCAGAAGGTAAAATAGAAATTCAAAGAATCTACCAATCACCTCCTGAAAGAGATCTCAAAAGGAAAACTTCCAGGAATATTATAGCCAAATTCTTGAGTTCCAAGGTCAAGGAGAAAATATGGCAAGCAGCCAGAAAGAAACAATTCAAGTACTGTGGGGCCACAGTCAGGATAACACAATATCTAGAAGCTTCTACATTTAAAATATCAGAGGGCATGGAAAAGTATAAGGGAGGGGTGATGAAGGAAGGGAGGGCAGATTGGAGGAGGGGCAATCAGAAGCAAAACACTTTTGATGGGTCAAAGTGTAAAAGAAGATAGAAAGTAGAGGAAATATGGGGAGCAAATAGGATGGAGGGAAACAGAAATAGTAAATGGGAAAAAATTTTGAAGCAGAGACAAGAGCAATGTAAGATGAGGATAATGATGATCAAGATGATGATGATGGTACTTCCTTTGCTGGACTATCATGAAGAAAATTCTTGTCATGTATAAGGTACCATATAAATGATAGCTATTATTGTTGCAATAATCCACGCCATGGGTGTTTTGTAAGGAAATCTCCCTTTAAAGTACTATATAAATGTAGTTTACTATAAAAAAAAGATGAGTAGGATGCTATCAGAAAAACCTGGAAAGATTACATGGCCTGATCCAAAGTGAAATGTACTGCATGCAAAATAACAGCAACATTGTCAGATGAATTGCTGTGAATGGCTTAGTTATTTTCAGCAATGCAATGATCCAAGATAACCCTGAAAGACTTATGAAAAATGCAATCTATCTACAGAGAAAGAACTGATGGTATCTGAATACAGACAGAAGTATATTTTGTTATTGTTAGTTTCTTTTTCTAAAGTTTTTTTGTCTGCTATGTTTTGCACGACTACACATGTATAACTTACATTGAATTGCTTGAGTTCTTAAGGGGGGATAGGGAGGAAGGAAGAGAATTTAGAACACCAAGTTTTAAAAATCGATGTTACAATTTATTTTTACATGTAAGGTAGAGAAAAATCCTAAATAAATAAATATTTTTTCTTAAAAACAAAACAGAACAAAAAGAAACATTATATTAAATTTCAACATCCCAAATAACAAAGGTCATTATCCCAATATCATGGTTACATTTATACTAGATTTGCATTAACATTACATACTAGATATGAAACATTGTTCAATAACCTGCTTTGGTGACTAAATGTCTAAACTACATTTTAGAACATTGTACATATGCATATCACAATAATACATGAATATCCATAGTACTCTAACAAATATTCATAAAAACAAAAACAAAAACAATGTAAAGCTATCAGCATAATTTTCAGGAGACATATACATTAGGAAACATAGTCATACATGTAAAAATCAAGCAATGAGAAATACATAGCTTATAGATGTTGCTTTATACATGCATAGCATTAACACAAAAGCAAAATAACAAAAGTAAGACAATTCAAAGAATTGTGCAGAAATTAACATATGCATCAATATATTTCAGCATATTCAACTGCATTCAATTACATGGACAAATATTAACTTTGGGTTCTACCTATGTATTTAATCCCTTATTTAGCTTCTCCAGAGTATGGAAGGTTAGTTAGATCATGGATCAGTTGAATCTACCTTCCTCATTGATTATATTGATTGATCTCCATTAGCACTGGACAGTGCTCAAGTCCTGAACATGAATTTGTTGAGAACCCAGACTGGCTATCAGCACTTTCAGCTTTTATGTTATTTCAAACTCAATATAGCCAAAACAGATTTACTAAACCCCTCTAAAATCCTCGTCTTCTTGAACTTCCCTATTACCACCAAGAAGACCACCATCCTATGGTCACAACTTTAATATCTTATTGCGTGCTCTCCTTCACTGCACATCTTCAGTCAGTTGCGAAATTTTGTAATTTATTTATCTACATCAGCTTTCACAGGTGTACACTTTTCTCCATTCACATAGCCACAATAATAGTAAAAACTGTTATCATCTCTCTTCTAGACTATTACAATCTCCTAATTAGTCTCCTTGCCTCAAGCATTTCTCTACTCTGTCATCCTCCAAATCCTGCCAAAATGATTTTCCTAAAGCATGTCAGCTGCCTTCCTCAATAAACTCTGGTGGTTCCTTATTGCCTTCAGGTTCAAATATAAAGTTTTTTATTTGTTATTTCAAGCTCTTTACAGCATCATCTCTTCCTGTGCTTTCAATCTTATATTTGACTCCTTTTTAAAATGTGAAGTCCTTGAGAGCAGAATTTTATTTTTGCCTTTCTTTGTGTCTCTACTACTTAGCACAATGCCAGGTGCTCTTCCCCCTTAAGTACTTGAGGAAGTACTTAATAAATGCTTGTTGACTGTGTGTTTTCATGTATTCTATGGTCTAGGCTAGGTGTACTGGTCAGCTTATTGTTCCTCTTACATACATTTCATCTTCCATATCTGCCCTGGAAGTTCCTCATGCCTAGAATGCCCTCCTCTCCATTCTCCAGCCCTTAGAATTCCTAACTTTCCATCTTAGCTCAAATACCACCTCCTTTGTCAAATCTTTCCTCATCTTCTCTACTTCCAATCTGTTAATGCTATTCCCACTAGGGCTACCTTCTATCTACTCCATATTTATCTTATGTGTTCTGTATATATGTTGCCTACTCCATTAGAATGTAAGCTTCTTGAAGGCTTTTTCTTTTTACCCTCAGTGCTTAGCATAGTGCTTTGTACATAGAAAACACTTAATAAATGCTTGTTGATTGAATGATTGATTGTTTCTGTACCCTCTGCATCTGTATAAGTTGAAGTTCTATGCAGGAAAAGTGCTACCTCTGGGTTCAATTCCTCCCCTGGTCTGAACTGGGATTCTCTTTAGTTTGAGGGAAGATTGTTAGATTACAAAGCACTCTGTCTTCTTCATTTGAAACCTCACTTTCTGAGCTGAGTGCCTCAGACATCCTTTATACAACTTATGAATGGTTTCTTTTTATCAAGAGTCTATTTAGGTAATTGTTCAGTACTTCTTTCCTTCTGCTCATCATAATGTCTGACTCTACTATGGCAATAGGAGGTTGTAATGAAATATCTTTAAAAAGCCTCTACAGTTCTCTCAGTATATTCTATAAATAAGCAACTTTCCCAGTTACTTCATTAGTTTGTTATGGAGTAGGTTTTCATTGTTCTGCCAGCTTGTGTGTTCCTTGAACCACAAGGTTTCTTAGCAAAACTAAGTCTCTTTGATGAAGGTCTCAAAAACTGTTTCAGGCATCATACAATCATTTGTTTTTGTCAGAGCTCTTCTGACCAAGGCTAATTGGTAGGCTTATTTCAGTTCATCTTCTAACCAAGAGTACTGTTTGTGAGTCCCAGTACCCTCATCATACACTGAAGTTCCAAAGCATAAGCTTTGGTAGTGTGGTAAAAATTATTTGTGGTAAAGATTAATATTCCCATTTTTTAGCTAACTCATTTGGGAGGGGCCACACCTGGCCCACCCTCGAGGTTACAAAGGCAGCTTTTTGAAGGACCTCCCCTTTTGGGGGAAGGGAGATTGAATGCTCCTGGAAGGGAAGCGGGCTACTTCTGGTACGCAAGCTCACTCTCGCTCCTTTTTTTCCGGTCCTGGCCCTTGTGGTGGCGTGTGCTGGTTCTCGGTCTGGCGGACTGTTCAGGCTTGGGTGAGTTAGTGACAGAAAACCCTAAATTCCTTTGAACTAGCTTAATTGGAAATCAGTCTGGAGTTGCATAGGTTAAGTTTAGAATTAATAATATTCATCTGTATTTCCATTTTCCTGTTTCCTTATCTTTGATTTTTTATTAGTTTCACCTTTGTTGTTTAATTAATTCCCAAGTAATAAAATCTGATCCTTTTGTGAACTAAAGCTTAGAGGCTCCTTTTTTATTGGCCTGGGAGAATTATTTAAAAAGGGCAGTTCAGAGGGGAGGTTTAAACCTAAACAGTCCCTCATATTTCCGGGACCCCAATATTAAGGTGAGTCACCCAAATAACACTCCGTATATCAAATTTTGGCCCTCACAGTAGGCACGATTCTTGTCCAAACATTAGCAGGCATAATGTAAAACTTGTGGCATTATTCCTTGTTGAGTTGTACATATGTATCAGAAATGTCACATGTTGACTCCACTGATGTTTTTGTTTAGATTTCAAAGTTATTAATATGTTCAATTCTTAATTAGAATGATGAGGGTGTAGATATCCTTGGGGATAGTAGGGCATAATTCCAGATGACTTACTACCTGTAAACACTAGTATTTTTCTAAGTGACTTGCTCTCAAAGTTTCTATCTTGATCAGAATGGAGCCTATCAAAGAATCCATGAATTATGAAATACTTTTCCCATAATATTTTAGGAGCCATGGTAAATTTTTGTTTCCTAGTTGGGTTGGCCTTTGCATATCTGGTGTAATGATTAGTTGCAACTGAAACATAGCTCATATTCTTACTATCTCCTTCCAGATATTAAAAGTCATTGCAGGCAAGTTAAAAAAGTTTGCTAATGCTTCTTCTATTCTCCAAATTTGGAGCATGAAATTAGTAGTATTTTTCTTTGAATATATAGATAATGTATCACACTTTTCTATGACATCTTCTGATATCTTGGGCCAGCAAAATTTGTTTCTTACTAGTTTTAAAGGGTTTTTTTTGTCATGTGTCCAGAATAGAACTTTCATGACTGATATGAGGTTGGGACATATCAAGGAATTTGGGAATATTAAAGTTAAACTGGCTAAAGGACGGACACACTTGGAGAAGTAAGGGAGATAAGCCCATTAGGTGTGGATGCTGTCTGATATGCAGCAGGGGATAGAATTAACTCCAGAACCACAACCTCTCATTCAAGACTTTACCCACCCCTAAAGGAAATTTCCATAGTCAGATGGTCACCCCATCTGTACTCCCACCATCTGTCCTTTATAGAAGCCTTTCTTCTGTTTAAGGAAATAGATATCTCAGAGAATCATGTCTCTGAACCAGACTTCTCTCTTGGTAATTTTCTTTAGTGCCTAAAAATGATTTTATACTAATTGGGTTTGTGTCAGAGAGAGTGTTAATTCTTTAAAGAGGAATACCTAAGGACCCCCACCAGCACCAATTTCCCCCATGACAATGACCACAGAGTTATATGTTCTGGGGAACACCAGGTGATTCCTGGTACCTGGTAAAATAATCTATAGTTCGGTACAGTGCTCCATAGCATAGTTACAATCTTCTATCATTGTCTCAAGAAGAAGGTGCCTTTGTAAGGAATGGAAATTGAATTCTTTACCTCCACTTTTTTTGCTTCTTGGCTTGAATTATTTCTTGTACACCTTCATCAGCTATATTCTCTTGCTATTGGTCATTCATGTACAACTGAGGCTAGGAGGGTTAGTTCTATGAAATATGATTCAACTATGCTTCATGGATTATGTGTTGTAGAAATCCCATTCTTTTACCTATGACCTCTTTGACTATGGCCCAAGTTCCTGGATTTCACATAACACCTTTACTCCTTCCTTAGGTAGCACCATAGATTTAATAGCATGTGACCTTCTGCACAGGATATCGATATTAGTGTTCCCTGGTTTATAGTGTATGCTTACTACATAGTTGGCTACTGCTACTGCTCTTCTTTGGCAATCAGCTTCTAATTTATCAAAATATGGCATTGTAATCTTGCTAGTCAACACTTGGCATTTGGTTCCCTGTACATGCTCATTGAATCTTTCAGTGGCAGCTCTCTTCAAAGCCAAGAACTCTTGTGCTTAAATGAAGAAGTGAGAATAAGTTTCACTGAGTCCTTTGCTAATTACTGCAATTGGTTTTTAGTGACCATCACTGTTTTAGTACAGGTCTACTCCCAACAGCCCCAATATATCATTTATATGCAGGACAAAAGGCTTATTTTTGCCCTTTATTTTTCAAGGTCAAATTTTTTTGTTGGGATTCTATTTCTTAACAGTTTTTCTATGGAGTTCTGTCTTCAAGTCTCCATCTGCCATGTGGCTCCCTTGCTTTATTTATATGGTTTATGGATAAGAAAATAATACTGAGATTATTGACATTGAGCTTTCTTCCAGTTAATCTATCATAGTTGTATGCCTACTCTCCCTATTAATTACTACATATAGTAGCCAAATCAAATGTTGTAACTTCTGTGAGTAAGGGGCTAAAATTCTAGCTAGTCTGTCTAAAATATCTAATGAGTGGTCACCGATAAATTATAAGCTTTAGCAAGAGTTTAGACTTTTAAGCATTTACTAAAGAGAATAAGATTTTGGTGAAGAGAGAAAGGCCTGGATTCATCAATCTATCAAAAGGAGAGTGCATTTTTAGCTCCACTCTCCACCAGAGTCTTCCAGAAAGAGAGTGAGACAGCCAGCCTCACCCCTTCTTCCTCCCACAAGCAAATGTCACTTCCTGACACCAAAGAAAAGGTGCATGGCTTGCCCTCAGATGCCTTCTCCTCATGGGGGAGCTTTCCTACAGTAGCTCTTCAGCAGGTGGTGTCATTCCAATTGTTACATGTATCACTCAAGACCATCGAGGGGCTACTAAGGTTCATAGAGTGTGTTTCATACCTCTATGCAGTCTCTCCAATCTAATATTATCTGTGTCATCAGGATATATGATTCTTTCTATAGCAGCCTCTATAGTCAAATGTTTTCTCAAATTACAAATTCAGAAAGCTCCTTTCTTTTGTAGCATACACTTTCTGTGAGCCCCACTACCACCAAATTGTCCCTGTAGGTTTTGTTGACATATTGCCATGTGAATCCAAGCTATGTGACTTTCAGGCCCTACATAAGTCCAAAATCTATTTCTTTTAGACTTTAAAAAAAATTAACTTACTCTTCTTTTCTAAGAGCCACTGCTGTAGTGTTTCTGTCACATGAGCAAAACAAAGTTTTCATGGTTGATCCCCAGAAAGACATAGTTCATTTCATGAGAAGACTGGGCTCCCCTTTTGTAGGAGACCTAAACCCAGCTCTACCTACATGTGAACCTCTTTTTTCTGACTTATGTCTCTCAAATTTTCTATTGCCGTGCCTTCTCTGTCCTTTGAGGTTTCTACTTTTTAAAGCAATTCTTACTCTTCAAAGAAAGGTCTGGAGATTAATTTTCCAATGATATTTGCTAACTTTCAGTGTATCAGGAATTTTAGAATGGTCAAATGGTTCTTGTAAGTCACAAAACACCTCCTGAGTAATATCATCTGATGTAACCCTGCATTATTTCACAATTCTTTAAGTATTTTGTAGTTCTTCTCAATGATTTTATGATGTCTTCAATTTTATACTCTGTCTGCTCCAAATATCAAGAGACATCTTTTTATTCACTTTTTAGACATAACAGAAAAATACATTTCAATTGTTACTTTCTGTTTTTAAAAAAATTGATGCAAGATGAGCAATATTGAGAAAACTAATAATGCTAAATTAAGGAGTTGAAATGCAGATTGTAAAGTAATAACACAATGAAAAACATCTGTATTCAATTAAGATAGTAAATAAAACAATGAAATGCATATTGGTGACAGCGCAAAATGGCATATAAAGTATGTCACAATAGCAATTACAACAAATTTACATATATAGCAATAATCAGTCTATAGACACACAGCATCCAATAAAACAATATCAACTGCAATTGAACATAATCTTATCATGCTAAATATATTAGTCAGAAGCATCAATATTGGCACTTCCAATTTAAAATATCCCAGTACATTGGCTCAATCTTGAGAAAGGGACATACCCATGGAAGATTAAAAAAAAATAACCAAACAAAATCAGAAAGCCAGATCTTTAAAAAACATGATGCAGAAAAAAATCTGTGAATAACCAAGAAACCATTTCAAAAAAAGAGCTTTAAAAAATAACTACAAAAAACTAGGTTGATTCAAACTAAGATTTAAAATAATCAAGGACACAGATATCTTTCAGAGCGAGAGTGTTCTTGTGTCACTGTTTTCAAGAGGCCTTGAGGCAAACTTGTCTAAAAAGGCAACTCAAGTAATAAAAGTAAGAATACACATACACACACACACGCACACACACACACACACACACAAATATGTCCACACATATATACCTACATAAGTACACATACACACACACATACATATATATAGATATTTTTTTCATTTCAAATGAATAGAAAAATAACAAATCCAAGGTAAAGTTTCCATATGTAATCCCTCTATAGTTCAGGGATATATATTGAATGAGGTAGGGCCCATGAGAACCTAGGGTCCCTGAAAAATGTGCGTAAATGCACACATGCATGTATGTATGTGTGTGTCTGAGTTTATGTACATGCTTTAGGTTACCTCAGTGGCTGGCAAGGCAAGCAGGACTGGAGCAAATTTCATATGCTTCCTTATCTAATCTCTATACTATATGGTTTTTCCCCTTATCTTCCTTATCAGTTTGTTTCTCTAGGTTCCAAAGGAAAAGTTCCAGGGCCATGATTTGAACACAAATATGCATATGCATTCTGGAAAAATTATTATTAATAGCAAACTTACTCTTTGGATTTTTCTGTTCTCAGTCCTACTCTGAGCATTCCTAGGAAAAATCATAGTAGATAGTCTTCTAGTTTTTAATAATCAGTTTCAAGTTAGTATAGAAATGTAAACGATCAATGGGATAAAGCTTCTAAAATGTCAACGGCTTTGCCTGGAAGTTAAGAAAGTTAAAAAGAGTATCTCTCATCTATCTATATGTAAATACGCATACATGTGAATGCATATACTTATAAACACATATATGCAAATGCTTACATATATATGTATTTGTATTCTTCCCCTTACCCTTGTTCCTGTCTCTCACTGGTTCAGAAAGAGATGGGAAGTAAGTGATGGATAAGTAAATAGAAAAATGTTTCCCCCACTCTAAGGACAGAGCAAGTAATAAAGGTATTGCTTATGGGACCCAGATCAACTAACCTGATGTAGTTTTCATTTCTCAAGTACTTCTAAACCATGCCAATTATACTTTGGACATCATTCCTCATCCTCATACTTATTATGGAACCTTAGAATCTGCCCTGGGATCCTGGACCCTGATAAGCAACCTTTCACCTTATTTTGCCTAGATTTAGCCCATTACTTTTAACACCTACTTTGGTGCCAAGTGCTTTAAGAATATTTTATTTGATCTTCATAACAACCTTGGAAAGTAGGTGATATAATTATTCCCATTTTACAGTTAAGGAATTTGTATTAATCAGAGGTTTAAATGTCTTGCCCAGGGTACACAGGTAGTAAGCATCTGAGACTGTATTTAAACTCAAGTCTTCTTATCTCTAGGCCAAGTGCCTTTTCCATTGCACCACCTAGTCTTCTCAGAGAGAAAACAGTATGTTTCCTTCATAAGGACTCCCTAGATTTCCTCTACTACCTCCTGCCTATGTGTAAAGAGACAGGTAGGAACAAAGAGAGGAAAAAGTATAAGAAGATAAATACAAAATTAACAGTCACTTTTGTTTAATTATTCTTTTTTTTTTTAGTGAGACAATTGGGGTTAAGTGACTTGCCCAGGGTCACACAGCTAGTAAGTGTTAAGTGTCTGAGGCCGGATTTGAACTCAGGTACTCCTGACTCCAGGGCCGGTGCTCTATCCACTGTGGTATCTAGCTGCCCCCAACAGTCACTTTTGTTAATGTGAATTAGATGAACTCAACTATAAAAACAGAAGAGAATAGTTAAATGCATTAGAAAGACAAATTCTGATAATAAGAAAGAACACACTTGAAACTCAGATTCACATAGCATTAAAATAAAATAAAAAACCCTGGATTAAAATCTATTATATTTCAACTAATTTGAAAATATAATTTAGGCCACTTGATGGCTCAGTGGATAGAGCACTGGGCCTGGAGTGAGGAAGACCTGCGTTCAAATTTGGCCTCAGAAACTAGCTGTGTGACCCTGGGCAAGTCACTTAACGTTTGTCTGCCTTAATTCACTGGAGTAGGAAATGGTAAATCATTCCAGTATCTTTGTCAAAAAAACCCATAAACAGTGTGGTCAAGGGGGTCACAAAGAGTTGGACATGACCAAATTACTTAACAAAAACAATTTTTTTTTTTTTGGTGAGGCAATTGGGGTTAAGTGACTTGCCCAGGGTCACACAGCTAGTAAGTGTCAAATGTCTGAGGCCAGATTTGAACTCAGGTACTCCTGACTCCAGGGCCGGTGCTCTATCCAGTGCACCACCTAGCTGCCCCCAAAAACAAATTTTTAAAGAAGGTAGCAATATCAATGTCAGATAAAGCTACAGTAAGTATAGACAAGAAGAGAAAGTGCATTATGCTCAAAGGCCTCATACGTAATGAAGCTCTCTCTCTCTCTCTCATCTATGTATCTGTGTATCTATCTATCTATCTAGAGATTCACATAATAGTATAGAATATAAATACTTTAAAACACAATTAACATAATTCTAAGTAACTGGTGGATCAAAGAATTAGTTATAGAGTCAAGGTATTTCATCAAAGATAATGACATTAATGAAACAACATACCAACACTTATGGGATTCATCTAAAGCAGTTATGAGGGGAATACACACACACACACACACACACACACACACACACACAAGTTTTCATCATGAAAAGGCAGAAAGAACAAGATAATCCCAATGGTAAACCATCAGTCCACATGAATGAAAATAAAATAGGTCACCCACCTACTGACAGAGAGGTGATAAACTTAAAATGAAGAACATTTGGCTATGGCCAAAAGAGAAATTTGTTTTGCCAAGCTATGCACTTATATATTGAGGGCTTTATTGTGAGGGTATCTGTGTGTTTGTATATGTCTTTTAATTTTCTCAGTGGCCAGATGGTAGATGGAGGGACATATTAAGATAACAAATAATGTGTAACAAATAATAGTATTATATAATTTGTTCTATATGGAACTTTCCACGCTTGGAAGGCAGAATGGGAGAGATTTTTTTTCTGAAACCTTTTTGTTGTTGTTGTTCTAGAAGTATAATTTTATCGATGTGGTTAACTCCCAGTGAGGAAACTCCCTATGCTAATGCAGACCAGTAACTGTGCTGCAATTTATAATTTTAGTTGCCTAGACACTGAGACACTCAGTCAATATATGTTAGAAGTGTGACTTTAACCCAGGTCTTTCTGAGTCTGTCTTACTTCATCTATCCACCATGCCACACTGTTTCTCATACTGATCCTATAAGGTGACAAGGCCCCCACCTTCATTCATCCTCTTCAAAGATGCAATTGTCATTTTGATTATATCTTTAGTTATTTGAAATTAACTCCATGTTCCTGAGCAGAAAATCCATACACCTCCAGTGATTCTCTGTCATTCCATTCATTTAGGTCTTGGTTTATTAAAACTAATCCTTATGTGCTTCCTAGTCCATTTTGGGTTGATTCTCATAACCAAAAAACTCCCAGTCCTTTTGCTTCTTAATTGGTAAGATATTTTTAGTATATTTTCAGGGTAGCCTTCCCTCTTCTGCCTAGATGAAATACTATATGTTTTTCAGTAATAAAAACTTACATTAACACATACTATTAAATTTAGCAAAGTCAAATGAATCCTGTATTTCAAATCAGATATTGGGTTTCAAATTCTAGTTCTAACACCTCTTAGCTATGTGGTTAGTGAGCAAGTCATTAAACCTTTCTGAGTTTCAGTTACTTACTGAGAAAATGAGGTTAATATAACTTGTAATATATAGTTGTTGTAAGGAAAATATATTATATGTAGATTTTAGAGTGAAAGTTATATAATTCATATGCTTTTTCATTTTCTGTCCTTTTGTCTGTATTTTCTCATTTATATATGTCTGATGTTTCTTAGAATTATTGAGAATTAAATGAAATAATGTATAAATATCAAATGTGATTTTTAAATGCTTGTCAATAACAATAATAGCAAGAAAATGGTATGTTTTAGCTTATTTCATTATCTTTTATTTCATTTTTTTAAAAAAAGGTAGGTGCTAGGGACTGAACTATTTTCTCTCCATTCCTTAAAACTTTTAGAATGATTCAATTCATTATTAATCCTTGATTTATTTTGTTATTTATTTTTTATCTGAATTTTTTTACATTTTTTCTGATTTTTAAGAGCTTTCTTTTTATTTTTCATTCTATTTTGTTAATACATAGTCAGTCAGTAAACTTTACCAAAAGCATCTGAAAATTTGGAAATAGAATTGTGTGGTGCTAATTTGCTTTTCTTGGCTTTTTTTCCTTAATGAAGTCCAAAATTAGTGGAGCATGACTTTTCATTCCTGAGATTACATTGGCTATCCTTACTCAAGCTGTGCTTTTCTCAGTGTTTCCCATTTAATCTCCTAAACTACTTTCTAAACTTACCCCCCCACATGCACAATGGAATCAAAACTAAATGGTCTGTAATTTCCTGAAGTGTTCCCAGATCCTGTCTTAAATAATGACATTGTGTTGGCCACTTTCCAGCCTGAATGAAGTGACCTTGTAAAAATGTCTGCAGACTCATCTATAATGTATTTCTCTACTTTTTTACAGAGCCCTTGGATACAGCTTATCAACAATACCTATTCTAAGAAACACCATTGCTCATTGTGGCAATGTTCTTATTTTCTTCTTGCAGGCATGACTGAAGCAAGAGGTAAAGACCTTATTTTAAAAATCTAATTATTAATTAAATGTGTAGAGTTAGATATGCACATATTATAGGATAGACTAGGTAATCCATCCACGAATGTATATAGATGAAAAGAAAAAGTAGGTGTTTTTTTTTTTTTGTAAACTCTGGGGGGGGGGATGTTAAACTTCAATTCTTACTGTGATAATTTTTAATGTCTTTTAAATTTTTTTTTCATTTTCTATTACATGAAACATTTTAATTAATTCCAGTTTACAGATGGCAAGGACAAATAATCTTTAAAATGCTATAAATTTGATAACTGATAACAAAAACGATCAAATAAAAATACAAAACAAGGGGTAGAATCTTATTCCAAAACCCCTACACTTTAACAAAAGAACAACATAGCAAAGCACATAGGAAAGTATAAGAGATATGGAGGCAGAGGAGCCTCATTCAAATTTCAGTTCTTACATTTACTACCTGTGTAATCTTAGGCAAGTCCCAATGAACTTCTCTGGGCCTCAGAGACTAAGTGTAAGCAATAATGCTCTTCATAACTGTCTATTTTTTTCAACTATGAAAGCCATTAACAATTAACTCTCCAAATAAACTGAATTAGAACTAAATCTTTCATCATAAATTATTAAAATAATTTTTAAAATGAAGTATAATCCATGACATTACTGTCATTAACAAATATTATTATTAATTTTTGTGAATTATGATTCCCTAATACAGTTAGTAACTATCATTAACAAAGTTTTATTGAAGGAAAAGTTTTTGTACTGTTAATAAATAAATTATTTAAAAATACTGTTTATCTTTATTTCGTCTTTTTATTTCTATGTACAATTTTTGTACTGTATATAATATATACAGTAATCGTTGTTCAGTTGTGTCTGATTCTTCATGATTCAATTGGGTTGTTCTTGGTAAAAATAGTGGAGTGTTTTACCATGTCCTTCTCCAACTCATTTTACAGATGGGAACTGAGGTAAACATGGTTAAGTGACTTGCCCATGGTCTTATAGCTAGTAAAATATAAGGCCAAATTTGAACTGAGGAAAATGAGTCTTCCTGACTCCAAACCTGGTGTTCTATCCACTGTGTCACCTAGTTTCCCATATATACAATAGTACACATATACAATTTTTAAATAAATATGTATTTTGGGGATGGAGCTCAATTTCTTTTTTTCTTTTTTAGTAAGAGGGATATTTAATTCACAAAACATGGAGACTTCTGAGATAGAGATACTACGTCTAGTTGTGTTCACCATTTTCCAAGGCAATGGCCACCTATAAGTATTGTATATTCACCTATACCACCAGCCAGCTGGTTGCATCTCCACCACTAATTATCATTAGAGTTTTTAAAGGTTCAGGGAAGAGCAGGTAATCTGCTTAAAATGAAAGAATGGTTTCAATATGAGATTAATATTTAGTTAAAAGCAATAGGGAAGCATAACTGAAGACCAAAATAATGAACTCTTTCAGTAGAGTGACTATAGATAGGCTCATCAAATCCCAAGAAATTAAAATTAAGGGGCACCCCTCTGAAGATGAATGCCAGTGCTTGGGGAATGAATAAAGAAATACATAGTTTGGTAATAAAAATTATGGAGCAACTTAGGTGGCAGAGTGGCTAGAGTACAGGGCCTGAAGTCAGTAAGACCTATCTTTTTTACTTCAAATATGTACTCAGACACTTACTGGTTATGTAACCCTGGGCAAATCATTTAACCCCCTTTGCTTCATTTTCTTCATCAAGAAAATGATCTGGAGAAGGAAATGAAAAATACTCCAGCATCTTTGCCAAGAAACCCCCAAATGGTATCATAAAGAGTTTGATATGACTGAAATGACTAAACAATAATAAATATGAGGACTTCATTGTCTCAAGAGGTTGTATAGGCCCAAATTATATGTTGGTTAAAAAGATTCTTCCTAACAAATTCCTCATATGGTGACTTTATAATTAACAAAGGGGTTTGTAAGGAGGACATGGAACATCCCAAGCATTACTGTAATTATCAACAGCAAACATTTATTGAATTCCTATTATATGCAAATTTCTGGGAATTAAAAAACAGTATAGGATATATTATAACTAATATACCTTTTCCTTTACATATTTAGCTGCCATAGTGTTTGGGTCATATGTATTTCATATATGTATTTCAAGTTCCCTCCTCAGTTCACATTGGGTCTGTAACCCAGGTTTAAGTTATGTGTGATAGAACTAATAATTCATTCCTTTTCCTGTTCGCTGCACAGCCTTAGAACTGTTTGTGCTAAATCTGGGACAATTTCCTTGTCTAGTACATGGTGGCAGGTTTCAGTTGAGTCCCAGTGCATATATTCACATATTCTTTCTTACTAGAATCTTTTACTGGTCTCTGCAAACCTTTGTCATTCTCCCTATCCTGAGGTGGTCTGGGAAAATCATTCACTGTTATTTTTACTTCTATTTCCCAGTAACAACTTAGTATGACATGCTTTTAGGTTTTTGTTGAAATAATTATAGAGGGAGAGCTGGACTGTATTGGTTCCTCCTATGGTGGCATCTTTTTTGTTCTTACTAGAATCTGGTAATAGAAAATCTAGGCTGACTTCAAAGGGAAAGTTATTTAAAGTGCCAAGGGCAGCCACAGATTCTACTAGGCTTCCAACCTTGACAGGATAGGGTGTGGCATAACTGCAGAATAACTTTGGATTTTTTTTTTTAGCAAAACAATCATGTTCCTCTGAGAAAGAAACATGAAATATACCACTAATAACATGACTGAATCACTAGAGTACTGGCAGTTGGCAGGTGTAGATTAAAGAGATAGACAACTAGAGAGCTTTAAGGGCATAGCTTTTAAAAATTAAATTATACAGAGTCTGAAACTTGAAGTCATATGGCTAGGATGCTCATAGAGACTAGAAAAAATAATAGTCATAGTAATACTGGTATATCAAAAGAACCATGTGCGTCCTTTTATTTGACTTATCATCTGTCTTGAGGGGGAAAAGACCTTTGCATTTGTAACTTAAGTGTCCAATTACAGAGAAAAGCAGAAAATAAAACTTGTAGAAGAGAATTAAGTATAATATAGCAAGTTTATGAGGTATAGCATACCCTAAGAGCTGCATTAGGAAATGAAAGAAGCCAAAGTATGATCAGTTGCTGGACAAAGAAAACAAATTTGTGAAATATTTCCAAGCTGTAAAGGATAGATTTGGGAAACTAAGTATAGGCTAGTTAACTCCAGGATATAGGCCCGAATATAGATTGTGGAAATCAGGCAAACCACTTCTATTCATCCAGATTCAAGGGAAAGTAACTATAGAGGACCTGCTAAGAGATAGAACAGAAGACAGGATCATCACTGGGAGAAGCCTGTGGATGGGGGAGTGTGTGTGTGTGTGTGTGTGTGTGTGTGTGTGTGTGTGTGTGTGTGTGTGTGTGTGTGTGAGAGAGAGAGAGAGAGAGACAGGATTCTATTACAGCCTATAAAATAGAACTCTATGGACTAAATGAAAAAGACTATCCATTTTTGAGTAAGCCTGAAAGTTTGCTAAAGAAATTTTTGGTCTTGACAGGAAAATGGATCATTGACTTTGGTATGATCAGACCAGAGAACATCTCTTTGTCAGCACCAATTGGGACCAACTTCAGGTTATTCAAGATTTCAAAACCACAGTAAACAGCAAGCTGGTACCAGAATATTTTGACCATACATATAGCTTGTGCAGAAAGCAGACAGAAAAATAAGTAAGTGGTGGCAGAAGATGACATCAGACCCCGATTTCTCCAACACTGAGATGGACCAGAGAATTTGACTTTGTTGAGTCCCCTTTGCCTGAAGAATGGGAGGAGTGGTGAAAAACAGCTAATAAGAGGATAGTGTTTATCACTACAAAGCAGGATATGAGAGGAGCCTAGGGAGAAACTCAAAGAATCCTCCTCACCAGACATTTTGAGAAAGATTGTGAAAGATAAAGCCCCTATCTGTCATGAAAGTACGAAAACCAACTGAAAGAATTACTATCAAAGTAGTCTAGTAGTCAGTATGTACCACCTTAGTTAGACCTAAAACCTGGAAAGATCCAGATGTGTTGGTTTTTGGCATCACTTCCCAGAAGCATCCAAATATAGTTCCAGAATGCAAGTTCCAATACACTGGGGAATTTTGGGGTAGTGTCTACTTGAGTTTCATATCCATAGAAGCCTATACAACAGAAGTACTACATTCATTTATATGAATGTGTTGGAATACATTGTGGTATAAGAAATGATGAGCAGGTGGATTTGAGAAAAACCTGGAAAGACTTACATGAAGTGATGCTGGGTGAAGTGAGCAGAACAGGAGAACATTATACACTGTAACAGCAACATTGTGTGATGATCAACTGAGATAGACTTGCTCTTCTCAGCAATGCCATGATCCAGGAAAATTGTAAAAGACTCATGATGGAGAATGCTTTTCACATCCAGAAAAAGATTATGGAATCTGAATGCAGAATGAAGTATAATATTTTGGCTTTATTTGTTGTTGGCAGCCAAAGCAATTTCAATTTAAAATGCTAGCTTGTTTATAAAGTCTTATAGAAGATGATGGAAAATTATGCTATCATTTCATAAGTTGGAAAGGAGGTAAAGAAAACCTGAGAAAAGATTTATCCACAACAGTCATCCCAAGGGCAATTAAGGATAAAAATGGAAAAGATTTTTGTAATGACCTTTGTTTTTCACTATTGAGTACAGTAGAATCACTATACTTAGAAAGTTTTAGATAGCATTAAAGAAAATAAAAATGGGGAAAACAGATGGATTAGACCAAATATATACACAGTAGATTTCTACTGAAGTGAGACTACTGTGATGGCATCGAAGGATTAAGTTCACAAAGTATCTTAAAGAGGGGAAGATACAAAAGCATTGGGAGAAAAAAAATCTCATAATGCAAAAAAAAAAATCAATAGGAAAATGTTACAAGTACTGCCCTATATTCCTATTTTTTTGTTAGCACAAAAAATTTTTATGAGAATCACCAAAACATACTTCAGGGCATTCTTAATGTGGGTATTAATTGGAAACATGGTTCAAACAAGCAATATTTAACAACATAATACTATCACCAAATTTAGAAAAAATTGGATCCCACTGTGCTTATTATTATTTATTATTATATCCCATTTTTATTGATATCTCAGTAAATCTAATTGGGCTTCCAGGCAATAATAAAAAAATAATAATTTGTGACAATTGAAAGTGGGCACAAGCCTTGTCTGCGGGAACCATCATGAATCAGGGAAGAAGTGTTGTATCTCCAGGTCTACAGAGATATTATGGTATAGTGAGAACATGTTTGAATCCGTCAAGAAACTTAAAGTTGAATCTTCTTTCTTAACCCCTACCCTGTGACCTTTAGTAAATTCATTTAACCTCTTTAACAGTTTCCTCATCCATACAATATGCATAAAACTCAAAATTCCTATTTCACAGGACAATCAGATGACATAATATCTGTAAAGAATTTTGTACCAAGGTACTGTATAATTGTAAGCTAATATTATTCATTATGTCATATAAAAATAATTATAATAACTCATATATGTATGTTGTTTTAAAGATTGGAATGTACTTTCTCACCACAACCCTATATGGTAGGGACAAGCATCATTTTTTTTAGACACCAAGTGGTGCTGCTAACCATTCACTAGGGAGGGCAGTCCACACTCATTCTGGTCCGTCAGTAGTCAATGCTCACTGGGGCCAAAACGGTGGTTTAGTGCCCTACAGTTATAAGAGAGTCTGACCTTTTGATCCCTCAGGCTCTTCTCTCTCTGAAGGACAGTTCTAATTCATTAATAAGGAACAAGTGGATTCAGAGACTTCCTCAATCAAAATGAATTCTCAGCCCCAACCTGCTGGCTAACTCCCCTGCTTCTCTGAACTATCTCAATTTGCAGTAAGTTTTAGTTAATGATATTGGCATAATGGTAATTGATTTTTACAAAGAACAAAAATCCTGGCTTGCAGGAAAATACTGCATGCAGCATTTTTACTCAGCATAGATTGGAAAACCAAACAAACCTTGCAGAAGAATCAGAAAGCATAATGCATAATACCAAAGTAAATAGTCTAGCAAGAAGCGGTCTCCCATTTAAAAAAAAATTCTTGATGCCCCACCCTCCAGATATAGACAGTTTGGGGGTGTGAGTTTGTTCCTTTTCTTTCTTCCTTCTTTCCTTTTTTTTCTTTCTTTCTCCTTCCTTCCTTCCCTTCCTTCCTTCTCTTCCTTCCAGCCTTCCTCCTTCCTTCCTTCCTTCCTTCCTTCCCTGCCTTCCTTCCTTCCTTCCTTCCTCCTTCCTCTCTTTCTCTCTTTCTCCTCTTTCTTTCTTTCTTTCTGTCTTTCTTTCTTTCTTTCTTTCTTTCTTTCTTTCCTTTCTTTCTTTCTTTCTTTCTTTCTTCTCTTTTTCTTTTTGGTTCCCCACTGTTACTACTTTTCTAGTGATCAAAGAAAGCACAATGGAATCAATACTCTCTAAGTGAGGGAAGCAGAAACTCTGAAGGAACCCGGAAACTGAGAATTAGAGCACAGAGATGTGAACTCAGGCTCCATATGGACCTGGGACCTAATCTCTGCCCAGAGTGTACAACTCAGGCTCCAGTGTGAACCGGATCAGATGGGTTTATACTTTGTCTAGTCTGAGCTGTCTGGATGTGACAGAGACTTCTGAATTCCACTACTTCCAGAAAAAACATCATGAAGCAGCAAATGTGGTTCAGCAACTAGCTCAGCAAGAAGCGGTACTACAATAGCAGGTCCTACTGTCTTTCTCTTGAGTTTAAGTTTCTCACACATTGCTGCTGTAGCTGTGTCTCTTCCTAAATTTTTCCTGATCCACCTCTAACCAAATCCCCACCTGCCAGAATAGCATAATAGGGGAGGGTCAATAGAGTGAGATGGACACTACACATATTTTACCAGGTAGCTAGTAGATAGATGCCTGATGCAGTATTTCCACTGGTATGCATAGCCTCTAACATGTATGTATTTTCTTATCCCTACACAATTCCTTAGATCCCTATCCTGAGTTAGGTTTTTTCACATATAGTTTATTTTTCTTATTTCACAAAATCACACTAACATTATTTCTATGTTATCTATTATTTATTTTGGCTTTTATAATGCCAAGAATAAAGTATATGTTGTGCCTGAATCTATACATCACAGAAACTCAAATACAGAATTATAAGGTTTGTTCAACGATGTTTACCACAAGTCATCCTAATGTAACAAAGGATAAACCAGGGCTTCTGAGTCCCAGCCAGTTTGGATCTATCAGCTAAATAAACTACAAAAACAATGTTGAAGAACAATCCAATTCTAAATGGATGTCTAGATATACAGATTACACACATCCAAAAGACACAAGTTACTGCCACTAGTCAAAGTAAAATATATGGAAGCATCAGCAATTAGATGTGGCATTTCTTAGGTTGTCTCTGTAGACCAATGTATGAGGGTATTTTGATCGTCAGAAATCAATCAAAATTTCAAAGCATCAGGAGGATTGCTGAAATCATCTTCTAACCAAGAATGGCTTGGAAGGTCAGAAGGAGGGAGCTGCTGTGCTGAGACAGGAGTCAGCGCCCAACCCCACAGTCACCCTGACACAGATCCAGTCCCAGAAAGGCCTCACCAGAGAAGGAGACCCCCAGAGCCTCTGAATCAGCTGAAGCACCAGTGTCATCTGGAACTAAGCTCACAGTCTGGTGAGTGGGCTGAGCCCTGGGCAGGTGAGAGACTACAGGGGTCTATGCTGGTGCTAAGGCAGAACTTGGATTTTACACCCCTACTGAGAACCATGTGGCAGGCTTGAGTAGAAGTGGCCCAGGTGGGGGAGGGGCAGAGGCTCGTCAGAGCTAACAACCACAACACACAAAGTTGGTTGATTGGCAAGTTGGTCTGGGGTCATCTAGGACCAGGAAACAGGCTGGGTGAGGGAAGAACCTGATTCTCCTTAAATCATACCACCTAGGACTTCTTAAGCTTGGGATACTGCAGCCTGGAAACAGTGCCCCACTTTAAGGAGCTAAAAGTCTAGTAAAAGAAAGGCAGACAGAGAAAGGTGAGGACCATAGAAAGTTTCTTCAGTGACAAGGGAAGACCGAGGGGGCACCCTCAGAGGAAATATATCAACATCAGGGCCCGTATATCTAAAGCTTCCAAGAAAAATATAAATAGTCTCAGGCACATAAAGGTGCTCAAAAAAGGACTTTGAAGATAAAATTAGAGAGCTAGAGGAAAAATGGAAAGAGAAATGAGTGGTGATGCAGGAAAGACATGAGAAAAAAAAGTCAAACAGCTTGAAAAATCAAATGGAAAAAGAGGTACAAAAGCTCTCTGATGAAAATATTGCCTAAGAATGAGATTGAACAAATGGAAGCCAGTGACTTTATGAGAAACCAAGACACAATAAAGCAAATCCAAATGAATAAAAAAATAGAGGGCAATGTGAAATATCTGCTGGGAAAACTGCTGACCTGGAAAATAGGTCCAGCAGAGATCACTTTGAAAATTATTGGTCTACCTGAAAACCATGATCAAGGAAAGAGCTTAGACATCATCTTCCAAGAATTCTCAGGAAAATTGCCCTGAAATTCTAGAAGAAGAAGCTAAAATAGAAATTGAAAGAATCCACTGATCACCTCCAGAAAGAGATCCCCAAAAGAAAACTCCTAGGAATATTATAGCCAAAGTCCAGAGCTTTCAGGTCAAGAGAAAATATTGCAAGCTGCCAAAAAGAAAGATTCAAGTACCATGGGCCCCAGTCAGGATAGCACAAGATCTAGCGCTTCTACATTTAAAGGACCGGAGGGCATGGAATATGATATTCCAATGGGCAAAGGAAATGGGATGACAACCAAGAATCACCTGCCCAAACAACTCAGCATTATCTTTCAGCGGAAAAAAATGGGACTTTAATGAAAAAGAAGACTTTCAGATATTTGTGATGAAAAGACCTGAACTGAATGGTAAATTTGACTTTCAAATACAAGACCCTAGAGAACCATAAAAAAAAAGTATTTGGAGCTGGGGGACATACCTGGGATCATACAGTGGGCGACTGTCTTGTGTCTGAGGCCAGGTTTTGGCTGGGATCCCCTTGGGTCCAGGGGTGTTGAGTTGTCCACTGTGTCATTTAGCTAGATGATAACATCTTTAAGGTTAATTGAGGGATGAGGAAATTCATTAGGGGAGGGGAAGGGCAGAAGCAAAATCCTACATGAAAAAGTAACAGGAAAAGGCTTATGGAGTGGGGGAAGAGATGGGAGAGAGCAGGGGCAGTAAATGAATTTACACTCATCAGAAAAGGCTCAAAGATCTTAAACTCATCAGAGTTGCCTACAAGGAGGGACTACAGTACACCCAACTGTTGGAGTAAGTATTTAATCTGGGCAGCAATGAGCCTAACAACTCATCAAATTGGCTCAAGACCTCAATCTCATTAGAATTGGCTCAAGAAGGGAATAAGGTTACACACTCAATGGGGGTGGAGTAATCTCTCTAACCCTGCAGGAAAATAGGAGGGGAAAGGGATAAAGAGAGAGGGGCAGAAAGAAGGAAGGGCAAGAGTGGGGGAGGGGACAGACAGAAACAATCCTTTTGAAGAGTGATAGGATGAAAGAAGATGAATAATAGAATAAATATCATGAGGAAGGAATAGGATGGAAGGGAAACGGTTAACAATAGTATCATGAAAAGAGAAAAGGGGGGAAAATTGTACAAAAAATATTTATATCAACTCTTGGTATAAGCTAAGAATTGAGAATCAAGGGAATGTCCATCAATTGAGGAATGATGGAAAAAGCTGTGTTATATGATTGTAGTGGAATGGACTTGTGCTACAGGAAATGACAAACAGGATGATCCCTGAAAAACCTTGAAAGACTATTGAACAACGATGTATAGTTGAAGTGAGCAGAGCTGAGAGAACATTGTGCGTAGTGACAGCAGTATTGTCAATGAGTAATTGTGAATGACAACTACTCTCAGCGAGCACATGATCCAGACAATCCCAAGGAACTAAATGAGGAAGCTTACTATGCACCCCTATAGAAAGAACTGATAAAAAGAACACTTGTGGATTGGTACATATATAACCTGATTGTGATCTTGTGGGAGAGGGGAGGAAAGGGAGGGAGGGAGGGGAGAAAAATTTAGAACTCTAAATCTTATGAAAATGAATGTTGAAAACTACCCTACATGTAAATGGAAAATAAAATAAATGTTTGTTGAAAGAAAAAAAAAGAAAAAAATTCAATTGCAATTTTAAAGTTATTAAAGAATTTTCAATATCATTTCATGAAATGAGAACACTATAAGAATTTTGAAAATGTGATAGTATATAGTGACTTTACATAACTGTTTGAGTTTTCCATTAAATTAAGGAACATCATCATATAGGGTTAATTTATATTAACTTTTTACTCAGCATTGTTTGGTATTATCAAATGCCTACAATACCCATAGCATAGGTCTGTTCAATTAATTAATGAGATGACTCATCCCAAGTATAATTTGCATTACTGGATCCTTTGTAATGATTTTTGAAACATTGTAAATTAATTTCTATTGGACAAAACTATCATCTGATGCTATCAGAATATTAAGAGAGACTGTGATGCACAGTAAGAAATCTCTAATCATAAAATTAACATGGTCAACGTTGGGATTGCAATTAGGGAAACCTATTGTTTAGCAAAACCATAATCTCTCTGTAGTAATAGGTCATATTACCCATTAATCACATTTACTAGTAAGAATTCACATTTTTGTTGGAATTCCACTTTCCATACTGTAATTCAGAAATGTCAGTAAAGGTCATACCATAAAATATTTATTTTATAAATATTTATTCATTTATTCATTGGTAAACCTAAATACAACACAAGAACATTTTTAAAAAGGAACCTTTCCATGTACACAGCAGAACATAGGAAGGATTCAATATAAAACCCATGAATTCCTTTCAAGAAAACTCATATAAGTAGTACACTTGTTTTCAAAGTTGTGCAGCTTTTCTTTGCTTCCAACTAGGTTTTCTTTGTTTTTCTGCTGTGCATTTTTATTTTTGTTTTTTTCCCTTGTTCTTCCCACTCCCACCCTAAAGAAGGCTACATGTAACGTGGATAAATACACATATATGTCTGTAAACATACACATTATATCATATATGTAAAACTATACTATGTATATTTCCACTTATTAGTTCTTTCTCATGGAGGTGGATAGCATCTTTCTTCCTTGGTCCAAGCCTTTACATGTTTTTCTAAATCAAAAAGCTTGTCGCATTCCTATACCACAGCAGTAATCCCCAACATAATCACATTCTTTTTGACAGATTGTCTATAAAGTTTTCCCCCCATTTTCTTGTATTACTTCTATTTTTTCATACATTGGTTTATTTATACAAGAACATTTTTAATTTTAAAATAATTAAAACTATCTATTTTACACTTCAGACAAAGTTCTCACCTTATAAGATAGTTCAAGGTCTGATGCTATTGAACTACTTCCTTCACAAGACTTTTTCCCTTGGTTTCTTTGAAATTCCTGACATTTTGTTCCTCCAAATGAAATTTGTTATTATTTTATCTAACTCAGTGAGATAATTTTTAGTAATTTAATTGAGATGGAATGAATAATAGATTATTTAGGTAAAATTGTATTTTTTAATTATATTGGCTTTACCTACCATACACATACGTATCACTCCAATATTTTAAATCTGATTTTATTTGAATAAAACTGTTTTATTTTTATGTTCATGTAGTTCCCAAGTCTTATTTTGACCGATATACTCTCGGGTATTTTTTACTGTCTAGTATTTTTAATGGTCTAAAACCAATATTGAATAATATTGGTGAAAGGTAGTTTATCTATTTTTCTTTGTTAAATCTATTTTAGCTTTAATGTTGAGAACACAATACCACTACCCCTGCTTTTTTACATAATAACTTATACTTCAGTCTTTTATGTTTGCATGTATCTCTTAATTTTATTGTGTTTCCTGAAAGCAACATATTGTTGAATTCAAAGTTTTAATCTGCTGGTTTTATTTTATGGAAAAATACATCCCATTTACATTCTAAGCTATAATGTCTTTTGTGTTTTTCCCTCCTTCCTATTTTCGTCACTATTCGTCAGAGCTTATTTACCCTATCCCTCCTATATCCCCTAATTTACTTCTAACCTGCTGACCTTGCCTCCTTTTCTTTAACCTACCACACTCCTGTAAGATTCCCTCTTCTATCCTTCACCCCCACTCTATCCCCTCACCCTTTTATTTCTTTCTGAATCAAGAAGACTTTTATACAACTTCTAGATGATATTGTTATTCCCTCTTTAACTCATTCCTGATGAAAGTAAGGTTCTAGCACTACCAACCTCTCCCCCAACAGGCTGCTTCTGTATCAATTTTTCCTTTTCTACCTCATTTGTATGAGATACTCTTTTTATCTCTCCTACACATTTTAATTTTTAAAGAATCACCTCATCATACACAGCTAAGTCCAATCCTTTCTTTCAAAGTACCCAAATAATGATCACAGTCTTAATTAGACTTTTGATAAATTTTCACATATAAGAAGTAAACAATTTGACCTTATTGAGTCCCTTATAATTGGTCTTTAATGTTTACCTGGTATTTCTCCCAGATCTGATATGTTGAATTTTCCTTTAAATTCTGCTGTTTTTGTCACAAAATACCTAAAGGTCTTTCATTCATTAAATCCATTTTCCCATTCAGGATTATACTTAACTCTGCTAGGTAAGTTACCCTTGGTCATAACCGGGCTCTTGTGCAGCTAGGTAGCATAATGGATAAAGCACCAGCCCCTGGATTCCAGAGGACCTGATTCAAGTATGGCCTCAGAAGACTTGACACTTACTAGCTGTGTGACCCTGGGCAAGTCACTGAATCCCCATTTCTCTGAAGAAACAAAAGAAAAAAAGAAAAAACCCAACTCTTTTGCTAAAAAAATATTGTATTCCAAGACCTATCTATGCCCTTCAGCATATTTGGTTCTTGTATTGTATAATACTTAATTGTAACTCCATGATATGTAAATGCTTTTTCTCCCTGTTGCTTGCAATACTTTCTCTTTAACCTGGAGCTTTGAAACTTGGCTATGAAAACTACTTGAAGTTTTCTTTCTGGGATATCTTTCAGGTGGCAATTGTTGCATTTTTCTATTTCTGCTTTGTCTTCTTGGCTCTAGAACTTCAGGGCAATTTTCCTTGATAAATTCATGCCTGTATACACACACACACACACACACACATATATATTATATATACACATACATATATTATATAAGTATGTATATGTATATATTACATACACACATATACACACAAACACACACACGCATATATATATATATATATGTATGTATGTATGTATTTTGCCAGGGCAATGATGGTTCGTGACTTGCCTAGGGTCACACAACTTTTAAGTGTCAAGGGTCTGAGACTGGATTTGAAGGCAGGTCCTCCTGAATCCACTGTGCAATCTAGCTGCCCCACATGTATATTTTCTTGGTGTTGTTAGCCAAGATTAGCACAAGCCCCAGAGAATTGAACCACAATTTGTTGCATCTCAGCTTTTAGAGTCTGCATTGAGTGCACAATCATCTACAAACTAAAAAATCATGTGCCTATACTTCTTCAAACTTTAGGCTTGGCTTATAGCCTTTCAAATTGAAGAATTTACATCATTGAAGTACCTAACCTTGGTGCTGTGTTTATTCCTCATTGAAGGCATCTGAAAACATGACTAAAAATCTCATGCTAAAAAGCTTGAGAGTAAGCCTTGTTTTACTCCACTGTGACTGGCAAAGCACAAGAGCATTGTCCATTATCCATAACCTGGGCATGTATGCTGTCATGAATTTGATATACAATATTGATGACCTTCTCCAGGCCATAAGATTGTTGGCATAATTTTCCATAATCCCTCATGAATTACAGTATGGGGGCAGAGCCAAGATGGTGGAGGAAAGGCAGTGAGCTGCCTGAGCTCTCCCCAAGATCCCTCAAAATACCTTCAAATACTGCCATAAGACAATTCCTGGAGCACCAGAACCCACAAAAAGACAGGGTGAAATAATTTTCCAGCTGAAGACAACTTAGAATGTCATCAGGAAAGGTCTGTTGTACCAGGGTGAGAGTGGAGTGCAGCCCAGATAAAATCATGCCAGCTTAGACCCAGCCCCAGCAAACCAGGAGCCGGCCTCAGGAGCCTCTGAATCAGCAGTGGAAGGAACTGCTTCTGGAACCTATACCACAAAGAGAGTAAGAGGGTTGAAAAATTGGCCAAAAGAAGATTACAGGGATCTCTTTGCTAGCACCCATGCATGATTATGTTGTTTCGCCCATACTTGTATCCAGGTCACAGTCTTGGGTGGTGGTCCCAGTCAGGGGAGGATCACAAGCACACAAGAGCTTGTAGTCACAGTGGAGTTCATAGTTCCAGGGCAGAAAAGCAGGCCTGTGGTTCCTTGCAGACGAGAGCACAGGCCAGGAGAGTGGTAAACACACCTCTCCTTAAATCATACCACCTGGGAAGAACTAAAAACTTACAAATACCTAGACGTATCTCTGAAAACAGCTGCACAAACCCCCTGAATCTTGAGACAGTGTTACCTCTACCCTGGAAGCAGTGCCCCACTTTAAAAAGAGTAAAAAGTCAAGAAAATAGTCTGGGAAAATGAGAAAACAGAAAAAAATGCTGACCATAGACAGTTTCTATGGTGACAAGGAAGATCAGAATACACCCTCAGAAGAAGATACAAAGTCAAAGCACCTACATCCAAAGCTTCCAAGAAAAATATGAATTGTCTCATGCCATAGGAGGACTCAAAAGGACTTTGAAAATAAAGTAAGAGATGTGGAAGAAAAAAGAAATGGAAAGATAAATGAGAGTGATGAAGAAAATCATGAAAAAATAGTCAACAGCTTGGTAAAGGAGACACACAATAAAATACTGAAGAAAATAGTACTTAAAAAAACAGACTAGCCAAATGCTAAAAGAAGTACAAAAGCCAATGAGGAAAAGAATGCTTGAAAAGCCAAATGGCTAAATGGAAAAGGAGGCACAAAAGCTCTCTGAAGGAGATAATTCCTTAAAAATTAGGATTGAGCAAATGACTTCTTTTTTTTTTCTTTTTTTTTTTTGCAGAGCATGAGGGTTAAGTGACTTCCCCAGGTTACACAGCTATTAACTGTCAAGTGTCTGAGGCCGGATTTGAACTCAGGTCCTCCTGAATCCAGGGCTGGTGCTTTATCCACTGTGCCACCTAGCTGCCCCAAAGCAGCAATTTATGAGAATGAATTTATGAGAAATCAAGAAACAATAAAGCAAAACCAAAAGAATGAAAAAATAAAAGTGAAATATCTCATTGGAAAAAGAACTGACTTGGAAAATGGATTCAGGAGAGATGATTTGAAAATTATTGGACTACCTGAAAGCCAAAAGAGTCTAGACATCTTCCTCCAAGAAATTATCAGGGAAAATTGCCCTGATATTCTAGAATCATAAGGTAAAATAGAAATAGAAGGAATCCACCAATCCCCTCCTGAAAGAGATCCCAAAATGAAAACTTCCAGGAATATTATAGACAAATTCCAGATCTCTAAGGTCAAGGAGGAAATATTGCAAACAGTCTGAAAGAAACAATTCAAGTATTGTGGAGTCACAGTCCGGATAACAAAAGATCTAGCAGCTTCTACAGTAAAGATTTGGAGGGCTTGGAATATAATATTCTGGAGGGCAAAGAAACCATAAGGGATATTAAAAGGTTAAACTGTGTACATTCCTACATGGGAAGATGTTACTTGTAACTCATAAGAACGCTCTCATTATTAGGGCATGTGGATGGAGTATATTTAGACAATGGACACAGGTGTGGGTTGAATATAAAGGAATGATATCTTTAAAAAAAGACAATTGGGGCAGCTAGGTGGTGTAGTGCATAAAGCACCAGCCCTGGATTCAGGAGTACCTGAGTTCAAATCTGGCCTTGGACACTTAACACTTACTAGCTGTGAGACCCTGGGCAAGTCACTTTAACCCCCATTGCCCTGCAATAAAAATTAAAATTAAAATAAAAAAAAATGAAATAAAATTAAGGGGTGAGAGAGGAATGCACTGGAAGAAAGGGAAAGGAAGATGTGGAATGGGGTAAAGTATCTCATAAAAAAAGCCAGAAGAAGCTTATACAGTGGAGGGGAAGATGGGGGAGGTGCTGGGGAGTGAGTGATCCTTAGTAGGCTTCCGCCAGTGGTGGATGACCATGGATCAGTGCCTTGAAGAACCACAGGCCACAGTGTGGCTGTGTGTGTTGTATCTACCCCATGAGGAGTAGCTGGAGTGTCCTCTCCAGGGCGCTGGCCTGGGCAGATCAATATGGAGAACAAGCTGTTGCCCATGCAGCAGGTTTTCCCTCTCTGTGACATTGGTGGATCCAAAGGAGCAGCAGAGCCAGTACAGTTTGGCACCAGTGCTGCCGCAGGAGTTGCCAGAGGGATGTGATGTCTAACATCCAACTGCCTAAGGGACTCTGACTCCTGATTTTTCCTCGGGGTTAACTCCCGAAGCCTTTCCCATATATCTCATTAGAATTAGATCAAAGAGGGAAAAAGATACACACTCAATTGTGTAACGATTGGAATAACGCCACCTGCTGGATACTTACTGTAGAAGAGTTCTGCCCATGAAGGGAAGGTCTTTGAGGGCAAGACCAGGAGTCAGGAAGTGACGCGGGCTAGTGGGAGGAGGAAGGAAGAGACTGGCGCTCAGTCTCGGGCTCTCTTTCCTGAGGACGCTGGCGGAGAAGGGAGCTAGAAATGTGCTCTCCCTTTAATAGATAGGAATCTAGGCCTTTCTCTCTCTCTTTACCAAATTCTTATTCTCCTTAATAAACGCTTAAAAGTCTAACTCTTGCTAAAGCTTATAATTTATTGGCGACCACTCATTAGATATTTTAGACAGTTTAGCTAGAATTTTAGCCCTTAACAGATGGCTGACCACGAAGAGGAAAGCTAAACTTCAGTCTTCTGATCTTCTGGTTGGGTAAGAAATTTCCCCTCCCTCTCCCTTTAACTGCTAAGTACTGGCGTACTGGCTGTGTTTTCCTTTAAATTTTTTCGAATGGACCTTTTAAACTCCCTAATTACCCTATTTTTGATTTTAGTCTGTTTAACCAGACAAATGGGGATAAGATCATGTAATGCTTGGTTTTTTGTGGATTTTCTATTTTTCTTTTTAGTTTTGTTAAAGAGCCAGCAACTTACTCACACAAGGAAATATCACTCCTCTCCCAAACATGCTTTTTCAGAGAAACCTGAAGAGATTCCTGCAGCTTTTCCCATTCTAACACTAATTGTTGCTCTAATTTTGCATGCCTGGAGGCAATGACCCACCCTCTAGAAGTTTTTAATCCCCTAGCACCTGGAGGCAAGTGGGGGAAGAGGAATCCAGGCCTGAGTTCAAAATCAAGTCTGATTCAAATTGTGCTGGTCCCTCCCCCTCCCTCTCCAGACCCCACCCTCACCTCCCCCCACGGCCAGCACATTGCCTTCCCCCTGCCCGGGACGTCCAAAGATCTAATGCGCATGCTCAACTTTCTCTAACTACATTTTGCAGCTTCAGGCTCAGCCCTTCCCCAGCCTGGCTGTGCTTCTGAGACACCTTAGAAAACCCTTTAAATTCCAGATATGCTCGTTTGTTCATAATTTTGCTAACCTGCTTTTGTCTTTAATTAGTAATCTTATAAAGCATTTGTATTGTGAAAAGACTGACAGACAATATAGATGGGTTAAAGAAGAAAACTTAAGCCGAATAAGAATGCAATCATCAACATAGTTCAAGACTCCGCTTCTTTTGCCATGGAAGGGTATATATTTTACAGAAATGTAGAAGTAAGCAGCAAGGTATTGATATGAGTATTGGGGATTTTAGATATCGCGAATCAAAAGTGTTCTAAATTCACTCAGATATTAATAGTATCAGTTCAGAGGTTACATAGGATTATCTATTCTGCTATTACATATACATTTGAAATTAATGGTATGGGTTTATTTTCATAGAGATTTTAATGCTTTTGAGATTGTGTCTTATACTTAGTTTCTAAAACAAGGAGAATATTTGTAAAAGCTTTTTATAGACATGTGATCAAGTTTATATTTTATAATACTCTTATTGAAATTAAGTTAATATTCATTTAGATTTCCTTATTTTGAATTTCACTGTATTTTATTGTTCAATGTGTATTTTCTTCTATTCATTTGTCTATCTAATTTTGAACATTGCAAGATGGTTTTGATTTTATTATACAATGTTAATTCTAGGAGTATTGTGCTCCCATATTCTGAGTTGTTTTGTTTTTGTTATTTTTTCTCAACTGATTATTTGATCAAACTCTTTAAAGCATTTCCCTGCAATTGGTTGCCATGGCAAATGTAAATTGATTCTAGAAGTATTATTTTTGATAAGCATTTCCCAAAAAAAAAAAAAAAGAGGGAACATTTGTAAAAGTTTCTATTTTCAAAAAAAAAAGTTCTTTGAGATTCTGTTGTGCTTTAACTTGTATTTAAGTATGTTCTGATTTTTCACAAAAGTAATTGTATACTAAGTAAAAAAAAGGGTATTATTTGAAATTGTTGCATAATTATATATTATATTTTGAGTCAAGATGTATTTACATTTTTTGCAATCATTTATTATCCTCAATTTTAAATCCATATGAGACTTGGATTATGGGAACTTATCATTTAAGACATTAATTGCCTTTATTCTGAGTTATCAGATGCCAGTTGGCCAAGATGCCATCCAATCACAAGAGGAATACATGCAAGAGCAGACACTGAACTGTCACATGAGGGGAGACATGCATGAAGTCAAGGTATGGCCGAGGGAACGGCTTTTGACAAATGTTGAGGTTGGATTCTCTTGGTTTAATATTTTATTCTCTTTTTCCCCACAATATTGTACAGATGGCTGGAAGTATTCATCCCACCCATCTCACTTCTACACCTGGCTTCTATGCTCCCTCCTATATGCCTGATGCCATGGACATCTCAATCCCACTGCATCTGATTAAGTCGGACTCAGTTTCTTCCAATATGTTCGGTGGCATGGACATATATTCCATCCCCCTATTTTAAGCCTGAGATACTGTATGGGCAGTACATATTGCTCAGGGTGGGAATGCTCATATCCCATCATTTCCTCTTTCTTTATGGTAACCCCCATAATTTATCTCAGGTGTCTGATAAATACAGTGTGAATTTGGCCTTGACACCTGTTACCAATTATATTAGATTTTAAATTTCTCATAATGGCATGAGGATAATTAGGCAGATGATGCAAAAAAAGTGATAAACAAAGATAAAAATTATTTTTATTAATTAATATTGCAGCAATTGTCTTCTCAATTACCCTCCATAAGGGGGGACTATAATAATAATATAATTTTAAAGAATGGTTCAATTTTGTTTTATTGTATGTTTCACGTGTTAACAACTAAGATTCTGTATTCCCTTAGACATGATTTTTGAGAACTTTCATTGTTTGATTTGATTATTGACAAAGCTATTTTAAAGTTGTGTTAAGTTCAATTTTGTAGGAAATTTTCCTGGCTGATTACCAGCATCCACACATCAACCCCTGAAAAGACTTCCATTCCATGACTACACCTAGAGGACATCTAAGAAAAGACTTTCAGAGACTTTAAATGAACAGTTTTGATTTGTTGTTTTTGTTTTTTTCTCTTTCTGTTATAATATACACCATCTGTAACATGTATTCTCTGCAGAGGCCCTCCCTTTGCAAGACTAATGTCAAAGCGTCGGTTCATGAGGACAAAAAAAAAATCGCCCCTCTGGACAAAACTTTCCTCTCTTCCTTTTCTATATTGTTGTTCACATATTATTAGTTAGCAATAGTTATTATATTCTTTTTACTGTTCCGTCAAGGAAACATTTTGTTTCTTGAGGAACAACAGGGGGGACTGTACGTTGAAAATAACGCCACCTGCTGGATCTTACTGTAGAAGAGTTCTGCCCTGAAGGAAGGTCTTTGAGGGCAAGACCAGGAGTCAGGAAGTGACGCGGGCTAGTGGAGGAGGAAGGAAGAGACTGGCGCTCAGTCTCGGCTCTCTTTCCTGAGGACGCTGGCGGAGAAGGGAGCTAGAAATGTGCTCTCCCTTTAATAGATAGGAATCTAGGCTTTCTCTCTCTCTTTACCAAATTCTTATTCTCCTTAATAAACGCTTAAAAGTCTAACTCTTGCTAAAGCTTATAATTTATTGGCGACCACTCATTAGATATTTTAGACAGTTTAGCTAGAATTTTAGCCCTTAACAATTGGGTATAGTAATCTATCTCACCCTGCAGGAAAGTAGGAGGGGAAGGGTACAGGGGGTAGGGAGGTGATAGGAGGGAGGGCAGATGGGGGAGGGGGCAGTCAGAAGCAAAACACTTTTGAGGAGTGAAAGGGTGAAAGAAATAGAGAAGAGAGTAAATGACATGCAGAGGGAGATGATAGAGGGAAATTCAATTTGCAATAGTAACTGAATGATGAGCAGATGCTCTCATGAAAAACCTGGAAAGACTTATATGAACTGATGTAAGTGAGATGTACTGCATACAAAGTAACAGCGTATTGTAGATGATCAGTTGTAAATGATTGGCTATTCTCAGCAATGCAATGATCCAAGACAACTCTGAAGGCCTTACAAAAAATGCATCCGTCTCAGAGAAGAAGAACCAATGGTGTCTGAATACAGATTGAGCATATTTCTTGTTTTCTTTTCTTATTTTTTCTGTCTGTTTTCTTTTACAACCTGATCAATGTGTAAATGTTTTGCATGTATAACATATTCAATTGCTTGCATTCCTGAGGGGGAGGAAGAGAATTGGGAATACAATGTTTTAAAAATGGTTGTTAAAATCATTTTTACATATAATTGGTGGAAAAAATAAAATTCTAAATAATGGGAAAAGAAAAATGAGAATTACAGTAAGAAAGGCCTTGAGGTCAGGTCAACAAATGTTGTGTACAGAGCAGACTTCTGCTCTACTCCTGGCATTTCTCCTGAGTAGTTCCAGACGGCAAAAACCATATCGACTATTCCTCAACCCTTTCTGAAGCTACACTGGCTCTCAGGTTGATGACCATCTTCTAGGTGAAGGATCCGCTTATTAAGAAGATTGAGAGACCACTCTGTGATTGTTACAGGACAGTGTATTTTACTTACCTTTATAGAGATAGACAATGCTCCTGAGGGAACCTCCTCTTGCCATATAATTTGAAACATTTTAGTCGCTTTTGATGAGCAATGAACTCTCCACCTTGTAAATCTCAGCTGTAATAGAATTAGCAGCAGGTGCTTTGCCAAAGGAGAGGAGCCTAATGGCATTCAAAACCTCTTCTTCAAGAACTTTGTACCCAGTAACAGCAACATTGTGTGATGATCAACTGTGATAGACTTAACTCTTCTCAGCAATACAATGGTCCAAGACAATGCCAAAAGACTCATGATGGGAAATATTCTTCACATCTTGAAAAAGAACTATGGAGTCTGAATGCAGATTGAAGCATACTATTTTCACTTTTGTTGTTCCTTTTTTGTTGTTGTTTATTCTTTCTTGTGTTTTTTTCCCCTTTCATTCTGATTCTTCTCATACAACATATTAATGTGGAAACATGTTATAACATGATCGTAATGGATAACTTATATCAGATTTGCCTGCTGGCTTATGGGAGCGGGGGGGAGGGAAGGGAGGGTAGAGAAAAATTTGGAACTCAAAAAATTCTTTACATGTAATTGGAAAATGTTTTAAAAGTAAAATTAAAAACAAAAAACTCTCTTCTTCAGTTGGTAATTTGTCTAGAGAGGAGTTGACTTCAACCTGAGGTAAATGGCCAATGGTTTCAGCATTGATTGATGATGGTCTATTGAGAACACTCTGGAATTATTCAGTCTATCTCCTCCAGCTTCATGTTCTTATCACTAATAAATGTGGCTTAATCACCACTGAGTACTTGAGATACACCATATATCTTTGGCTCATAAATAGCTTTCAGGACATCATAAAAGCACTTTGGATTGTTACTATCTGCATAAAACTGAATTTTATCTGCCTTTTTACTGAGACGAATCTTGTGTCTCTCTAAGCATCACTTGTACTTTACTTTTGATGGAGTTAAATGCTTCCCTTTTAAGGATGGATGAACTGTCCTACTAGTAAACCCTATCAAGTTCTCACTTAGTCATTTAGCAACTTCTGAATTTCCCCATAATTTTCATCAAACCAGTCTTGATGTTTGCAAGTGTTCTGACCTAGATGAGAAAATGAAGTGCTGTACACCAAATCTCTGATAGTTGCCCACTCTTTTTCTGCTCCACTGTTGCAAATTGTGTGATGGCTCAATGTTCCCTCCAAGTTAGCCTTGAATTGTTAGTGCTCTAATCTGTTGACATTAAGTCTTCTGGGAGTCATTCTGCCTTGGGGCCACTGCTTTTGTTGAATGCAAATATTCAGCATGGAAAAGATAAGTCTATGATCAGTCTAGCACTCTATACCACACATCACCTATTTCACTCTCATCTCACCTGTCTCTTCTCCTTTTGTTTTATTTTATTTTTTAATTGTTATTTTATTTGTGATATATAATAAAAATTATATATATCAAACATAGATATAATATACACACATATATAACATTTATAATGTATATTTTCTATGTTATTACATTTAGATATACCTAGATATATTCTAGTACATATAATTTAGTATTTTAAATCCTTCCTCTACCTTTTTTTATAAACAGGCAGTTTTTAAAAATACAGATAAATAACTGTGTTATAAATAATGTATACATATCAATTTATATAAATAGTATATGACAAATTTGTTTAAATATAATTACTATATAAATAAGACCTAAATAACTCACATATGCACAACATATATATTTATGTGTGTGTATGTAGATATATATATATACATCCTGTACACTTCCCAGCACACTCTCCCCTACCTTTTTTTCAGGTTAAACATTTTCATTTATATTTTTCTGTTCTAAACTCTATCCTTCCTTCCCTCCCTCCCTTCCCAAGGTGGCAAACAATTTGATCTGGGTTATACACATATGATCATGCAAAACATCACCATATTTGTCACTGAATGAAAGAATGTGAAAAATAGCTTACTTCAGTATTTTCCATCAATACCAGTTCTTTCTTTGGAGGTGGATAGTATGTTTCATTGATATTCTTTTGGGATTGTCTTGGATTGTTGTATTGTTGAGAAAAGTCAAGTCATTTACATTTCTTCATTGAACAATATTGCTGCATCTGTGTACTATGGTCTCTTGGTCCTGCTCACTTCCCAACACATCATTTCATACACATCCTTGAAAGCTTTTTTGAAATCATCTGTTTGTCATTTCTTACTGCACAGTAATATTCCATTACCATCATATACCACAGTTTGTTTAGCCATTCCCCGATTGATGGGCATTCCTTTGATTTCAATTTTTAGTCACAACAAAAAGAGCTGCTATAAATATTTTTGTACAAATAGGTCTTTTTCTTTTGGGGGGGATGCCTTTGGGATATAAACCAAGCAGTGGCATTTCTGGATCAAAGGGTATGCACAATTAGATAGCCCTTTGGGCATAGTTCCAAAGTGCTCTCCAGAATGGTTGAATCTTTTCACAACTCCACCAACAGTGGATTAGCATCCCAGTTTTCCCACAATCCCTCCAATAACCAATATTTTCCATTCTGTCTCTTCTCCTTACAGTCACACACAGTTTTATTGTGTTTAGTTAAACAGAAGACAGTACTGGTGATGAGGTCATGAGATGAAGAAGTCTTCAGTAGTAAGGAACCATTATTACTTCTGTTTCCACCTCAATTCCTCCCAAGAATTCCCTGCCATACCTGATAATCTGAGTCTACTCTAGCATTAAAGTCGCTCAGCATTATAAGCTTGTCATCTTTTGGCACATTGATGATAAGGGTCTCAAGATCATAAAATTTTTCTTTGACCTCATCAAAGTTTGTTATGGTGAGAGAGTGTAGGTACTGATGATGGTGGCATGGTATTTCCTGCAGTGGCAATCACATTTTTACTGAGCCTGTCATTCAATCCTTTTGTTAGGAATCAAGCTTGTTGAATAGATTAGTTTTGATTGTAAAACTGACAGCAGATTTATGGTGTACTCTTCACTGTGACCAGTCCAGAATATGTGTATCCAGCTCTGACTTCAGTAAGCTTATTTACTCAGCCTTGTTGACTCAGGGCTGCTATTTGGATGTGATACACTCCTGAGTTCTCTCACAACAAGAGCTGTTCATCGGTTAGGTCTATTGGATTTTGTGTTGTCCTATAAGCGTGCATACATTCCATTTATCAATGGTGATGGAATCATCTTTGCAGAAGTTTTTGTCATTTTGTTGTGTTTCAACTGCAGGGTGGATCCCTGCCACAGTAGGCAGACCAGGGTTGGGCACCTTTTCTAGCCCTTCCTCACACCAGAAGGTGAGCAGTGTGGTCCTTAAAAGGCTGCTCAGACACCCACGGGACTGCTGAATCCCACTGCTGCTTCCATTGAGAAAACCTCCCCATGGCCTGGGCCACTTGTGTGAAGGGTTGTAACTACAGTTCCCAGTGTATCCATACCTGCTACTTTGTTACTTGCCATTTTTCACTGGATTCTGAGATAGGCAAAAATAGTAAAATATTATTCATGATGCCTTTTGACTTGTGCATAAATTGGATTTAATTGAGGCAGTATTGCATGAAGTTGTCAGTCTTACTCTCTTCCAGAGTCATCACAATACAGTGGCAAGACAGAGTCAGGATGAGTAGTTGATGATGGCTCAAGATTTAGTGAATGACCTTGGCATCTTTGATGTCTAACCAAGCTCTAAGAGCTCCACAGCACCTCCTTCAGCCAAAACATAAGCTCATTTCAAATTAGGAATGTTGGGAAGAGAACAAAAAAAAGTCTTCACAGTATTATTTTAAACGACATGTTCTTTTATATTCTGAGGGACTAGTTCAAAAGAAGCTTGTTATTATGTTGGACTTTTCCTTGAAATGTATAGCTGTTTGTGGAAACATAGAAATGGTTTACATTATACTAATGAGCATAGCAACTACAATTTTCATAATTTTATAATGATGCAGTTCATGGTATGGTAAGCAGAATGCCACAAAGCAATACAGTAGCATCATTAGCAAGAGGACACAGGCTTAATTTTACTATTTCTTATGTTATATATAGGTGTAAAGAGCACTAGCTATATGACATTGGGTAAATTAGGTGGCTTGGACATCAGGCTCCTTATTCAAAAAGGACAGGTTTAGACTAGATAAACACCAAATTTCCCTCAGGATCCAATATTATCTGATACTATGTCTCCTGTGTATTATAGAAATTTGCTTATTAAATAAAATCATATTAAAATTTCAATGTGGCTGACAATAATGAGGGAAATCTAAAAATGATTTTGAATGAAGTTGGGAAAAACTGTCAAAATAGAATTTTAAATAGTTCACATTTGAAATTCACAATTACTCTCATTGATTGCAAAAACTAACAATATAGATTTTTCTGAAATGTTTCTATGTTATATACTTAAGTTACTATGTATCAGTGAGAGTACCAAGATAATGCTTAATAGATGTAGTTGTTCCATATTTCTAGTTTCTTTGCCCTTAATATATTACTGGCAACAGGATATGACATGACATAAGTGTATGTTTGAAATTGGCCTAAATAAAAATTGTCAATTTATTCTAATTTGTCCTTGAGAGCATTTATACAAAATTAAAATGAACAATAATTTTCTTTATTATTTATAACCCCTAAGTCTATTTTATTATTATTTTAAATTTTTTCTTCTTGAGTTTTTCTTTCTTGTTTTTCTTGTGGTTTGTCCTTCATTTTTTTGTTTTTAAAATAATAGACATTTTTATTTAAAGTTTTGAGTCCCAAATTTTATCCCTCCTTTCACTCCCATTCCCCCTCCCTGAGGCAATAAGCAATTAGATACAGGTTATACATGTGCAATTATGTAAAACATTGCCATGTTAGTAATTTAGTATGTTAGTAAATTTGTATAAGAAAAGTTGAATAACAGAAAAAAATAAAAGTGAAAAAAAGCATGTTTTGATTTGTGTTCCATCAATATCAGTTCTTTCTTTTGAGGTGAATAGTATGCTTCATCATTAGTCCTTTGGGATTGTCTTGGATCATTATATTGCTGAGAATAGTTGTCATTGAGTTTTTCATTGAACAATAATGTTGTTACTGTGCACAATGTTCTCCTGGTTCTACTTACTTCACTATACATTTGTTCATATAATTGACCCATAGTTTACAAAATGTACACATTAAAATAATAATTATATATATATATATATATATATATATAAAAAGGTGAGGTTGAAACCACCTCATTCGTTTAGTCTAATAATTTAACAGGTTAGAATAGATGAGAATTTTATTTATTCATTCATTCTATCAATCAAATTATCTTAAATTAAATGTTAAATGTTTTCGAGAGCCACCATGGAATGATGCCAGACAGAATATTTTTTGTAATACACTGGGAAAACTTGGAGTTACAGGAAGACCCTTCAGCTTTGAAGGGTCTGAGGACATTGGAATTTTCATTTTCCTATCTATGTCCTAAACTCACAGCTCTCAAAGATCCCTGAAAAGTACTAAATTCTCCATGAATGGGGGAAAAGAACTTTTAGCCACTAGAAACTCTGACTTATGCCTTGGTCACATGCTCTTCCTAAACGTTCTCCTAGATTATATGTACTTGTGGGAGAATGTATGGAATTAATTGATCAATCAACCCCATTTTATATCAGGATTAAACCTTGCTTTATGAGCTAGCCTTGCTGGGCCTGTTTAAGAGAAGTACTTGCTGAAAGCAATTGGGAAATGGAAATGGAGGTGTGAGAGAGTTCCCCAGAAATCTCCTCTTGGAAACTCCCTGCTTCTGCCTGATGATGTTGGCAACCTTGCTGATAGAAAATATTCTATCAATCAACACCTATACTGTAACCAAAGAGCAAGAAGGTTTACTTATTTATCAGGAACTGTACCAATTTTCCTGTTCATCTTTTCAACTGTTCTAACCAGCCTACTTATATCACAAAGAATTCCATGATAATCAATTATCACACTTAGAACTTTTGTAATGCTATGACCAATCAGATAGGAGTATTTACAGTTTGATGATTAACATACCCCCAATATGCTGAGATCAATACTGCAAACCGACCTATTCCCTTTTCCTGTTAATTTCTCTATTTCACATAAATCCTGTAAATATTTTTATATTACTTCATCATCTATGGAACCTTTTAGCAGTTTAGTAGTTCAATAGCTTCCCTGATTATCCTTTTTACATTCAATCTATTTTTACTTTTGCTTTGAGATGATGATTGCTATCCTTGCCTTTTTTTTTAGTTCAGCTAAAGCATATCAAATTCTGCTCCATCACTTAATTTTAACTCTGTGTATATCTTTCAGTGTGTGTCTTGTAAACAACATATTGTTGGATTCTAGTTTCTAACCCATTCTGTGATCTGCTTCTGTTTTATGGGCAAGCTCATCTCATTCACATTAACAGTTATCATACCTAACTGTGAATTTCCCTCCATCCTGTTTTTTCTGTTTTCTTCTCTTTCTATTTTTCTTCTGTACCTCCTCAAAAGCTTATTTTGTTCCTAACCACTGACTCTCTTAATCTGTCTTCTCTTTTCTGATCTCCTCTTTCCCCCGCCTCCCCTCCTATTTCCCTATTGGATAATTACATTTCTACACATAATTGAAACATTTATATACATAATTGAGTGTACATATGTGTGTATGTGTAATTATCTCTAAACCAATTATTATGAGAGTGAGATTCAAGCATTGCCTGCCACACTTTCTGTTTCCCCCTTCCACTATAAAAGCTCTTTTGCATCTCTTTATATAATGAAAAATTTCCCCATTCTATTACCCCCTTTCCCCGTCTCCTGCTACATCCTTCTTTCTCAGCACTTCATTTTTTTTTTGGAGATCATTCCAACATAATCAACTAACTTCCATTCCCTCTGTCTATAAACTCTCTTAAACTGCCCCATATGGGAAAGTAAATAGTTTAATTTTCTTGACAACCTTATGGTTATTCTTTCATGTTTACCTTTTTATGCTTCTCTTGAGTCTTGTATTTGGTTGTTCTTTTCATCAGAAATTCCTGAAAATCCTCTATTTCCTCAAATGTCTATGTTTCCCATGAAGAATTATACTCAGTTTTGCTGCATAGGTTATGCTTGGTTTTAATCTTTTCTCCTTTGCCTTCTGGAATATCATATTCTAAGCCCTATATTTCTTTAATATGGAAGTCTCTAAATCTTGTGTGATCCTGACTTGTGGTTCCACAATATTTTAATTGTTTCTTTTTGGCTGTTTGAAGTATTTTCTCTTTGACCTGGGAGTTCTAGAATTTGATTATAATATTGCTTGGAGTTTTCATTTTGTTATCTCTTTTAGGAGGATTTTTTTTTTCAATTTCTATTTTGCCCTCTGGTTTTGTAATTTCAGGGCTGTTTTTCTTGATCATTTCTTGCAATATGATTTCTAACATCCTTCTTTTATATTTTGTATATTTCATATTTTGGCTTTCATATAATCTAATAATCTTTAAATTAACTCTGCTTGATCTATTTCCCAGGTCAGTTGTTTTTCTAATGAGCTATTTCACATTCTGTTCTATTTTTTTCATTATTTTGATTTTGTTTTATTGTTTATCAATGCTTCATGGAGTCATGCCCAGTTTTAATTTCTAAGGAATTATTTTATTTAGTGAGTTTGTACCTCTTTTCCCATTTGACCAATTTTTCTTTTTAAAGCGTTCTTTTTTCAGTGAATTTTTGTCCCTCTTTTACCATTAGGCCAATTCTGTGGGTTTTTTTAAGTTATTTTCTTCAGTATATTTTTGTGTGCTCACTTTGGCAGTACATATACTAAAATTGGAGAAGATTATCATGGCCCCTGTGCAAGGATGATGTGCAAATTCATGAAGTATTTAGTATATTTTTATGCTTCTTTTACCAAACTGTTAATTCTCTTTTCATAATTTTCTTTTATCACTTAACTCTTTCAGAGTTTTTTGTTGGGCTTGGGTCCAGTTATTGGTTTTTCTTTGAGACATTTTTTGCTAGATGTTTTCACATTGTTGACTTCTTCTGAGTTCATGTCTTGGTCTTTCTTGCCACTCTAGTAGCTTTTTATGGTCAAATTCAATTTTTTTGTTGTTTATTAATTTTTCCAGCCTGTCTCTTGACTTTGAGCTTTATATTGAAGTTGGGCTCTGCTCACCTTGATATAGGGAAGCACTGTCCTAAGACTAAGGAGTTTTCATGTTGCTGTTTACAGAGCTAGTTCTGGGGGTCTTTGAGGTTTTAATGCTTCCAAGGTTATGTCATCAAAAGAGAGATATGGTCATTGCTCTCCTGGTCTGCACTCTGGTTTTTACCCAGAAGGTCCCTTGGTCCCCTGGAACCATAAGCATGAGTACCCTCATTGTCTTTGAACTTTGACCAGGGCCTCTGCTATCTTGTGACTGACCACCAGTGCTCCTCTCTGCTCTCGAACTTCAACTCAGCATTGTAAATGGGCAAGAAAGTTACCAATCAGTGTCAGCTGTACCCAGTGCCAGCAAAGGGTCCCCTATGATCTCTTTCTGACCAGTTGTTTGGTACCCTTATCTCTCTGGGCTGACAGCCCTCAAAGGTGCTGCTATTGCTGTGGCCATTGTTACTACTGCACAATGCTGCTGTGTGTGTGGGCTCCAGATAGGCTTGCACCCTGGTGTCACAATTTCCTAAGTTTTCTTAGGCTGGAAAAATGTCTTACCATGACCTTTTGTTGGTTCTGTCGCTCCAAAATTTAATTTGATGGCATTATTTTAAAGTTGTTTGGGAGGAGAATGTGGAGAGAATTCAGCAGGCGTGCCCTCTATCCATCCTTTTTAGCTCCTTGACTTAGTTTTAAAATGGAATATTAATTTATTTTTTATTGTATTTATTTTGCTAATATTTCCCAATTATATTTTAATCTGGTATGGCCTCACTAGAGAGTATTATGGGCTCTGTGTTTGTTACTTCTAATATAAAATGTTAAAAACACAATATACTTGAAGGTTGTGAATAAGTATTTCCCTTTCAAATTTTATTGGGGTTCAGTTTGGATTTCTTGGCAGATTCACTACATGGTTTTGAACCAGGGGAATTTAAGAGCCCTAGGAGCCTCTGAAGAAAACCAGCTCAGTTGGTCCTGCATCATCATGTATGGCCCTAGTTGCAACAGGGGATAAAATCATATAGAGAATTGCATTATATATAGTAAGATAGTGTAAAAATTTCACATTAGGGTCAGACATTTGCGTTACTTATGGGTACTGAATATGCACTGGAGACATATAGAAAATAAATTTCACTATGCTTCCCTATTCATTGGAGCTGCCGTTTTAACCAGTCACCATGATCCTTAATCAGTGGAGTTGTACAGCATGTAGATATTCTCTAAAAGTGCTTAATAAAAATTATTTAATTCTAAATTACAAGAGTGCACTTAACCCTAAAGATATTCAAAACTGATTGTTTGATGGATTTCAGTGAGTAGTAGAAATTTAAAAATAAAAGCTTCCTGTACTTAAAATCAAAGAGCACTGAGCTCATATCCACTAGACATTAATCCAGGCATCAGTGTCATGATGGGGGTGCTATGATAAACTAATCCATTTTAGGCTTTTAAACTATAAATATGAAGTACTTGAACCTGATCAGTGAATAAGGTCTATAAATAGGTGCTTTCCCCCGTAGCAATATGCGGTATGTGCCTTGATAGTCTCTTCAAAGTCAGTTGGAGATCATCCATCACTTATTTTATAGAGTTGGTAAGGGTAGTATTGACTAGATAATGCATTCATAGTGCTAAATATTTACTTTCCTGTACAAAGAGGAAAGGAAGGGTTCTTTCCATATGTGTTATCTCCATTTTAGTTATGTTTGTATGACTTTGCTTATCTATATTACTATATTTTATTTGAGATTTAAACCAACATCATAACTACTTACTTAGCATTTTACTTTACTTAGGATAACAACCATATATAAATAGTACTTAAGGTAGTGTGTATGTTATTTGTTCTTTTTCCCATATCAGAAAGCAAATCTGATCCCCAGGGGCTTGAGAGCATGCTAAAGGGTGTGTGGGAGTGTCTCCATCTCCTGCTTTCACCCTTAAGTATCCATTGTTTCTTCTCTTCTGATGAGCTAGTGACTAGCTATCAGTTCCATTTAACCACTAAACAATGATTACCTTTTACAAAGGGATATTTACTTCAAAGATATGGCAAGAATAAAATGTACAGATACTTACCCTAACACCCTACATTATCTTGGCATAGGGTGGAGGTAAGTAGGGAGATTATACTCATAATTCAGGCTCAATTCCTATAATATATCGTTGATTCCACCAGTTTTATATCCAGATGTGCCCATGATTATTAGAATAAGAATTCATCTCAGCTTTCATTGGGCTGTAGTCTTGAATGTCATTCAAGGAAGTAACTATTTTCTCCTTGAAACATCAGTGCTGTACTAACTATAAAAACCTTGTCTGGAATACCATGTCCTGAAATGCCTTTGGACTCTAAAATTATAGGATGCTGAGGTACTCTCGAAACTTTCAAAACTTAGAGGGTGGCAGAGGCTCCACTTCTTTTACCTAGAATGGAATAGAACAAATGTTGAGGCCAAAGAGTAAGACCATTTCATAGGGTCACATGGCCTTAAACATGGAAAGGCCCCTAAGCCTCCTTCTTTACAAGCATTGTCTTTCACAGGATGTCATTGACTGACAAAGTAGAACAGATCCGAAATGAGTGCAGCTAATGAGAAGATGATCCAAACTGTCTAGGGGTGTAGATTACAGCAAATAACTAAATCATTTCCTCTTCACACATGGCTCACCAAAACAAGATGTTTAATGTATGCTACAAAGCTCCAGGGTATTTCTTTTCAATGCCATTCCAACTCTCCCAGAAGCAGGGTCTTCAGCATCTTCACATGAGAGATGGCATCTGAGAGGTACTCTGTGAGTGTGCCAGACTTTTCTTTAAATTAAAAAGCCTATTTTCATGTTTATTATCCTTAGGGAACATAGAAGAGGTAAAAATGTGCCTACTAGAGTTAAATGGGACATTAAGGGGTGTGTAGTGGATAGAGCACTAGGTATTAGAAAGTCAGAAAGACTTTCAAATATTTCAAATAATTCAAATCTGACCTCAGATACTAAGTTAGCTGTGTGACCTTGGCAAGGTCATTTACTCTTGCCTGTAGTAAAACTGGAGAAAGAAATGACAAACCACTACAGTATCCTTGCCAAAAAAAAAACTCCATGACAGTTGGTCTATGGATCATAAGAGTCAGATACACTGAATAACTGAATAGCAACAACAGCAGTAGTTAAGTGATATCTCTAGATTATTTTAGTCCTAAATTCATGTTGCACAGGAAAATAAGCTTTCTCTCCTCTCTCTCTCTCTCTCTCTCTCTCAGCGTCTCTCTCTCTCTCTCTCTCCTCTCACACACACACACGACACACACACACCACACTACATACATGCACCCACAATTGGCTTACTTTTTTCCATGCTCCAAATGAGAGAAAACAACAAATTTATGTTTTATTTAAGAATATTTGCTGACATTTACTAGTCTTTAAAGCAGTTTACATACTTAGGGGGTTTGTACCCCAGGGAATATTCACAGAGCTATCATCTAGCCTGATAAACTAGGTCAGAAATGAAGGACTAGGAAACTGGGAAATACCCATATTATTCCCTTATCCCTTGATGGTGATGGATGAGAAGGACTTTATCAGTTTAAAAAGAACTGCTGAATTGCATCTTCTTCTTGTCTCTGGGATATGTGGAAAATAGTACCCTCTCCTTGTTTCCTTGGCTTCATATAATGGTGGTAGAATGGCTATTCATTCTTTTTCTCTTCCTCTAGGCCACATGGTTTCCATGAGTACATTACAACTAGATCACAGTCCCTGCCTAGGTAGCCAGGATCTGGATCCTGGATGTATATTCTAACTTGTGTTCTTGACCTGATTATAGGTAACTGAACAGTGAGCTTGAGACGATGTATTGTGCCATTTCCTGCCTATTTCCATGCTATGCTATCTGAATCTTGAGGTTCCTACCTCTAGCTGTAAAACTGAAAAATGTTTTCTTAACACAGGGATTTATGGGTAAAAACTTCAATTTATCTTGCATGGTGTTAGGGCCACCACCCAAACATTCTCCATACCCTGTAATTTTATCTCCAATGTCCACTCTCTTTGAAAACTGAAAGCCCCACTCTATGATTCTAGACTCTGACTGCTAAAAATTTTACCTTATCTTGACCATTGTTGGATCACAATGCCACATCCTGAGCATCTACCCACCTTGATGCCTCTAATTAAACCTTTACATCTATGCACAACATACACATTGTGACCCTGTGACCCTATAATATGATTTTTAAAATTTCACCCTATCTGCCTCATTTGGTCATTTCCATGCCACACCACATGCATCTCCAGTTTCCATCTCCAGCTCCATCTGAAATCTAAGGTCCCACCCTTAGGATCTGGTTGATGATCAAGTAACATCTTGATCAGCATCAGGCCATTAGACCATTTGATGGCAGTTTTCTGATGCTGTCACCTGCAAATTCAGTCTTCATTTATGTCCTAATTCAAAGGTCCCACTCTGGACTCTGACTGATGAGCATTTTCATCTTATCTTGCATGTTTTCAGGCAACCATTACACTTTCCCAACCTTGCCACTTGCAACTCCATACTCTATCTCTGTCCTGATATAAAGATCTCACCATTAGGATCCTGAACTCTGATTGAGGAACATTTTACCTTATTTATTAAGGTGGCAAGTCACCAGCTAAGTCCCATTTAGCTCCAAACCTTGTGACTTCCCAGCTCTAGACAACAACTTGGTTCTTGTTTCAAGGTCCTAGTCTGGACTCAGAGGATTCTTACTGGTTAATTTCATGTTACCTTGCCCAGTCTTAATGCTTCCCACACCATTTCTGGTCATGACTCTTTCAGTTCTAAGTTATATACATGCCCCAACAGAAGGTTCCAGGTCTAAGACCCCATGCCCTGAGTACAAGCATTTAACTTATTTTGCCCAACATCAGGCTTCTGTAGTGAGGTCTGGCCAGCTGTGCTGATTGCCTCTAATGTATCTTCTTTCATGGAAACGTTGAGGAGACTACTCGTCTTCCAGAAGAGTCATACTAATGTGGAATGGAACAGCCTTGGAGAGATAAATGTTCATGGACATTGTGTAAGTGGTTCTGATAAGTTACCCATGTGATGAGTAGATGCGTCCTTGATTGGCTATAAAGGCATTAAAAAGGTCTTTTTGTTTCATCCTTGGCATCTTTGCCACATCACTCTTAGGAGAGCTTGATAACTCATTTAGTCATGTTGCCCACTGAAGAGAATGGGCACCTAAAACTTTGAGGGTTTGAAGGTCCAAGGATGCTTCAGAATCCTGGGCATTCTAGAGTTTTATTTGTAAGCCCAAGGAATAAGTAATGATGTTCAAACTCCAGCCTAGCAGTAGTTGAGAAAAAAAGATATATCAGAGAGTCATGCTGTATTTAAATAGGATTCAGTAGGTTGTTTTCATTTATGATTTCTTGAGTATGTAGGCACTAAACTAAGTTAAGTCTACTTTCCCTAGAGATTGAGGCAGCATAGAGGAGAGTATGACCCCATAGTATTGGGGCAATTGTTGTACTATACTCTTGTATAATTAAAGTAAATATCCATTTGAAAGTAGCAAACTGGGAAAAAATTTACAGTAAGTTTCTCTAACAAAGGTCTCATTTCTTAAATAAAATAGCACATGAAGCCAAATTTATAAATATAAGAACTATTCCCCAATTGATGTGGTCAAAGGATATAAACCAGAAGTTTTTAGAAAAATGCTCTGTAAGAGCTAAAACTCTATCTATACTGGCTAAAATCTAATTAGATTTTAGAAGCTTTGGCAAGAAGGAATATAAGAATTTGGTGAAGAGAGAGAGAAAGAGGCCTAGATTCAGCTATCTATCTCAGGGAGCCAGCATCTCCAGCTCACTCCCCACTGAGGTCCTTGCAAAAGGAGAGAGAGCAAGCAAGCATCGCCCCTTCTTTGTCCCCACAAGCCTCCGTTGAAACCTGGAACATCCCTCCACATGCGCACACAGCTCCAAGCTAATTGACTGGTAGCTTTTGATTAACAGTACCCATGAGCAAATGTCACTTCCTGATGCCAAGGAACTGACCTTCCAAGCCACATGGCTTGCCCTCAGATGCCTTCTCCTCATGGCAGAGCTTTCCTACAGTACTCCTCAGCAGGTGACGTCACTCCAATTGTCATAGTTTCTAAATCACTATGGATTAAAGAAATACAAAATAAAACAACTCTGAAATACCCACCTCATATATTGAATAAACATGATATAAATGGAATATGAGAAATGCTTGAAGGGATGTGGAAAACCAGGTAGATATACTTTTGGTGGAATTGTGAACTGATCCAACCATTCAGGAGAACAATTTGGAACTATGCTCAATGGATTATAAAACTGTGCATACCTTTTGATTCAGCAATATTGTTATTAGGTCTGTATCCCAAGAAGATCAAAGAAAAGGGGAAAGGACCTATATGTACAAAATATTTATAGTAGCTCTTTTTTGTGGTGGTCAAGCATTTGAACTTAAGGGAGATGCATCGATTGGGGAAAGGCTGAACAAGTTGTGGTATATGATTCATATGGAATACTATTGTGGTATAAGTAATGATTGAGCAGAATGGTTTCAGAAAACCTGGGGAAACTTATGTGAACTGGTGTAAAGTGAAGAGGGCAGAACCAGAAGGACATTGTATACAATAACAGCAATATTGTAATGATGATTATTCTGATCAATATTAATTCCAAAGGACTCATAATGAAAAAATGCCACTCTGTGGGCAGTTTGAAGCTTACTTTTTAAAAAACTTTTTAACTTGCTTTTCTTTTTTGCAACATAGCTAATACTTAAATATTTTTCATGATTTCATATGTATATTTGATATCATATTGCTTTTCTTAATGGGTGGTTGAGGGCTGGAGTGAGGGGGAGCATTTGAAACACAATTTTTTTAAAAAATGATAAAAAAAATAAATGCTGTCATTTGTCCTTCATTCTTGAAGAGGATCAATGGACATCAGAAGGAGGAAGTCTTGACTTACAGTTGAATTGGATTTAAGTGAGGCAGGGCTGTGCAAATCATCAAACTCACTCTTTCCTCCAGAGTTATCTGAGTCCACTGGCAAGACATAGTCAGGATTATCGGAGAAGGCCCCAGAGTAAACCAAACGAGGGGCAGGGGAAAGAACTTCCTTAGACTAAAGATCTCTCAGGTCCAATTTCTTCAGCTTTATTATTTTATACATATCTCTTTTTGGTTTGGACTTTTTAGTTGTTCAGTGTTTTCCCTTCATTGAACTATATTGAAAATTGATAACATAAAAAATAAAGTAAATATTCTTTTTTAAAAAGCCACTTGATTTTATGTTGTTAAATGAAACTTATGTACTAGTGGCCCCTAACAATGTGTGTTTGGGGGGGACAAATTTGATGGGGCCTTGAACCAACAGCAATAAAAGTAGAGAAAACTTCCTTCAGCATACACTAGAGGGCCAGAGGACAAGATATAGCCTTGTGGGTCTCTGGAAGAGGGAACCAGAGCAACCACATTACATCAGCCATGTGACTTTCTGACCATCTTTCTCTCACTGAGCCCCAGGTATAATCTTTAACTCCATCTGAAACTTCAGGTCCTACCCCTGGGTCCTTTGGATTGATTGGTGAGTATTTCACTTTATCTTACATGGTTTCAGACAACCAGGCCACTTTCTGGCTTTCTCCATGCTATAGTATCTTTATATCTCTGATCCAATTTCTACTTCCATCCATATTTGAAAGTCACTCCCCTATTGTCCTAGACCAGGTGTGCTTAACCTGGGGTCCATGAATTCCACCCATCCCCATTTCTTGGAAAAGTTTATTTTTTTCTTTCTTTAAATAATAAACTTTTTATTTAAAGTTTTGAATTCCAAATTTTATCCCTCCTTTCCTCCCTCCACTACTACCTCCCTGAGACTTAAGCAATAAGATATAGGCTAATATATGTGAAATTATGTAAAAATTACCATATTAATAATTTTGTATAAGAAAACTTGAATAAAAGAAAAAAAGTTGAAAGTGAAAAATAGCGTACTTTAGTCTGTGTTCAATCAACATTAGTTCTTTCTTTGGAGGCGGATAGTATGCTTCATCATAAGTCCTTTGGTATTGTCTTGGGTCATTGTCTTGCTGAGAAGAATTAAGCCATTCTCAATTCTTCATCAAACAATATCGCTGTCACTGTGCACAATGTTCTCTTGGTTCTGCTCACTTCACTATACATCAGTTAATACAAGTCTTTCCAGGCCTTTCTGAAATTATTCTGCTTGTGATTTCTTATAGTATAATAATATTCCATCACCATCATAGACCACAGCTTGTTTGGATATTCCCCAATTGATGGGCATTTCTTTGATTTCCAATTCTTAGCCACTACAAAAAGAGCTGCTATAAATATTTTTTGTACAAATAGGTCTTTTTTCTCTTTTTGGGGATGTCTTTGGGATATAAACCTAGTAGTGGTATTGCTGCCTCAAAGGGTTTGCACAGTTCTATAGCCCTTTGAGCATAGTTCCCAATTGTTCTCCAGAATGGCTGTATCAGTTCACAACTCCACCAACAGTGGATTAGTGTCCCAACCTTCCCACATCCCCTCCAACCTCCAATATTTCCCTTTTTTCTTATATTTACCAGTCTTATAGGTGTGAGGGGATACCTCAGAGTTGTTCTAATTTGTATATCTCTGATCAATAATGATCTAGAGCATTTTTTCCATATGATTATAAATAGCGTTGATTTCTTTGTCTAAAAACTGGCTATTCAAATCCTTTGACTATTTATCAATTGGAGAATGAGACTTGTATTTTTATAAATTTGGTGATCCGTGAATTAAAATTTTTTTGATAACTGTATTTATATAATTAATTGGTTTCCCTTTGTAATCCTATGTATTTTTTTTTATTTAAAAACATTATGGGGCAGCTAGGTGGCGCAGTGGATAGAGCACCAGCCCTGGATTCAGAAAGACCTGAGTTCAAATTATGGCCTTAGACACTTGACACTTAGTAGCTGGGTGACCCTGGGCAAGTCATTTAACCCCATTGCCTCACCAAAAAAAAAAAAAACAACCCAAAAACAAAACCAAAAAACATTATTCTAAGAAAAGGGTCCATAGATTACCAGATTGCCAAAATCTCACAATCTCAGAGAGAGAAAGAGAGAGAGAGAGAGATACCCCTTTGTTCCAGAACCTGATTGGTGAGCATTAACTTTGCTTTGCCTAATCTCAGGCTATCATTTGACAGTCCTATGTATTCCCAGACAAGTCATAGTCATCGCTATCTGCCTTGTCTGTTGCTCCTGCCTCCACCACTTTTGAAACTGGTCCTACCCACATGACTGTGTGCTTAAAATGCTGGAGTACTTCAATTTATCTTACCCCTTTTCAAGCCCATACACTACATCACTTCCTGGCCAGATTAATGGCTGCTGTTTGTCCTTATAGGAATGGATTGTCATGGGCCAGGTTTGAAGTCCCCATCACTATTGCACCAGGCTCTGATAAGTGAGAAGTTCTACTTATGCTAGTTACAACAATCTAATGCTACCCCACCACTTACCAGCTGTCTCCAAATAAAACCTTTGCCTAGAGTTGATGATTATTGCTTCCTACCCTCTTCTCCCTAGCTCTTTATGGTGAAAGTTTTCTTTTATTTTGCCTGGTCCATTCCCATGCCTTGTAGCCTACCTTCCACTTCTATCTAGGATCACCTCTTTAATGCTCTGACTGGTGAGCATTCTCCCTTAAGTTGCCTAGTATGTACCATTTCACAGCCATCTCTATGCTAAATTGCCTATAGCTTTAGCCTCAACCTCATTCTGAAGGTACCGCACCTGTGAACTTTGGCTCTGATTGATGCACATTTCATGTTGTCTTTCCTCATCTCCATGTCTTGTTGCCATGCCAGCATACATTGTTATACAATGCTCCTCTTCCCTCTACCTCTCTCCTTTTCTAACTTTGAAGATATTAATCAAATCAACACTACCATTTCTGGCAAGGACATCTTTATCAATTACACTAATTATCCCAATTATATTCTTCCTCACTTCCCTCTCCAAATTACTACTCCCTGGCCAACACATTTCCATATGTTTTGATTCCTTCTAGGAGAAAATAAGTTTCTTAAAAATGGCAAATGTCTTGCATATAGATATGCCTAGAACTTAACTGACCTCCAAGTATTCATCATTGAGGATCTTCCCTCCACTCTCATTTTAAAGTAGGGCACAGATATCCTCTGACTTCTTTCTGTCAGCTATATGACTCAGAGGTTTGTCCTAAGGGGTAGTCTTTCAGTTGGCTGCTAAGCCAAAATGTTACGGTTATATTAAAGAGGTGATCCCCATCCCTCAGATCTTTTCATCCTGTTAATCTTGCAATGTAAGGATGACTTTAAAACTTTCCAGTAGAATGGGTAGGTATGTAATCCCTTCACCAGGATGAAGTTATAAGATCATGGCTCCTAGGCAAGTCTGTCTGAGATGGGAAACCTCCCACTGTGTCTTCTTTCTTTAGCATGGGACCTTATGTGATTTCTAGTGGTAATTGCTTATCTTCCCCTTCCTGGGCTCCCAAACATTAGGGTAGTGGCTATCAGAGGAGTAGTGGCAACAATAGCAGCAGAAGCAGCCAGATAAAAAAGGGAAAAGTCACCATAGAAAAGGAGACCACTTCATGAAAATAAAATTTAATTTAAAAAAAAGATTACTGGAAAGAAATAGACCACTCACTATTGGTCATATATGGAAGGAAGAAAATTCATTTATATTGTGTGTTAAAGCTTTGCTAAACTGGGGAAGTTTGAATGAGAATTCTTAACTCTATAAAGTGATGTAGTATTTTGTGCTACTGTGGTCATCTGGGTTGAGTTAAAACATGTGTGATGGTTGAGATAATTACCAAAATGTGTTATTTAAATTAACTTTTAAAATTATTTTTAACAGATTGCAGAGTGAAAGAGGCTATTCACAGTGTTCTAAGTTCTATGAATAGAGAATTTCTTTTATTTTTCTTAGTAATCTTGTTTTATACAGTATGTTATGAAGTAGAGGCATGTAAAGGAAATATTATCATTCCAAGAAAATTTATTCATTTTAACCATTCTAAGAAAGTCTCACATGCTTTAAAAAAAATAACTGGGAGAGAAAACTGACAATGATACTAGAAATTAGAGCTATTATTTCTAGGAATGCTACATGACTCCACAAGCAACAAGAGCAATCTTCCAGGAAAAAACCATAACTCCTTAGCTACTGCTGGAATTGAAAGCATATTGGAGGGCTAAACATCCTTAAAAGTGTTAAAAACTTTGAACAAATTATAAAATTATGTTGTATTTTACTTACATAAATTCCTTGATTACTTTATGCTGTACTCATATACAAATAAAATTTCTATGACTATCAAAACAATCACTTAGAAACTATATACACTATTGTTTCCAAATATAAATTAAATTCAAATTTTATTGTCATTTTATTTATTTATATTTTGATACACCCCAATTTAAATTGAAATGTCAAAGAAAAAGAAATGTGATTAAAACTGTTGTAAGAACATCTCTAAGTCCAGCACATTCTTAAGCCAGGTTCATTTTAAGTATGAAATGATGCACTCATGAATCATTGAACATTTTACAAAGGGGGCTTACTTTGCCCGCACATAGCAAGGATAAAGTGGCCTTCCTTGCCCCTGACAGAAATATAATCTGATCAGCAGGTTTATAGGATATGGTAACTAATGTAGTCTAAGGCCCATATCAAGGCCACAGAGAAATCCAGAATAATGATGGAGAAAAGGCCCTTAATTTGACAATTACAAGATCAATGGTGACTTTGGAAAGACTGATTTCAACTGAATGATGGAATCAGGAACCAGGCTGCTGATGCTGAGGTTTTAGAGGAAAGTAAGTTGGAGACAAGGACTTGCTATCAGCACTTCAGCTAGATCTGTTTTGTACTCCTGAAGACACACACACACATACACACACACATATACACATACACAAAGAGTTATTTACTTGCTCAATGGAGGGTATGAGTGACCCTAATGAGAGAAATAGAAGCTATAACAATTAAGGTCTTCACACATCCCTTTCATGCTATTTCAGAACAATTTAAATTGTATTGAGGTAGTTTTATCTTATGTCACTACAGTTTTTAGTCATTAGGGTTTAAGAGTTATCCTCAGAACATCTCACTTTGGTATCTTGCTATTCTTACATTTATATTGGGATTTTCTTAAATCAGGGCATACCTGTATGTATCCTTAGTGAATAATATACTAAAATAATAAACTTTAATCTTTTCCACGTAAAAGTTACCTTTGAAATGTACCTTTTAAAAATCCTAACCTTTTCTTATTTTCAATTTCACTACATTTCTATAAATAACCACTTTGATGAATCACAGATCCTTCAAAGAATCAAAATTTGAAAATGCTGTTGATAGAAGGCCAACAAAGTAGTCAGAAGAAACCCATGGCTGGCCATTGTTGTCTTATAGATATCAATGTATTTGGGAACAACTTTCAAATTTTAGGGGGAAGAAATTTTTGTTCATAAAAAATAATTTTTATTTGTTCTTTAGGAATTAAGTATGAGAGAAAAAAGAAAATTCTACCAGATCTTCATCTCAGAATTTTAGGATCAAATCCACTACTTGTCAATTATGGTTTGATGGCAGGAACATATTAAAAGCTAAAGCTCACTTCCCATTCTCTGACAAATTTAAATCTAGTTCAGAAGAAACTTAACTTTATTGAAAGTAAATCATTAGGGAGCAGCTAGGTGGTGCAGTGGATAAAGCACTGGCCCTGGATTCAGTAGTACCTGAGTTCAAATCCAGCCTCAGACACTTGACACTTACTAGCTGTGTGACCCTGGGCAAGTCACTTAATCCCCATTGCCCCGTGCAAAAAATAAAAAGTAAATCATTAATCTACCCTGAAAACTGGCAAGAAAAAACATACTCTAGCCATTTGGGTCTTCACTTTATGCTGAGGAATAACCAGTGTTATAAAAACTATCAGAATAACATATATCAACTAACTAATCAACAGGTTATCTAGAATCATAGCTGAAATGTTGGTCCTGAAGTCAGGAAATCATCAAGCTAGCTGTATGACTCTGGATAAGTCACTTAATCCTATTTGCCTCAGTTTCCTCATTTGTAAAATGAGCTGGAGAAATAAATGGCAAATCACTCTGTATTTCTGACAAGAAAACCCTAAATGGGATCATGAAGAGTCAGATATGACTGAAAATGATTGAACAACAAATGTTTGAGGTACTCTGATAAATTCTGGGAACATAAAAGAAGGGGAAAAAACACTCCCTCCCATCAAAGGTACTCACAATCTAATACAGAGGAAAACAAACACACCACACAAAGAAGCTATATACAGGATAAATAGGCAATAAAACAGAGGGAGAGGTTTAGAATTAAGAGGATTTAGAGAAGCTTCCTGTAGAAGATAAGATTTTAGTTGGGTCATAAAAGGAAACCAGGGAAGGCAGTAGGTAGAGTGAGGACAGAGAATAATCTAGGCATAGGGGCTAGCTAGAGAAAATGCTTGGAACAGAGAGATAGACTGTCTTGTTTGTGGAATAGTCAGGGGGTTCTGGATCAAAGAATATGTAGTGAGAAGAAAGGTTTAACAAGACTAGAAACATAGGAAGAGGCTAAATTATGAAGGAGGAACGAGATGATCAGGCCTGCACTTTAGGAAAATCTTATTGATGGCTGGAAGTTGGATTGGAGTGGGGAAAAACATGAGGCATGCAGGCACACAAGCAGGCTACTGAAATAATCCCTGTATGGGGTTACTGAGGCTTCTACCAGAATGGTAGCAGTGCCAGTGGAAAGAAGGACTTGTATTCAAGAGATGTTGCAAAGTTGAAATTGACAGCCCTTGCAATAGATTGAATAGAAGAGATGAGAAAAAAATGAGAAGTCAATGATGATTCCTAGTTTGTGAGCCTGAGAGCCTGGGAGGATGGTTGTAACTTCTCTACAGTAATATGGCAGGTAGGAGGCAGAAGGGTTTAGGATGAAAGATGCTAAGTTTCTTTTTGGACATACTTAGTTTGAGATGTTTACTGGATGTACATTTGAGATGTCTGAAAGGCAGTTGGAGATTTAAGATTGGAGGTCAGCAGAGAGGTTAAGGCAGGATAGGTATATTTGAGAATTATCAGTTTGGAGATGGTAATTAAATCTATAAAAGTTGATGGGATCACAAAGTGAAATAGTAAAAAAGGAGAAGAGAAGAGAGCTCAAGATAGAACTCTAAGGGACAACTAGAGTTTAAAGGCATGCTCTGGGTGAGGAGCCAACACAGGAGACTGAAAAGGATCAATTAAGTATTTAGGAGGAGGACTTGGAAAGTGGTGTCCTAAAAGAAAAACTAGAAAGAAGAGAGTATCAAGTTAGACAGGGTGATCAACAGTTTCAAAGGCTTCACAGAGGTGGAAGAGAATGTGATTAAGAAAAGACTACTGAATTTGGTAACCAAGAGATCATTGATGACTTTGGGGAAAAGTAATTTCAGTGGAATGATAAGGCCAGAAGTCAAATTGAAAAGGATTAAGAAGAGAGTAGGAAGACAAAAAGTAGAGGTATCTACTGCAGACAGCCTTTTCAAGTAGTTTAGCCATAAAGGGCAGAAGATACATAGAATGACAGTAGGGATGGAAAGGTCAAATGAGAGGTTTTCAGGAAAGTGGAGAAATGGGCATGTTTGTAAGCAACAGGGAATAAGTTAGTAGACAAGGAAAGATTAAAAATGTTCTATAGAGTGAAGGAGATAGAGGAGGGAATCTTTTGAAGGAATTAGTAAGTAATAGGATTATTTGAGCAGAAAGAGTGTTTAGTCTTGATAAGGAATAAGGTCACCTTATGTGAGAAAGAGGTGAAGAGAAAATAGTGGCAGAAGGCATTTGTGTGATATGAGGTAAAGAAGAGGAAAAAAGAGGGATCTTATGGTAAATGACCTCAATTTTTTTTTCTGTTAAATATGACGCAAAGATCTTTCTGAGAGGGTGGGGGGATAGAGAGTCAATGAAAGTGGGTTCAAATCCTGACCTTACTACTTACTACTTGTATGATCTTGGGGGCAATTGCCCCAGTACCTCACATGAAAAAAGAAGGAATTGAAATAGATAGCTTCTGAGGTCAGTTTTAGTTTTGTCTGCAACCCTGGTGTACAAGAAATAACATCACTGTAGTTTTATTACTTTTTCCTATTAAGTTGGCTATAATAATAAGTATTTGTTTGCCTTTTAGTAAGCCTTTATTACTTACCTTATCATTTGGGGGCAGCTAGGTGGCACAGTGGATAAAGCACCGGCCCTGGATTCAGGAGAACTTGAGTTCAAATCTGGCCTCAGACACTTGAAACCCTTATCATTTAAAGAAAGCAAAAAGATCTTTGAAGTTAGCAGATTACAACGTCCATGAGATTTCCTTTTAATATATAGAAATAATCTTTCAATTACTGGCCAAAATTGACTGTCTCTGTACCTCTGTCTGAACTGCTACTTTTCTGAGAAGGCAAGTCTTTAGGATACACAACATAAATACAACTGATATTTTTATAGATGAAATATAAATTCTCTCTAATGTTCTTTACCACTCCACAAATAAACCTTGAGATGGAAAAAGACATACATACCACTGGGAATCCATATCAATATATACAAAATCTTCTTTCAATGATACATTTTTTCCATTATTTATTAACATTTATTTTTTTCAAATAATTGAATTCCAAAGTCTTTCCCTCTCTCCAATATTGCTCCATACATTGAGGAGGCAAGCAAATATTATATCAATTATACATATGAAGTCATGCAAAACATTTTCATATTAGCCATGTTGCAAAAAACCCAACAACAATAAAAAGCAATGAATAAAATAAAGTGAAAAAAAAGCATACTTCAATCTGCATTCAGAGTATATCAATTCTCACTCTGAAGGTGGATAGCATTTTTCAGCGTGGACTTTTGTAATTAGCTTGAAACATTGTTTTGATAAGATTAGCTAAATCTTTCAAAGTTGATCATCATTACAATTTTGCTGTTACTGTGTACAATGTTATCTTTGTTCTGCTCACTTCATTTTGCATTCATTCAAGTTTTTCTGAAAGCATACTGCTCATCATTTCTTATAGTACAATAGCATTCCATCACAATGCTATAACACAAGATGTTCAGCCATTTCCCTATTGTCAGGGACCCCCTCAATTTCCAATTCTCTACTACCACAAAGAGAGTTGCTATAAATATTTTGTAGTATTAGATTTTTCTCTCTTTTTATGACACAGACCTAGTAGTAGTATTATGGAATCAAAGTGTATGCACATTTTATAGCCCTTTTGGCAGAGTTCCAAACAGTTCTTCAGAATGGTTGGACCAGTTCACAACTCCACCAACAGTGCATCAGTATACCTATTTTTCTACATACCTTCCAGCATTTTTTATTTTCCTTTTCTATCATGTTAACCAGTTTGACAGGTATAAGATGGTATCTCAGCATTATTTTAATATGCATTTCTCTTATCAATGTGATTTAGAGCATTTTTTCATGTGATCACAGATCGTTTTGATTTCTCTTGAAAACTGCCTGTTCATATCTTTTGAAAATTTATCAATTGGGGTGTGGCTCTTATTTTTATAAATTTGTAATACATGGTGTATTATCAAGTAGGAGGATCCTCACCATTGAGTAGATGGCAGCACTCTTTTTCTCAAAAGAAGCTGGATCCAAGCAGGGTGTCTTCTATCTGCACCAAAGCAATAACTTCCATCTGTGTCATTCCCTACATATTTGATAAATGAGGCCTTTATAAGAGAAACTTGCTGTAAAATTTCCCCTATTTCCTGCTTTCATTAAAATTTTGGCTATATTGGTTTTGTTTGTGCAAACATTTCTTAATTTGATGTAATCTAGATTATCCATTTTACATCCCATGAAATGCTCTATCTCTTATTTAGTCATAAACTTTTCTCTTACCCAGTAGGGCAGTCTTCATCATCTCCTAATGTTATGGTCCTCTTCAAGAATGAAGGAGAAACAATAAGCAACACTATAAGTAAGGACTGCCCTACTGGGGACCAAGTGGCAAGCTCCAATTAGACAATATAGCTCCTTCCCCTTCTCCCTCTCCCTCTCCTCTTGGATGCTCTACCCAAAGGGATATAAGTTTTGATTGTTTAAAACCTCACAATATATCTGGGGGTTAAGGCCTGGATTTTTTTTAAGCTTCTCTTTTGCCTTTATTTTTTTCTGTTTAGAATTTTATTTTCCAAATTACATGTAAAACAAATTTTGACATCAATTTTTTTAAAAACTTTGTGTTCCAACTTCTCTTCCTCTCTCCCTTCCCACCCCCCATCCTCAAGAACTCAAGCAATTCAATATAGGTTATAAATGAGTAGTCATGGAAAACATCTCCACATTAGCCAAGTTGTGAGAAAGAACAGACAAAACAAAACTACAGATTAAGGAACTATCAAAAACAATATGCTTCAATCTGTTTTTCAGATACCATCATCTCTTTCTCTGTCCATGGATTGCAATTTTTATAAGTCCTTCAGAGAGTTATATTGGATCATTGCAATGCTGAATATAACCACATCCTTCCAAGCAGATCATCTTACACTATTGCTGTTATTTTGTATACAGTACATTTCACTCTCCTTCAGTTTTTTCCATGTTTTTCTGATAGCATCCTGTTCATCATAACCTTATATAGTAACCTTAAACTTGACAAAGAATTTTCTTCACAATAGCCCGGCAAAGTAGGTACCATATATTTTTGCCATTATAGTCAATCATCATAACTATTTCCCTCATCTTCTTCCCTTCCCATGATATTTACTCTATTTTCTATCTTCTTTTACCCTATTTGTCCTCACAAGTGTTTTGCTTCTGACTGCCCCCTCCCCTGATCTGCATTCCCTTCTTTCACCCTTCCTTCCTTATCTTCTTCCCCTCCTACTTTCCTGAAGGGTTAGATTACTCCTCCCCAATTGGGTGGGTATGTTATTCCCTCCTTGAGCCAACTCTGATGAAATTAAGGTCTTTGATTTAATTCTGTTTTCTAAATTTTCTTCCTCCCTCCCTCTTCAACCCTGCCTATAAATCAAACTATTCAATATGTCATACATGTGCAGTTATGCAGAACATCTTCACCTTCCTCAAAAGTGTTTTGCTTTTTACTGCTCCCTCCTCCAATCTGCCCTTCCTTCCTTCCCCTTTTCTTCCCCCATCTCCTTCCCCTCCCACTTTCCCTCAGGGCAAAATATATTACTATACCCACTTGAGTATGTATATTTATTCCCTCTTTGAGCCAATTCTGGTGATAGTAAGGTTCACATCACCCCCCCACTCCTTCCCCCTCTTCCCCTCCCCTCCATAAGCTTTTTCTTGTTTCTTTTATGTGACCTACTTTCCTCTAGTCTACCTCTCCCCATCCCTTTCTTTCAATGCATTCCTCTTACTCCTTAACTTTAATTTAAAGATGTCATCATGGGTTAGCTAGGGGTCACAGTAGATAAAGAACCAACCCTGGATCCAGGAGGCCCTGAGCCCAAATCTGACCCCAGACAGAAGACACCCCACCCTGCCTGCCCCACAAAAAAAAAAGGATAGAAAAAAATAAATGCTTTACAGATATCATCCCTTCATATTTAATTCACACCTGTGACCTCTGTCTAAGTATGTTCCTTTCAGCTAGCCTACTACTGAGAATGTTCTTATGAATTAGAAGTATTATCTTTTCCATGTAGGAATGTAAACAGTTTAATCTTTTAATGTCTCTCAAGATTTCTTTTTCCTGTTTACCTTTTTACATTTCTCTAGAGTCTTGTATTTGAAAGTCAAATTTTCTATTCTAGTTCAGGTCTTTTCATTACAAATGCCTGAAAGTCCTCTTTTTCATTGGAAGTCCCATTTTTTCTCGCAAAAGATTATACACAGTTTTGCTGGTAGGTGATTTTGGGCTATAGTCCCAGTTCCGTTGCCCTCCAAAATATCATTTTCCACGCCCCCTATTTTTTTTAATGTAGATGCTGCCAGATCTTATTTTATCCTTACTGTAACTCCACAGTATTTGTATTTCCTTTTTTTTTTTTTAAGCTGCTTGCAACATTTTCTCCTTGACCTGGGAGCTCTGGAATTTGGTTATACTATTTCTGGAAGTTTTCCTTTTGGGACTTCTTTCAGGAGGTGATTGGTGTATTCTTTTAATTACTATTTTACCTTCTTCTCTAGAATATCAGGGCAATTTTCCCTGACAATTTCTCAGAAGATGCTTTCTAAACTCATTTTGTTCATGGTTTTCTGGTAGTCCAGTGATTTTCAAATTATCTCTCCTGGATCTATTTTCCAGTTCAGCTGTTTGTCCAAGGAGATATTTCATATTGCCCTCTGTTTTTTATTCATTTGGATTGCTTTACTGTGTCTTGATTTTTCATAAAGTCATTAGCTTCCATTTGTTCAATCCTAATTCTTAGGCAATTATTTTCTTCTGAGAGCTTTTGTATCTCCTTTTCCAATTGGCTTTCAAGCTGTTGACTTTTTCTCATGACTCTCCTGTATTGCTCTCATTTCTCTTTCCATTCTTTCCTCTACCTCTCTAAATCTTCCTTCTATCCCTCATACTTTTTCTTCAAAGTCCCTTTTGAGTGCTTCATGGCCTGAGACCAATTCATATTTTTCCTGTAAGCTTTGAATGTAGGGGTCTTGTTATCCTCTTCTGAGGGACAAGCTCAATCTTCCTTGTCCCTAAGGAAACTTTTATAGTTCTAACTTTCTTTGCTTTCACTTCTTGCCATCTTTTACTTGGCATTTATCTACCTCTTACAGTGGGGCACTACTTCCAAACTATAGTGTCCCAAGCTTCAGAGGGTCCCAGGTATTTTGGTTTAAGGAAAGGCAGGTTTTTGTCCCCCCTGGCCTGTTCTCTGGTCCAAAGATAACCTCAAGCCAACTTGCTAATTAACTAGCCAGCAAAACTTTTTGTGCTGTTGTCCTTAGCTCTGAGGAGCCTGAGCCCCTCCCCACCTGGGCCTCCCATTGTTCAAGATTTCTTCCTGGTTCCCTACTGGGGTAGGATAGCTGAATTCCTCCTTAGATACCACAGACGCTCCTGTATTCCCTCCCTGCCCCCCACCCAGCTGTTCAGCCCCTCTCACCTGACCATAAGCTTAGTTCTAGAAGATGCTGGTGTTGCAGCTGATTCAGAGACTTGGGGGTAAGTTTCTTTGTTGTAGCCTGCTTCCACACTCAGTTTGCTCTAGCAGTTCATGGCTAAAGCAGGCACATGGTGGAGGACTTGAGAAGAACCAGACCAAGCTGGAACTCTAGGCTAGAAAGGCCTTTTCTTAACTTTCAGAACTCCACATATTCTCTTTTTACTAATACCTGGTCTGCTTAATAAATGCTTAATGCCCAAAGATGGGTGCTAAAGCTTTTAATTTAAAGCTACCACACATTTAGTTTTAAATGTCAACCCTCATTGGCCATAGTATGGCCTCTTAGTGGCTCAGAGCTAGGTTAAATAATAATTGCTTCTCTTTTAGCCAGAAACCCAAAAGACCTTTCCCTCCCATACTTTTTCTTCCTTCCTTCCTTCCTTTCTTCCTTCTCTTTCTTTTCCTTCTCTCTCTCTTTCTTTATTTCTTCCTTTCTCTCCTTCTCCATTTATTCATTTATTTGTTTTGATTGGGTAAAGAGGCCATTTTATTTTGCCTCACTTCTTACCTATCCTTAATCACTGAATAGGTGTTGCTTCAGGCAAACTGAGACCTGGAAAAGACCTTTTTTTTAAAAAAGTCAAAGTCTCCCACTGCATCTAGAGCCATCTCCAGTCCTTTTCTCTTGTCACTAGATGCAGATGGTTCTGGAGAAGAGAGTGAGGCTGGTGACTTTACACAGTCCCATTCACTGCAAATCATGACATCATCTGATGTCATGGTCCTCTTCAAGAATGAAGGACAAACAACAAGTCCATAGTAGATTTTTGTGACCAGGTTCTTTTTTCTTTCTTTGCTCATTTTTCTAGGCTATTTCTAGACTTTGAACTTTACTTTTAAGTTGGGCTCTATTACTGGCTGTGAGGATGGAGACTATATCATCCTGCTATTTTCAGAGCTAGTTCTAGAAGTTTGGAAGTTCTCTGTGTTTCCAAGATGGTGTGATTCAGGGAAAGGTATTGTAACTGATCTCCTGATCTGTTCTCTTAATCCCTGAATGTGACCCAAAAGAGGATATAAGCAATGGAGTTGCCAAATAGCCTGAAGTCTTAATCCCAGTACTAGTACAGGAGTCCTCTGTAAGCTCTTTATGACTAGTTGCCAGATTCCCTTACTGTCTTTGGCTTGAGAGCTCTTGAAGCTGCTGCTGCCACTGTCACTGTCTTCAAGGCTGTTGTTGCTATTACATAAGTTCTGGGTCAGCCTCTATCATAGTGTCAAGACTTCTCCTTCTGACCTCCTAAATTGTCTTGGGATGGAAAAATATCTCATCCCCAATTTTTTGTTGTCCCTGCTCCTCCAGACTTTTATTTGAAGTATTATTTTAAAGTTGTTTAGAGGGGATGTTGGGAGAGCTCAGCTGCTACCCCTACTTGGCCATCTTGCTCCAACCATTTTTTTCCCAATATAATAATATGATCATTGCACATATAATTCTTAATTGGAATTTTACCAAATGACAGAATGTTGGGTTGGAAGGAGATGTAAGGATCACTTAATCCAGTTCTTTTAGTTTACAGATGAAGAATCTATGGTCCAGAGATTTGGAGTTACTTGGCCAAAGTCACACAGTTAGTATATTGCAGAAGCAGGTTTCATGTTTCCAAATCTAGCCTTTCCATAATTCTGTATGGGGCTAAAATTCTAGCTAGTCAGTCTAAAATATCTAATGAGTGGTCGCCAATAAATTATAAGCTTTAGCAAGAGTTAGAATTTTAAGCATTTATTAAGGAAAATAAGAATTGGGTGAAAAGAAAGAGAAAGGTCTAGATTCATCTATCTGTTAAAGGGAGAGTGCATTTCTAGCTCCCTTCTCCACCAGAGTCCTCATGAAAGAGAGTGAGAGTGCCAGCCTTCCTCCCTCTTCCTCCCACAAGCAAACTTCACTTCCTGACACCAAAAAGTTCCATGTCTTGCCCTCAGATGCCTTCTCCTCATGGTGGAGCATCCTGTAGTAAGTCTCCAGCAGGTGTCATCATTCCAATCATTACAATACCATTCTTTTTCTTACATGCTTATTCTTTCTCCTCCCTAAATACTTCCAGGCTTAAATGTCCTGTACTCTTTTCTTCGATGCCTCTCTCCTTTCCTGTCTTTACTGAGCTTTCTGCTTTTTTTTTTCTTTTCCATTTTACCAGGAAGTTGTATTTTTCTGCTCCTCATTTTCAAATTGAGTTCAGAAATGCCCCATTACTTAGCCCTGAACAGTGGCTCAAAATATACAATTCAGGAGTATCTCAAGCATGAAGGTAGCAATTACATTTTCTTGCCTATACTGATATAAGGCAGAGGGATTTTCATACATATGGTTTAATTGCTTTAGTTTGGGGGGGGCATAATTCAAAGAACCTTGTTGATTAAATATATAATAGTTAAGTGAATTGTGTATTGTTCCTGTCACTAACCTGTCACTCGATTTTAAGTAAAGTCAATATTGCCAAATTCATTATAATGTTCTTCTGCATTCCTTCCTGATTTCACAGAGAATGCTAAGAATGGGGTGGTGACACCAGCAGTAGCAGCAAAATGTCCATATTCATGGCACAATTCATAGACCATCTTAACTCTAAGATGCCTGCTAGTCCCATGAAGCTCCCTAGATTACTAATACTAAATTTCCTCTTCACTCATTAATTAAAACAACAATGATAACAACAACAAAAGCAACAAAACTCTATGGGAATAGCCCATCTGAATAGAAGGATTATGAGGGAACTACTTTAATAAAATGGCTTTCGCATGTAATGAGTGACTAAAATAGGTATTTTTGTAGTGAGGAGTATCTCTCAGAAAGGGCCCTATAGGATATACACAAACAGGACTCTACACAACTATAATCCAAATTGATTTTGTTAACTTTAACAAGGTGCATTATAAAAATTGTGTGACATAAGTTTAGAGCCAGTAAATAAGCATAAATCATGATTATTGTGTTTCAGAACTACCTCAATTACCTGGCATTTTAGTTAATTTATTAAAAGATATTTGTTTGGGGAATTTTGACTAGATCTTATTATTTGGTTACCAAGACATAGTCTAGAATGAGAAAGGATAGTTGGCCTTAAAGAATTTAATATAGAAGAGGGAGACAGGATTTAATAGGGAAAATTCAGGGGAAAAAATCTAGAAAAGTGATAAAAGAAAGGACAGAGAGGCTCCAAAAATTAGCTCCAAGTCACCTACATCCCACTTAACAACTTTCTCAATGACCACCAGGCTTACGTGGAATATAGCATTTGGGATAAAAAGTAGTCACAAAGAGGTAAGCCGTTGATATTTTGACTTGGCAAGCCATTTAAGATTTGTAGGAATTGCTATTATAGGGACCTAGGATTAGGATCTCTTTGAGGGACACAGAGAGGAGTTATTTGCGTACAATTGCTATATAGTTTGATTTCTTTTTTTTTTTAAATCATGTGTCCTAGTTTCTTGTATCCTTTGAAGTTCATTCCTTGCTAGATCCTGAACCTCAGGCCTTGCAGGATTAAATCATTTGGGAAAAATGGTGAAATTTAGCAAAGAATACCTCTTCATTTAGTAAGGGCGAAGGTGAGAGAGAAGACAAAATCCTTTGCTTACAGGATTTATGTATGGTACCCCACTAACACAGGAGTGTTTGGATGGGTTTTGGGGAGAGGCTTCTCCTATGGTACTATGCAGGATGACCAGACATCTGTAAGGAATTGTGAGATTGAATCCACAGAGAGCAGAGGGAGGATGGATCACATTGATTCAGTTCTTAAAGCTTGGAATGGTGACAAAGTTCAGAAATCTTGAACAAATTTAAAGGATTGAAATACAGCATTTAAATAATCTATGGATTCATAGTATCAGAAGGTGACTATCTAATGGATGGGGAACAGCCAGTACAAATATATAGAAACAGGACAGTGAGTATCACGTACATGAAATAACAAGTAAGCTGAACAATGCAAGGGCAATGGAATGTAAGCAGATTAAAGAGGTAGGAAGAGTTGAGGTTGTGAAGAGCTTGGAATGCCAAAGAGAGTACTCTATATTTTATTTTGGAGGTAATAAATATACACTGGACTCTTTGAGCAGGAGGCGACACTGTCAGGCCTACACTTTAAGAAAATCACTCTGGGAGTAGGGTGGAGCATGGATTAGAATAGGAAGAAACTTGAAGCAGGGAAGGAAATTGTAAAGTTATTGCAATAGTCCAGGAAATAAAAAAAGCAATAGGTTTTTAATTGGGCTTATAGCTGTATGAGCATAGAGAAGGAGATATATTTGGATGCTGTGAATTTAGAAACAATAAGACATGGCAACAAGTAGTAAATGTGGAGTGTGTGAGAGTGAGGAGTGGATGATGGAACTATGGTTGTAATCCTGGAGTGACTAGGAAAATGGTAGTGTTCTTGACCATTATGGGAAAATTGTGAAAAGGAGAATGTTTGGGATAAAAGATAAGGGGGTTTTGTCTTGGACATGCTGATTTTGACATGTCATGGGGATATCCAGTTCAAAATATTGAATAAAAAGTTGGTGACATAGAACTAGAGCTCAGCAGAGAAACTAGAACTGGATAAAATAACGAGAGCAGGTGATCTAGTGTAGAAAAGAGGATGAGATGAGATAGCATAGAAAAAAGAGGAGAGGACTCAGAAAAAAAATCAGGGCATCCATAGTTTCTGAAGTGACGCTAAAGGAGGAAGCTGATAAGTAGAGGTCTCACAGGTAGGAAGAGAACCAAGAAAAGACAATGTCATGAAAACCCATAAAGAGAGAGAATACAGAAGAAGGTGGTTAACAGTGTAAAATTTTTCAGCGAGGTAAAAAGGATGAGAATGGACAAATTATCATTAAATTTGTCATTGAAGAAATCATTGGTAACTTTGGAGAGAGAAAATTCAGTAGAATGATGAAGTTGGAAGCCAGTTCAAAGAGCATTTAGAAGAGACTAAGGAGATCAGAGACATTGATCATAAATGGCTTTTCCGTGGAATTTAGCTGAGAAGCGGAGGAGAGATATCGAACAAAAGCTGGTAATCATACTAGGGTTTAGTGAAGTTTTTTGTTTATTTTCTTTTGTTTTAAGGATTTGAAAATTTGGACAAGTTTCAGAGGTTCAGGGAAGGAGACACAATGTAGGGAAAGATTGAAGATTAGAAAAAAAAGGATGATGGTGGGGGGTAGTCTGCTACAGAAGATTGGATAGGATCAACAATACATGTAGAGGGGTTTACTTTGACAAACACAAGGATCAGCGCATCCTCAGAGACTAGAAATGGAGGGAATAGTGGGGTATAATGTTAGAGGGAAGTGAGATGAGGAAAAAAGAGGAAATCCTTGGTGAATGGCCTTAATTTTTTCATTGAAGTATGAAGCAAGGTTCTCAGAAGAGAGAGTTATGGAAGGGGAATCTTGAATAGAGAAAAGTTTGAGACAGCTATTGTAGTGAGTGTGATAGAAAATCATTAAGGAGAATTAGTAAGATTGCCTTGCTATAGTGAAGGCCCAGTTGGGATTATTGGCATAAGTTGATAGTGGACCTAGTCAACAAAATTTTGCGATTTCCTTCAGTTCCCTTCAATAACACATCAATAGAAGTAGAGGAAGCAGATGGTGAAAGTAAGACAAAGTTGGAGTTTGACAAGATATGATTGGTGATAAGATGAGATTTTACAAAGTATGACTAGAGGAGGACAAGGGAGCAAGGGATTCAAGGGTAGAGTTGAAATCATCAAGCAAGGAGTCAAAACATATTATTATAATATAATTACACAGAATTATATATACTAATACTCATACATATATACATATATATATTAGCTTAGATACATACGTTTACATATGCATACATATAAGAACCACATATCTGTATATCATGTACCTTTATTGTATATTAATATATGTGTGTATACAAATATACATGTATATGTGTGTGTGTGAAATGAATTCTTAGCCCTATAGACTGAACCAGTTTCTGTAATAGAGATAAGTTGGCATTCATTCACTCAAACATACAAAAAGATACAGAAAACAATGTGTTTGTAAACACTGCAGTTAAGCTTGTTGAAGCACTCATTAGAGAGGCCCTCAAGATTTCCATTGCTATGTGCAATGATGTAATTTAATAGCTCTCACTCACATTAGTGACTATGGTTCCAGACATCATTTTGAAGTTGGACCCTAGGGGGATGAAAATGTAACCTGGAAACCAGTACTTGATTGGCTCTTGAAAGTAATGTGCATTTTCTAAGGAGGCTCACATTGCTGAATAAGGAGAGAGGTGAGAAAAGGATTATTTTGCTTTTGAGGGGTCTGCATATAAGTAATGTGAAGGGAAGAAGACATTTTTTGAAGAAGTCCTCTTCCTCCCTTCAATTAAAGATCATAACATCCTAGGATCATAAATTTAGAAAAAGAAAGATTAAGAAGAAACCTTAGACATCATTTAATTCAATCCCCTCATTTTACAGATGGAGAAACAGATTCAGAGAGGTTAAGTGACTTGCAATACTGAACTGATAAAAAGCTACACATAAAGAAAACAATATAATTTGAAAATATTCAATCTTATTGAGACTTGGTCATTGTTGACAAAGAAAGTGAATGTATATTGAAATTGCCCCAAAACTCAAGTAGAAGTTACTTTATTCCATGTTGAGATGGAAAAAAATTCCCCAAACTGAAAGGTAAGCTTACTCTTGTAGTGCCTTATACCCTTCATTTGACCTTATAGACATTTACTTAGTCCCTTAACTGACCCACTCAATATAAGCTGTTTTCATACAGTAGGTCAAGATTCCTAAAAAAGGACCACTAGCAAATGGTTACATAATTCTCTTGGGTTTCTAGGGATAACCCTGTTGAAGGAAAATATGATCCTCTACTTACCTCTTGAGTCCTCATGAATGACTTTCTATTTATATAAACATAATTACACTTTTAGATCTTAAACATAACAATTTCCCTAACAGCAAAACAAAAGAAATCATATTAATAATATTATTGGTACTAATATATTAAATCTAATGCAGAAATAATAAATACAACAAAATCCATAACAAACTTGGGTTACACTCTCCCACCAGTACACTCACTATCTGTCAGGAACAGTGCCTCCACATTCATAGAAACTTACTAAGCATGTACCTGAGTGATTAAAACAAAACAAAACAAAAATCCAAAATAACAACCCAAGAACAAAGGTTCAAAATTCTGGAACTATAAGCTTTGGTACTTTTTTTTTTTGTCTCAAGACCATAAAATTTTATGACAAAGGATAACTACTGTGCTGAATGAATACTTCAACTGCTAAGCTGCATTTATCATCACTATGCCTGACTAAGACTTCACTGGACACTATGTTTCAGACAAACTAGGTGATTGACAGAATGATTTCTTTGATTCTTTGCTTCCAATCTATCCCTTTGCTCAAATGGACTTACTCATCAATAATAACAATTACTTATGTAACTCTGAAATCTTTCCTTTCATATGTGTCTTTATCTTTCTGGATTCAAATTCTGAAACATCACTGCAAATGATCTTACCTTAGCTTATGAGTACTAATACAATTATCATCACTCTATAATCAAATAAATCATATTTGTTGCAGTATGATGCAACAGTTCTGGTGCCTAGATCTCTCCATTGAACAACAGCTTATCAAATTCAGAACTCAGTAATAACTATCCCAGAAACCAGAGTCAGACTTAATCCTCAAATACCTGTCTCTCAAAATAATTCTAACTTGGGGGCAGCTAGGTAGCACAGTGGATAAAGCACCAGCCCTGGATTCAGAAGGACCTGAGTTCAAATCCAGCCTCAGACACTTGACACTTACCAGCTGTGTGACCCTGGGCAAGTCACTTAACCCTCATTGCCCTGCTCCCCCCCCCAAAAAAAATTCTAACTTCAGAACTTTGAGCAGGCTTAATTCAGTATCAAGCTTTAAAAAGACAACATATTACATCTGGACTTCATTAAGAATAGCATTTCCTCTGGGCTCACTTTCCTAACTCCTACTCCTCCAGGAAGGTTGGGTCCCCAGAAGGTAGTTAACTATTTCTTCCTACAGGGTTCTATGAGTTTAAATATGCCAGGGCACTAAGAAAATTGCTTATGCCTCCTTGTTTGGCATGTTCCCTATTGATTACTAGGCTGTCAGACTTCATTAGCTTTCAGAAATGGGTACTGACTAGGGTAACAACAATTGATATAAAATATTTTCCACAAAAGTTTGGGAAACATTTTCTCACAAATAAACATAGTTTTCACAGGAAAGTGGGTTCAAGCTTAGAAAACACATTTGATAAATGTGGGCCAAAAGTTCCTTTTTCCCTTTATGGAGTCCCCATGAAGTTCTGTATACCTCTCTGCTTTCCTCCAAGGACTAATGTTTTTTATTGAGCCTCTGAAGCTGTCCTCTGTGTTTAGTTTGTCCTTGGATGAGATGTAGCCACTGCTGTCAGCCACTTCTATAATATTGATAGAAAGAACATTCAAATCTTTCTCTCCCCTCCCCCAAGCAACTCCCTTTCAGATTCTTGATTGGAGCTGTTCTATCATTAATGGTCTGCTACTGGAATGCTGATTCCAAACTGCCTTGCTGCTTTTATACAAGCCCAGAAGGATGTGACCCATTTTCTTCAACCAACAAAATGACATTTCTTCTGTGGAGTCAAACGATTTCAATGATCCAAATACTTTACTTCTCCCAAATTTATTAAAGGACTTTTTCTACCTTGTTTATGCATTTAATTAATGGATGTTTGCAATATATTTGTCTAGAGATTCTTTACACCTAGTATATACATGAATAATTGATTTTGTAACTTAATCAAAGAGACATACTTACCTGATAAAAGTATCAGGGAGTAGATCATCTTCTTAGTTATACTGATTGATATTAAGGGGTAAAGTGCCTTAAGGAAATATTAAAATACTTAGATATTTAGATATCCAAATTAAGGAACAGGTGGGTTACATCAATAGCTTAGAAATTGATTGTGTAGGGAATTTTATAATACAATTTTCACCAACAAGGTTGATTAATGATGAAAAAAGCACTGCAGCTTGTGGAAAAGTGTAATCTAACTTAACTTCCTAAGACATAGATATCTTAATCTTGAAATATTAATTTTTTTCCTTTCATTTGGTGAAAGAAAAGCTCACCATTCCATAAACTCACCCTTAGCAGTTTTGCTTCTCTCTCTACTGGAAAGTTCAAAGTTCATAGTAATAGTGCAATGGAAAGAAAAGACCCAGTTGTTACCAATTTAATGGGATCCTAGAAAGCACAAAGAGAAAAGAAAAAAAATATGATGGCGACATGGGGGAGGAGTGCTAAAAGATCAGGGTGTGAAAGCAGGGAGAGTTTTCATTTAGACTCAGAATCATAGGAATTCAGAGAGAAGGAGATGGGCTTCCAATCATAAGATAGTATAGAGATTGTTATACTGTAGATTCAATAATCAACACTAAATCTGCCCCAGGACCCAGATCTGTTATCAATGGGATTATTTCTCCCTACCCCCAACCCATACACATACATATAACATGGGCTGGAGGGGAAAGAACCTCAGATATCATGGAATGTCTTGGATCAGGACTTCAAGGATAGAGAGCTTTATAAAATTCATCTGTTTAATTAAAAAGAAAAGATTTTGAAGGGATAAAAGTCAAACTAAAGAAGATGTGATGGTCTGGGAAAGTAGTCAATCAATAACCACTTAATGAATGGGCAGCTAGATAGTGTAGTGGATAGAGTGCTGGTCCTGAAGTAAAATATGACCTCAGACACTTGCTGTGTGATCCTGGGCAAGTCATTTTACCCTGTTTGCCTCACTTTCCTCATATATAAAATGAACTGGAGAAGGAAATGTGGCAAACCATGCCAGTATCTTTGACCAGAAAACCCCAATTGAGGTGATAATGATGTGGGGGTGGGTTTAATTGATCAAATTGATCATGAGGTGTTCCAAAGAATTACAAGACTCAGTGACTCAGTTTCCCAAGTTTTATTGAAATACCATGACTGACTACAGGGAGATCACCAAGGAGATGTGTCTCAAATAGGGAGAGGAGAATGGTTATATTTATAGTGAGAAAAAGTAACATATTTCCTCATTATCTTAATCTCCTTGTTGGAGGTTCATAGGAGGTTTTATCCTAATTTGGACTTCCTGGGGTCCTAAGCCAACCCCTGAGGTGGGTACCTTTTTCCTTGGAGGTGTGTTTTGGGGGTTTGCATGTCATAAGGTGAACCTAAGGACACATTTGGTCCCTTCTGTACATGTTCCTAAAGACATGCTTTAACTTGTCAGACCCAGAGTGTCTCTGTGTTTTTGCTATCTCTTTACTTAAGATCTGGTTTCTAGGTGTCCTGTCATCTAGAATTATTAATGGCTATTAATGGTTAATGGTCCTTGGTTACTGTTTCTGTTCATGGTATTGGTTGATAGGGATTGAACCCTCTAGTTACAGTTTTGTTGCTAAGAACACAAACTTTAGTTTCTCTGTTAAGCCTTTTAGGTACTATTGATAAGGACTTGAGCCTCTGTTTATCCATTAACCCCTTTTTAGAGCTCGGGTTGTACTTAGAGCTCAGATCTTAGGTTGTCTATTAACCCTTTTTAGCCTCCTCCATCAATAAGAGTTGAACATGGACAGGACTGAAAGTACACTGTCATACCTCCCATATGCTAATCAATGTGGATGCAAAGGAAGATATAAATGCTGCTTCTGTCCTCAAGGAGTTCACACTATAATAGAGGAGATGACACATAAATAAATTTCTACATAAAACATCTATATCTGTATCTATATCAGGTGGATGGAAGGTAATCTCAAGTGATAAGGCACTAGCAGTGAGGAGGAGAGGAGGGGATTTGACCTGAGTCTTGAAGGAAGCTAGCGAAGCTAGAGATGAAGAAACAAAGCATTCTAAGCATGGGAGAGAACCATTATAAAGGCATGTAATCAAGAGGCAGAATGGCATGTTGGAAGAATAGCCAGCTGGCCAGTGTAGCTATATTTTAGATTCTATAGAGGAAAGTAGAATATGAGAAAATTGGGAGGATATTAAGAGTTGAGGTTATAAAGAGCTTTAAATGTCAAAAAAGATTTTACATGTGATCCTGCAGGTAATAGGGGTAAGTCCTGTGTGAGAAAATAATTATTAATAATGGATCTTTTAGGGGGACCCAGAGATCAGTTTCTCAGTCTTTTTTCCCCCTCCTACCCCCGCTCCAAAAAGTCCAGGTCTCCTTGATCTGGGATAAACACTAAAGAAATGGACATAAATGCATTTGTCTAGCTCAGTGAAGGACTGATGGGATCAAACCACACCTAGATAATAGACTTTGCCTTAAGCAACTTGAGTGAGGTTCTTTTGAATACTTTTCCCTGTAGAGTTCATTTGAATGTCAACCAATGGAATTGAATGATGCTAACCAATTAGCTTTGCTCAATGACCCACCTCTATCAAAAGAGGACAAAAACTCTACAAACATGGCAGGAGATGCCTTGGCCCTCTCTTTTAGGACATCATGGGTCTTGTAGGTCTTCTGAATTCTCTTGCATCTCCTTGAGACTATGTGCTATCTCTCCTGGGACACAGCATGGGTGTTCTGGGGCTTTTCTCCTGTTTGTACTAATTGCCATGCTGAAGTTCTCTCCTTGCCTTCTCTACTCTGTGGCCTGAGACCATGAGAAGTTAAGGAGACATGTGATCAATCCTTTATTGGTATTATATCAATTAATTAATATATACTTACCCCAAACTGATATCTATAGAAATAATAGAAAAATTAAAAACACACTTGGAGATTATTGAGTAGGGAGATCACATACACTTGCTTTAGAATAATCATTCTTGTAGATGAGTGGCAGATGATTGTGAGACTGGGCAACAGGGAAGATGGTGTTTCTCTTGAGTATAATTAGACATTTGGGAAAGGGGAGAGTTTTGGGGAAAATTAATGAGTTCTGGTTTCAACATATTTAATTGATGAGATGGGAACAGAGCTCCAAGAGAAAAGCTAGCACTGAATTTATAGACACTGGTCCTAAGGGAGCTGATGAAATTATTAAGTTTGATATATAGGGGAAAAAGATGAGTACCAAGGACAGAGCCTTGAAGGATATGACTTGGATGATAATCCAGCAAAGGTAAAAGAAGTAGAAGTTGGCAGGCAAGAAAGGACAGTGTCATTGAGAGGAGAGAGTATTCAAGAAGGGATGGTGATCAACAGTATTAAAAGTATTAAAAGGTACAAGGTCCAGACAGTTGAGAAAAGACTATTAGATTTAGCAATTAAAAGTTAGTAGAGGGGGCAGCTAGATGGCGCAGTGGTTAAAGCGCTGGCCTTGGATTCAGGAGTACCTGAGTTCAAATCCAGCCTCAGACACTTAACACTTACTAGCTGTGTGACCCTGGGCAAGTCACTTAACCCCCATTGCCCAGCAAAAAACAAAACAAAACAAAACAAAAGTTAGTAGAGGGCAATTTCTGTTGAATGATGAGGACAGAATCCAAATTGTAGAGGGTTTATAAGTGAGTGAGCAGAGAATAAAAGGAGTTTCTATGATTCATACAAATACTATATTCACTGGGCTATTCCTAGGACCAGATCTGACTTCCCATCTTCTGACCTTGACTCTGAGTCTTCTTCAGAACTTCTGCAGTGATCCCCATGGCCAGACCCAGGCCACCAGCTTCCCAGTTTGTTTCTCTGCCTCCAGGGACTTTCACCAACCTCCTACCAAACTCTCTTGGGCCCTACTTCTTAAAACTCTTGTCTACTGTGAGGTATACAATGAAATGAATGATACTCATCAAACATTTTGCAAATCTTAAAGTACTATAGAAATGCTATATTATTATTGCTAGTATTATTACTTCCAGAATAGGAAACCAAAAGCCTGTTCAAAGGGAAAGTGGGTCATCTTTCTTTCCATCACCAAAGCTTTGCCTGTATCACTTAAATATGAAGAGAACAACTTGTAGTAGAAGAAGTACTGGACTGAAGTGACTTGAATCCTCATTCTAGCTCTGTTACTGTCCAGTCCTAGTTACTCTGGGCAAGTCATTTGATTTCTCTTTACTGGCTTCCTCACATATACAATGACAACATTGGATTAGAAGAATGATTCTCAACCTTTTAAAAAATGAGGATGCTTTCTACCATTAATTTTTTGGAAGTTTCCCCATATTATGGTATCATTAATATAGTATCTGCTAATTAATGAGACCTGCTAAGCAGGATGACAGAATAGCTCTTCTCCACAAGCTTCTCAATCTAAAACAAAAAACTTTTTAAAAAGAGTAAATATGAGTGAGATGTAGGTTAACAAAAACCAAATCTAAAAGATAAAAATATCATAAAAGCCTCATGAAATAACATTAGACAGGAACCGCTAGGTGGTACAGTGGATAAAGCACCAGCCCTGGATTCAGGAGGACCTGAGTTCAAATCCAGCCTCAGACACTTGACACTTACTAGCTGTGTGACCCTGGACAAGTCACTTAACCCTCATTGCCCTGCAAAAACAAACAAACAAACAAACAAAATGAAATAACATTAGACAACAAAAGTATTTAGAGCTCCCACTCAGTATTCTGTCCACAGACAATGAAAGATGAAAGCAATGTCAAATGTTTGTCCTTCAGGCTACTCTCTAAGACTAGAAATTGCCAAGAAAATGCCAATCTGCTCTAGTACAGGAAGTTTCCTAATCTGGGAAACCTTATACCAAAGAAACTGCAGATCTGGATCCTATCCACATCCCTAAATAAAGATCAAAGTTAAAATGCTTGAGATACTTCTTGAATTCCCAGATATCTGGTTTAAAAAAAATAGTAATTCTCAGGGAGTTTAATAGCTCATGAGTTTGGAAATCCTAGGATATATATATATATATATATATACATATAAATTTTAAAGACCATTTCAGCTCGATAATATGATATTTTGTTTAGTGGACTTCAGTGGCATAGGGAACTCTCATTAGGCCTCTCCCTCTTACCAATGCATATCAGTACCACACTGATGTGTCTAAGGCAAGACTTCAACTCAGGTCTTTCTAATTCCAAGGCCACTTCTCCATATCCATTATTGAAATTACACACACACACATGCACGCACGCACACACACACACACACACCCTTTTCTACACAGATTTATATGTCTATGTATATCATCTTTATTTCCAAATGTATTTACAAGATTTAATAAACTATCTCTGATTCCAGCCAGCATAGTTTTTTGTAACCACTTCAATATCATAAAGACAAAAATCCTAACATCTTGAGATAGCTTAAAAAGTTTAATAAGTATCAATGCTGGCTTACCATGACTGTACTGAATAGTTAGGACAAGAGTCATTTATCTTTTCCTAAATATATTTCCAATTGTCTTGTCTAATTTAGAACATGAATTTATGAAGCATAGAGAGTTTCTTATGTTAAATGATCTAAGAAATCATGTATAGTGTTAGTGGAAATTGAAATATTGATGTGTGGAGCTATTCAAAGTACATAAATGATTATCCAACCACATCTGCAATTAATTGTTGAGAACTGTTATCAGGCCAATCTGTGAGGCCCTGTGGAGGCTAAAGAGGGTTAATTGTACAGTTTGGGCCTGTTTCTGTTTGAATAGCTATAGTTCCTGTTCTTTCAGTCTAGGTGGTGCTTCCACATTGACTATGTACACAAGAACTGTGCTTGGGCATTATTAAAGTACGCACCTTTCCTTCCTCAATTCTACCTTCTAGCTTCCCTAACTTTTTTCAAGTGCCTGCTAAAATCCCACTTCAATAGGAAGCCTTTCCTGATCCCCCTAATTCTAATGCCTTCAGTCTGTGAATTATTTCAAAATTAACCTGCCTAAAGGCATCTAGATGGTACAGTGTGTAGAGGTCTGAACCTGGAGTCAGGAAGACACCAGAATTCAAGTATAGTTTCATGTACTTACTGTCTATATGACTCTGGGCAAGTCACACCCTCTGTTTGTCTCAGTTTCTTCACCTATAAAATGGGGATAGGATACTGCTTACCTGCTAGGGTTGTTTTGAGGATTAAATGAGATAATTGGAAAGCACATAGTAGATACTTAAATGTTCATTTCCTTCCTTCTTCCTTCCTTTATAGCTTGTTTAAATATTGTGGTTTGTATCTTTTCTCCTGCATTAAACTGTGAGCTTCTTGAAAGCACTCACTACCTTCTGTCTTTTTTTGGTTCCACAGTGCCTGGCACCTAGTAATAAATATTAATAACATAGCTAATAAATGTTTGTTGACTTACTGACATGGGTTTCATTGGAGAACAAAATGACAAATTTTATTTATAGAATATATGGCAGTACTGTTTAAAATACTACTATCCTTATCATTACTATCAATCTTGGGGAAGCTAGGTGGTCTAGTGGAAAGAGTACAGGTCCTGGAGTCAGGAGGATCTGAGTTCAAATCCAGACTCAGATACTTATCAGCTGTGTAATCCTGGGCAAGTCACTTAACTTTGATAGCTTTAGGAAAAAAGCAAAAAACCAAAACCCCAAATTCCTGTAAATCTACTTGAAGATTAAAGTTGTTTATTTGATTTTCTCATTTTTAAAAAATGGGCTATAGTAACACATTTCTTATTAGTTACAGATTATATGAACCCACAGGTGAATATGTTTTCTGCTAACTAGCTCTTAAAAGGCCTTTACTCCTGTTCTTGAACAAAGTGAACATCTGCCATTGATGACAACTTTGAAAACTCTATGACCCAAGATAAGAGGAAAATGTTTTCCCTTTTCTAGGGATATTTATTATGCATAATTCTCCATCAACACTGGAGCCAATGACATGTTTCTTTCATTATGCATCATATCTAAAGCCTGTGTAGCTACAGGGCTTGGTTGCCAGCTCATGGAACACATAGAAATAAAAACACAGAAGAACTTACAGCAAGAATGTTCCCTTTGAATTGACTTTATGAGAGCTTCAGAATAGTTACATGACTTTTAATCAGCCTCCATTATCTTTATAAACTGGCAACTCGAGAGTCAGGACACAATCACAAATAGACAGTTCTTTTCTAACATACTAGGCCAGGTTACAATACCATTCTGTTTCATATTACAGTATTCTTCAGGTTCACTGCATGCCACCTTCAGAGCTCAGTCTGCATTTGTTTGGAACACAGCTGGATGTTTGGATTAGAGGGATTTTTCATGAAAAAAATCCTTCCTTCCCTCCATCTCCATATAGAAGACTAAAATCAGTATCAAAGTATTTAAATTATTACTTAGAATTAGGCATCCAGAATCAAAGGTGCAATTTCTTCATAGCCAGCCTCCTCCTAAGAGTTAGTTTTCAGCATGTTCTATTGAGGGATTTACTTCCTCAAATTGTTTTCCTAATACTTAGAATTTGATGAAATTGGGGATTAACTTTTGACAAATACATTGTTTTCCTTATCTTTTTTAAACATATGAACATAAGGATGGCTACAACTGAGTCAAGATCATAAATGGGTATAGTGAGTTTGCCCTAGTATTAGATACATATTCTTCCTCTTCTCTTGACCTTTTCTCTCTCACTTCCTACCTTCCATCAGGTCATCAATTGCCAAGTCCTGTTAATTCCACATCTAAAATCTCTTGCATCTTTTTCATCTCTTTTCCTACTTATCCACCACCCTAGTTCAGACTTTTGTCTTTTCTCTCCTGGACTATTGTGATATGCTTTATTTCTTTCTTTTTGTGGGGCAATGAGGGTTAAGTGACTTGCCCAGGGTCACACAGTTAGTAAGTGTCAAGTGTCTCAGGCTGGATTTGAACTCAGGTCCTACTGAATCCATGGCTGGTGCTTTATCCACTGTGCCACCTAGCTGCCCCTGTGATATACTCCTAACTGCACTCAAAGCCTCCAGTGTCTCCTCTTTATAGTCTATTCTTCACACAAACACCAAAATAATATTTTAAATTCACATTGCTAACAACACAACTCCCCTGTTCAAAAAACTTTCATGTCTCTCTATTGTTTCTATGGTAAAATAAACCCCACCCTAGCCTGGCAATTAAGGTCCTCTGCAAACTGGTTCAGACTCACTTTTCCAGCCATATTTCACATCAATTTCCTTCATAAGTATACTATGCTTCATCCAAACTGGATTATTAGCTGCCATCAAAATTGATATGCCTTTTTTCAACCTCCACTCATTTACATGTCATCTTTAATGCCTATAATCCATCTCTTACTTTTTGTTTCAGTGTAGGTGTGAACCTTCACTCCCACCTTCCCTCTCCAAAAGCCTTTATTCCTTTTTTCAAAAATGAAAGTGCTCTGATCAATCTCAAATTTTCTCATACCACTCTCTTTGGATTGTTTCTTTGTTCCTATTACTTTCTATCCTGTCCTATATTCTGCACGTGAATTGGATCTACTTAGTAGAATGGAAGTTACCTGAAATCATACACTATGCTATTTTTTACTTTTTATCCCTATCACCTAGCACAGTTCCTTGCACACATCAGTTACTTAAGCATATTTTTGAATTGCATAGAATTAAATTGACTTGTAGTAGGTGCTTATTTGTCCCATTCTCTGAATGTCAAAGGAGTGGATTTGAACCAAGGTAGTCTGTGGAAACTAAATTAATGGAATCCAGATCGACCACAGGAAATTCAGGCCTATTTCATCCCCAATCCATAGGAATCTGAGGAGACAAAGTCAATTCATAGAATGGGTTCAAGATAATTCTTGTGATGAAAACCCTGAAATATACCCAAATTCCCAGGTCCATGAAAATGATTAGGGTACAGGTTGAGGTGGAGCAGAGGGTAAATAGCATCTTGCTTTATGGAATTTCATTTCTTGTTATGGAATAGAGATATAACTGATATGCAACTCTGTTCTTAAAGGGTCTGCTCTTCTTTTGAACCCCAATAAATCTCACTGAAATAGGCTTTTCTCTCCTGACAGTATCAAAGGGATTTTGTGTGGCAATCTTTCCTTCTCACTACTAAACATTCTCTAAGCTCTATCAATATGAGAGAGAAAGACCCTGACCCCTATGCTTGTGTGATACAAGAAAGAAGACACAGGTATCTATATCAGTATTTTCCGTTAGGGAATGATTGCTTTCAGACTATTGCCAGAATTACCCATAATGCTGGGTTGTTTTAGATTACCAGATTTAGGGTGAAACATTTACTGACCCTAAAGTTCTTCTGAAATAGGTTCTGTATCTTTGAGTTGATTCTCACTGACTAGCTCATGCTGTCTTTTTCCTTCCTTCCTTCCTTCTTCCCCCCTTTCCTCCCTTCATTTGTTCCTTCTTTCTTCATTGTTTACTCAGAATGGTGACCAAAATTTCCCCTTCCCAAATGAAATTATTTGTATTTCAAAGTAAAGTTTATAGCTCTATAACTTTGAGGAAATATAACTTGTCTATAAAATTGTTTAATCTATAGGGTGATATTGAAAAAATTAATAAATATGGGGCTAAATGTGAGTAAAATAAGAAGTCTGAACCTAATTAACTTTAACACATTAAATTAATAAGGGCAGCTAGATGGTACAGTGGATAGAACACTGACCCTGGAGTCAGGAGTATCAGAGTTAAAATCCAATCTCAGACATTTACAAGCTGTGTAATCTTGGGAAAGTCACTTAACCCTCATTGCCTCGGGAAAAAAAAAAACATGCCATTAAATTAATAGAAAGGCAACACAGTATAGAAGATAGAGGACTGACTTGTGTCAGAAAGTCCTATGTTTAAGTTCTACCTCTTATGCATACTATTTGTATGACAATGGGTAAGTCATTCAGCTTCTCAATGTCCCAGACAAATTTCTATGACTTTATATTTAAAATGAATTGATGATCTGCACAAGTGGAGGGAATTTCCACACTGGGAGGTTCTCTACACTAAAGAAATCACAGGTTTGAGTCAGTGAAAAAATGTTTGCTTTACCCATTGTTTCTAACATCTGTAAGAAGGTAAGCAAGGTGGGGGTGGGGGTACGACTCAAGACTAAGAGAACTCAGAGAAATGAGAAAAAATGATTGGTGATAATCATGATGATCAATACAATAAATGATTTATGAGTGAAATCAACATTGAATGTGAAGGACTCATTTGAATCAATTAATACCTATGCAATGCTTCTCTCTCTTGTTTTTTCTCTCTTTCTCTCTATATGCATATGTTTATGTATTTATGTATACATATGTACATAAACATCCATTTTCAGATCCATAAAATGGACCATATCAGATTTGGAAAATATTCTAACAATATTCGAAAAATAAAAAAAACAAGGTCCATCTCTAGAAAGGTTAACACTTTCTTATTGAAAAGCATGACAAGTATTGATAAACATTCTTAAAGCATGTGATATATAGGTAAAAAAAAACCTACAGAAATACTTCCAAAACAGACAAATAATAGCCAAGACTATTACAGGCACATGTAATAATATTTATTATTATTATTATTGTTATTAATAATAATAAAAACAACCCTGAAGGTAATTTACTACCAGCTGGATCCTATGAAATTTTAAAGATCCAATGATGCAACCAAAAATCTAACTACCATGAGCTACATCTGTATAATCTTTGTTAATAACATACTAACAAAGAAGTGTCAAACGATGGCTGAGTCACTGGATTTTTTTGTGAGTGTGTATGTGGAAATGGAAGAGTGTATGATGACATAATTTAAGATTTTTGTGACCAGAAATTACAGAAAAGTTATCCTAGAGGATCCCAGACTTAGTGATCAATTGAAGAAATAAAGAATGACATAAAGAAATGGGAGAAACCATACCATCACTTCAGGCTGCACAAATATAATACCTACGGTATTTCTGCCTTATAAAAGACATAATTCAATACCTAGAATTATATTTCAGATGTGCATGTCTTTCATGGACTAATGAATAACAAATACCATTCTACAGACATCAAGATATCTTAGAAAACTCAACAAATAAACTTCATTTGAAGAAGTACATTATAACCAAGAAAATAGTTGCTAATAATTTCACAAATACATCCTAGATCCATAAAACTTAAGCACAATATTTTTAAAAAGGATCTCTCCATACCAAGTATTCGAATCTCTAGCTTTCATAAAATTAAACTCTCAAATAAAGAGACCCAGAAGAATTGATTTAACTCAGAGGTGCCAAACTCACAAATTCAACAAATTAAACTATAATTTGGAAATGATTCACAGAATAAATAAAAATACAATGTAACATAGATGTTTATTTGTTGTTTACTAAGTCTGTGTGGACCAGCAGTTGTTTCTATTTGAGTTAGATTTCATTGATCTAAATCATGTGACAATAGGAATATATATATATATATATATAATAATGTGTGTGTGTATTACCCCCATCATCTATCTGTTACTAGAGTTTTATTGAGGATGCTTTTAGTGAGCCAATAGAGTTTACATCCTATTGCTTTTACTCAACTACAAAAAGAAGTCAGTTTATTCACCTATGTAATGGTGGTATACAATGGTTTTTCACACAATGGTGTGCAAAATATAAAATACAAAAGGATAATAATAGGAAAGTGACCTGTGAAAATACAGAACTCAAAATATCCCTGAGTATTTCACACATAAATGGAAATGGTGTCAGCTTTTATTTTTTTTACAGAGATAATTCTTTCCTGTAATCACCAAGACATAGCATTGATCCTATCTTTATCTTTCTATCTGCTACTGGAGTTGTCACATCCTAATTATTTTATTCATTCATAAAAACATATTAATGCTGTCTATCTGTTAAATAGTCCATTGAATATTAAATATGAAAGAAGAGTAGCAGGATAGCAACTTGTCCTAGAATTGTTTCTATCTGAAATCTATTGGAAAAAAACAAGAATGGAATAAATAACAACAATATTAGCTTATATAGTGCTTTATGTTTTGGAAATAATTTTCTATATATATTATCACATTTGAGTCTGGGTATCTCAGAAAATAGCTAGAGATACCCAGGGTGCATTAAAGGGAGATATAAAACTTATATTCACACCAGAAAGCAAGAGAGAGTGGAGAGAACAGGATTTCCTAATGGAGTTGATCAGCTTGTGACAAGATGACAGTAGAATTTTCACCTAAAATGAAAATAATGAATCTAGAGCTCATAACTTAACATCCTTATTCTCCAGGGGCCAGCAGGGAAGGGAAGTGGGAGAACTGAATGATCATTGAAGTGCTACAAAATGAAAGCAGATTTATCTGAAGTAAAAAATAACAAATTTGGGGTTCAAATAGGAAATAAAGTAGACTCATTATATTATAAAGGCTAGGTTTAGGTTAGGTTAAGGGCATGCAAGGGGGAAACCATTTATCTGTATTTCAGTGTAAGTGATAATTCAGGCTTTCTTTGGTATTTTTCCATAAGAATTATATTCATCTGAACAGGTATAGGAGAGAGAAGAATATGGGGATGGGTCTGAGAATACTGCCATAAGGCCAGAGATACTAATGGGTAGGCCATTAGTTGGAGGTAGAGAGAAACACTGAAAGGAAATAGGTCACTACTGAGGGAGCTTTACAATCAGAAACTGAGACATGAAGATATTCAAACAGAGAGGGTCTTTCTCTATTTTCAAGTCTGAAGCATTGAATCAGAGCTTCTTGCTTCATGAGCCAATAAAGATACATATATTTACCCCAAACCCTCGTGCAAGAAACAGAAACAAGGCAGGAGATAGAGATCAGTACAGAAGAAGTCATTGTGGAGCATGTAACTCATGGTTACAAGCACATTCAGGAGAGAAAGAGGACTTCAAGCTGTAGCAATTGCTCACGAATGATCTGTATTAATAACTGTTCTAACTGTTCTACTCTTGGTGTTTGTGGAGATGGTGGTTTTAACAAACAAGTTTATTTCCTAGTTGTTTGTCCCTTGCAATCATGGGAGACTAAAACGTGAAATGAACTTCATTTTTGAGAGGCCACATTTCTGGTTTAGAAGTATTTGGAATGTTGCATTTTATGATACAAGTGGCAAATATATCAACTTTTCCATGCTTTACTAATATAATTAGACCATTTGTTTAATCATGACTTTGGTGATTTTAAGACTAAGAGAACATGTTGGAGCTGAAAAAGATACAGATGCCCAGTGGTTGGGACCTGAGCTAATTAGTTGTTATGGGTAGTCTTATATAAAGAACCAGTAATGTAACAATCAGGGACAGTATGTTGAGAGACTGATATTCATCTGCTCAAATCCTGGTGGTATACAGGGAAAAGCAAAAGTAAAAGGTGGACCTGACTCAGGCGAGACCCCTGTTAGTTTAGGTTTGATGTTGGAACAAAATGAGACACTCAGGTCATTCAACAGTAAGCAAAAAGCTTACTTATCAATAGCATAGAAATTATAATCAGGAAGGATATTGAAGCACTTAGCTTGAGTCAGTCAATAAATATTTATTAAGGGCCTATGTGGATAGAGCCCTCTTCATCTTCTCTGGAAGCACTTCTAGTCAGCAGGGCAGGATACAATGACTGCCATGAGGGCATCCAGCAAGTCTGAAGGGTCCTGACTTCATATAAGTGGGCATTTTATACACTTAGAGGACCAGGAAGCCAATTCAGTAGGATAAGAGACCACTAAGAATCTGTGTCAATGGAGGAAAGGCTTGAGGCTTAGCCCCTTGGGTTGGTCAACTCCTAGCACCAGCTTAACTGCCTTTCATGGGGAAAAAGTTGTCTAACCTATGTGGTGAAGATAATGGGGAAAACCTGCTAGGTTGTGTTCCTATTAGAGCAGGTACTTATTAAAGGATTGTAAAGGACACCAGTCAACACATATATCCATGGATATCATCATTAAGAAACTTTGCCATTCAGGTTTTGTTCTGATAGCAGCCACTGAGCTTCAGAAACATCTTTAGCTCTTTATAATTCTTCAGATATGGCCAAATGATGAGTGTTTCTATCTACTCATTTCAGTGCTCTGTCTATTCATTCCTTGCTAAGGAATTCTGACACATTTATTTGACAGTGGCTTTGTAGAGTTGGCAGTCATTAATCAACAACTTTAGACCTTCAATTTCTAGTCAATCTAACATGTTTCATAAACTTTCCTTATGATTGTCCAACCCTCTCCCCAAATACAGTCAAATTACACAGATGAATCAACAGTTCAAAGAGCTCGTGTCATCAACCACCCTCTCTACAAACCATTGGGAAATATCAGGGACCACAGAAATCCTGTGAGAACATGAATTCCTAATTGATAATCATAACATCTTAAAGTTGAAATTTATCTCTGAGCTATTGTATTCTGATTGATACCTGAATAATACTTTACTCCACAATGTCTGCCTGAAGCTCTCCAGAGATCAGAGAATAGATTCCCCACTCCCTGTCCAGGGCAAGCCCATTTCACTTTTGGATTTCTAGTTATTAAGGAAGTTTATCCTTAAATAGACCCTCCATCTGCCTTTATACAACTAATTGTTAATTCATTGCTTCTACTTTTACTTTACTTAGACAACATCTCCCTTGAATAAATGAAATATCTTTTATTACATTTCTCTACCATGAAAAATTGGTAATACCTGCTATAGTATCCAAAACTAAGACACTGGCTACTTAGCAGACAGTTCAGCACATCTTAAACTCATGACATGGTGTACTGATTTGCTTTTTTCTTTTTTTTCCTTCAAGGTTTTATAGTCCACACATATGGCTGAAGCAATTTGGTGATGCTTTTGACTAGCAACTTCTATGGGTACCATTAGGTTCTGATTAGTGAGAATAATGAATCCCTTTAAAGTGGTAACGTATTCAAATTAGGACACTTTGAAATTATAATTTTGTAAAATATAGTAATTGGTTCCAGCTCAATGGAAACATGCAGTGCAGATCCAAATAATATAACCACTTCACGAGATTCATTATTTACATTAATTGGGATCTAGCTGTAATTCCATGAATTATTCATCTCAGAGAGTAATTTTCCAAAATCTCAAGAAGGTCAATAGTTGTGGAGGTGGGTCATATGTGTCATCCATTGAACATGCTACTCATGTTGAAAATGATCCCACCCTAAAGTTGAATTTCTTCCTCAGGGAGCCTGTTTAATCCTCAGGAAATGCAGAGACTGCAAAGTTGACTTTCTTTGAATCTGCCCCTGAGATGAGGGACTCTGCTCCTAGGGTGCTCTTGAACAGCCCTTTATAATCTTGAAAGTTTCTACAAAGGCTTGGCAGAGTGTTCTGCTCATAGCCTACAGTACTTAACTAGTACTTTGAAAAGTTAGAAGGGAATCTTCATCTACTCTGAGACTCCAGAGGTGTTTGTTGTATCCAGACCTACTTTCTCACTGACACTCACAGCTTCCCTACTCATTCAGTCCATAAAGGCCCAGCCTTTGAATAGGCTTCATAAGTATAAATCTTAGGTATTCTTCAAAAAGTGATTAGAATCTGATACCCTACATTTTCAATCCTTCCTGATATGTGAAGTCCTATAATTCCAAGTTGTTATTCAGTCATTTTTCAGTTATGTATGACTCTTCATGACCCCGTTTGGGATTTTCTTGGAAAAGATATTTCCTTCTCATCTTACAGATGAGGAAACTGAGGCAAATGGGGTTAAATGACTTACCCAGGGTCACAGAGTTATTAGGTATGTGAGGCCAGATTTGAATTCAGGAAGTTGAGTCTTCCTGACTCCAGGTCTGTTACTCTATCCACTGTGACATGTAGCTGCCCACGTCCAGGTAAAAATGACCTAAGAAAAGCTTATTGTTCTCAATATTCTCAGGTTCTAAATGCCAGTTTAATGGACTTCTGCTTTTGGGAAACGAATCCAATATTTTGTTTAATACATTCAGCACAAATGTGTCCTTTTTAAGAAAAGCTGTGATAAAATACCACCCAGCTTCTTTGGACATATTCTTTTGGTACCATTCCCAAAGTGTCTATGGTCTTTTGGTCTATGGTCCCAAACTTTCCTATCCTTCTAGGAGCAGTGACTATTTACAGTTACCTAGCTTTCAGCAAGCCTGGTTTAAAGATCTTTAGTAAGATATAGATATAGGGGGGCAGTTAGGTGGCACAGTGGATAAAGCACCAGCCCTGGATTCAGGAGGACCTGAGTTCAAATCCAGTCTCAGACACTTGACACTTACTAGCTGTGTGACCTTGGGCAAGTCACTTAACCCTCATTGCGCAGCAAAAAACAAACAAAAAAGATAGATGTAGGGTCTGTTCCTGCTTTGGATTTAGTGGCCAAGACTTAAATAAGTTATTTTGGGTGATGTGGAGCTTACATTGCCTCCAAATACTCCAGATAAGCTTCATTTCTACTACTCAGGCCTGCCAGACCAGATCTAAGCAGCTAAAGGGCTGCTTCCATTACTCCCACAACTTCAGACACTATGGTATTTGGGTGTATATGTATATATCATAGGAGGAAACAGTAAATATAGAGAAAACATGATGGTGTTTGCTGCCTGGGGGAAGAGGCTTCCTCTCCTCTTCTATGGTAAAGAATGAAACTTAATATTTATTAAGTTCATAGGTGATATAAAATGTTCAGTTTTCAAATCTGTAAACTGATAATGTTCTATTAGATCATTTCTAAGACACTAGTACTAACATTCATGATTTCACTATACATTACACCAAAAATCATGGCCCTACAGTCTGGAAGCTAAACTTCCAAATGTTCAAAACATTCACATTTCTGGCAATAAATGACTATGATGAAAATAAGTTATGAAAATGATAAGGAAATATTTCACCACTGTGCAAATAAGAATAGGGAAATGGGCATGAATTCTAAGGGGGCAAGTTAGAGAAGAAATACACAAAGCAAGTACTGAAGGTTTCAATGGTACTTCACATTCATTCCAGAGCTGTTGGTCAATGACACATCTTTATCTGAAACTGAGTTCTTTGGCTTCAGGCTTTTGTTCTTGTGAAAGGCAGAGTTTCAAAGAAAAAATTTAAAACCTGGGCTATTCATCATTAATGCTCATTTGTTACCTGAGCATTTTAATTAAAATTGGGAGTTTTTGCTCTGTCAGGGGTTGCGGATGGAGAAGTAATATTTATTCTTGATCATTGCTAAAAGAGAGCCAAACTGGGAGTAATGACCAGCTGTTCCATCTTATGTTGAGTGCCAACTGGCATAATGCTTATTTATACCTGAAGTAGCCATAAAGGAGGCCAGTTAGGTGATAGAGATGTTTTTTCCTTTAATTCCCCCCTCACTGCCTCCCACCCCCCAGCAATTTTAGCTTCAGGGGAAGAACAGGGAGGTTAGCCTGAATAAAACACAACAAATGAGTGAACGGGATTGAAACAGCAGACAGGTCTGAGCAAGACAAACACTATGTGCTATATTTGCTCCTAGTTTCCTGCTTCAGGACCTTTCATATATTCCCCCAGATGGAATGATTTTCCCTGAGGGTGTGGATACCCATAGTTCAACCCTGCCAAGGCAGCTACACATCAACTATATTTACATTTCTGTGGCTTTTTTTCTCTTCATGTCTTTGGAATGATGGCATTATGGGTGTAGACTTACATTCCAAATTGCAAAGCATTCTCACTTCAGTCTTTAATTTCTTTATAAGAGAATAACTTACTTTTGTTTACTTCAGCTAATTTAGAAATCATTTTAACCCACCTTTGATGTCCTACAAGGAACACTGAAGGCTCAATTATTGACTATGTATAGTTTACATATGGTATTCCCATGGTTAACCCTGCATTGCACACATTATATGCTGTAGATGAGAACAGAGGATATTAAATTTAATATAGTTTTTGTAAAACAATTGACATACCATAAACTGTAAAAGCCAATTGAATAGCCTCTAAATATAAATTTTAGAGAAGACTACTTCTTCCTTCCTATGCTTTGAATAAACAGAACCCTCTCTTATGCCTGCAACTTCATGTTAGGATTAAGGCTGTCAGAAGCTTAGAAACTTTAAGTTGAAGGGAAAGGCCTCAGTAGGTAGTTTCAGAGAAGTAGAAGTTGTCTTGACATGGGTGTAGGGTCTACCCCAAATTCTCAAGTCTTTCCTCACTTTCTCTAGGATACCAGTAAAGTATATGCTCTATTTGTCCATTGATTGTACCTTGCTCTTTCTACATGATCAGCTCATCTTCCTCTTCACACATATGTTTCTTTGATATCTTTTATTCTGTTTTCCCTATGTAATTCTTAATGTAATGGATAGAACTTTGAGGACAAGTCCTTGAAGCAGTGCCTTGATATCCCTTGATTTCATCTCAAGTGGTCACAAGGATAACAACAATAACAACAAAAAAATGAAACAAAATTCTAAATAGCTAGAGAGCCATAACTAAATATATACACAAAAGGGTTGATTCACCCATATCTCAGTCTCTTTCTTTTGTGGCTTCAAGAAGGTAGAATTCCGAAGTCTCCAAAGTGTGGTTGAAGGGTGCTTTTCCTCCCCCAGCCACAAATCATAAGAATATGGTCACTTGTTTTTTTGTTTTTGTGTGTATGTGCATGTGTATGTACGTGTGTGTGTGTGTGTGTGTGTGTGTGTGTTTGTTTTTTGCTGATCTTGGGTTAATTAGTATTTTGAGTCAGACAGAGCCAGACGGTGACCTTATTAGTTCAAAAGATCTAGAAGTCTCCTAAGTGACCAAGGGTGGTAAAGGTAGCCATCAGAGTTGTGGTGACCAGTGACAATGGAAGTAGTTTCAGATGGATGCTGAAAAGGCAGTTTTCCAAGGTGATTAATGGTACAATTTAGGGGACACAATATCAGCAATAGCAGAGTAGCTTGGACCAGTGGAAAAACAGGTCATACCATCAGCAGACAGAATAGCTCAGCACATAAATAAATTGGGCCCAAACCAACTAACTTTCCAGCAAAGATGATATAGCCCATGATATCAGTCAAGTGAAATAATCCATCCACCACTGCCTCATGCCCCTGAGCAAACCTCATGAGGATTCTCGAAAGGGCTAAAAGGAATTCCAGGAGTAGGAGTTAGGAGGCATTCCTTTGTGACATGTTCTTTATCAATATGTCTCCTTAACATTATATTTTAAGCTAGTACCCACTCTTCCTGTGGGCCCTGGCTGTTTATGAGAGATTATTCTCCAGGCTTAGGGGTGAAATGTTTTGTATAAATTGTTCATGTCACAGATTCATAGTAAATTTCTTTTCTAAAAGCTAATTGATGTGTTCTGGCTAATTGTTAATAGAGAACACATTGGCAGGAGATTGTAAGAAAAAATAATAGAAATTTTAGGCCCTTGCAAAAACATCTAGAATCCTAAGTGTAGTAAGAAGTTGTTCCCAGGGGGAAAAGCCCACAAAGCCCAGAGGCATGAGTGGGAATTGGGAATTATAAGGTGTTGTAACTTACTAAAACTTATCAATGTGTCTTTCCATTAACCTCTGCATGATAACCACTTTTAATTCTTCAGAAATATTGGTGCCCTCTGGTTGGTTGGTTATAGCCCTTTGTTATCAAAGAGGACCAAAATGGCATCACTATGTTGGAGTCAAGGTACAATGTGCCCAATTGTGGCTGATCAGACCAATATGAGCTTTGAAGGCCCTACTACAGGTTGGGCACACAGAATTTATTATGAACATTTGGAGTTTAGATGCCTTTAAATTTGTACATCCCACATTTCTTTTGAGCTACTTCAATTCTGCTTTGTTCATACAGCACAGCACCTTCTTTGATGTGGACGTGCCATGATGTGCAGTCCTTTGCTAGCATCTGCCATGTCACACTGCTGGGCAAAAGCACTCATCAAAGGGCACTAGGCTAGAAGCACACTTTGGGAAGAAGGACATGGAGAGGAATCCTTGCTATCAGGCAGCCCAAGCTCCTGTACAGGAGTCACTGGGGAGACACATGGGGAAATACATATGGAGGAGCACCCATGTAGGCAGGCAGCAAGTATGGCATGGGAGCTGCACAAGCAAGCAGCACATGAGGAGAGGTGCACAGTTGGGCAGGCTGCACATGGGACTGGGTTCCCACAATAAAGGATTCACAGAGGGCCACACGTGCGGTCACACAGCATGCAGGACAGGCCTCCTTGGTGGAAGCATTCACAGAGGAAGGCCTATGTGGCTGGACAGCAGAATCAGAGCCCCTGAATCATGGAGGGGAACCCACTGGGCCAGATATCACCACAGGGGGCACCTCACAGGTAGAAACAACAGTGAAGTGGCATACACCTTGCCAGGCAGCACATGAAGAACAGACACGTGAAATGCTTCTAGGCCAAGGCACACATCCGTGGAAGCGCTCAGTCATCAGTCAGCTTTTGTATGAGTAGTGCACCCCATGCCTTGTAAATCTGAGCTGGAATAGAATTAGCATCAAGTATTTTGTCATATGAGAAGAGCCTAATGGCATTCAAAATTTCTTCTTCAGTTGGAAACTCAGCTAGAGAGGGATAGACTTCAACTTGAGGTAAACAGTCAATATCTTCACCATTGATTGATGATGTTATGTTGATAGTCTGTTCCATAGTGTTATGGAAGTGTTAAGCCCATCTCTCCAGGATCATATTCTTATCACTAGTCAATGTGGTTCTATCAGCACTAAGTAGTATAGATGAACCATAAGCCATTGGCTCATAAGTAGCCTTCAGGGCATCATGAAAGCAAGTTGGATTTTTACTCTCATTGTAAAATTGAATTTCATCTGCCTCCTTACTGAGCCTAAGTTTTGCTTGCACTTTACTTTTGATGGGTTAAATGCTACCTTCTTAAAGAGAAATAAACTTATACTGCCAGTAAACCCTGTACAGTTCTCATTTTTTTAATTTAGAGGCTTTTTAATTTCCTTACCATTTTTATCGAACCAATCTTGATGTTTGTTAGTGTTCTGACCTAGATGAGTGTGAGATTTAAAATTGGATATTAGATCATAAATCTCCCCTACTTAACCTTTCCCTTAATTTATCTCCCAGACTAGTAAATGGAAGAAGCTTTTGGTTTTCTAGATAGACCTTTTATTTATTGTTATGGTAGTCACAAGGTGATGTTGATTAAAAGGATAGGAAAGTAGAAACACAATACAAATCGTCTGAAGTCTAAGCTTAGTCTATATTCCTTATAAAAACTCACCAAACCGAAAAGGCCACCTTTGGAGAGAGACCGTCTGTGCCGCACCGTCAGGAGCCCAGCCAAGCAGGAAAAAGCCCCACTTCCCTTCTCTCCACCCCGGAAGTCCAGTCCCCGCAGGCAGTCTGACGTGCACAGCAGGCGGACTGTTCGTCTCCTCCCCAAAAGGGTGGTCCTTCAAAAACTGGCGTCTTTCAGTTATCCTAACCGACTGTTAAAAACTTTCATATTTTTTACCACATGAGTAAATTCAGTACTGTACAGCAAACCTCTGAAAGCTGCCCCCTCCTTTTCTGCTCCACTGTTGCCAACTATGTCTTGTCTCAGCTTTCCTTATAACTTAGCAACAAACTGTTCCAGCTCAGAGAAGCACTTTTATTTGTTGACATTGTCTTCTGGTAGTCATCTTGCTTTGGGGTTGCTGATTTTGTTGAATGTGCATATTTAGTTTGGAGAGGATAAGTTTATGATCAGTCCAGCACTTTGTACAACACATCACCTTTGTCACTTTAACATCCTGTCTCTCTTTTCCTTATAATGGTAGTCTCTTAAATGCCAATGTTTGCTGTGAGGATGCATCCATGAAGTTTTATTGTGTTTAAGTAAACAGAATATAGTGTTGGCGATGAGAAGGTCATGATATGCACAAGTCTTTAGCAGTAAGTGATCATTACTGTTGTTATTCTCCAGTTCCATTCCTCCCAAGGACTCCCTGCTATGTTTGGTAGTCTGTCCCTACTCTTGCATTAAAGTCACCCAGAATTATAAGTTTGTTTTCTTTTGCCACATAGATGATGAAGGTCTCAAAGCTTCATAATTTATTTTCTACCTTATCAGGGTTCATCAAGGTAGGAGAATAAATGGCAATTGCAGTCATGAGTCTGATGTTCACTCCTTTTGTTAGGCACACAAGCTTGTTGATTACATTATTTTTTATTTCAAAAACTACACCAGTTTCACTGCTCTCCCGTTCACTGTAGCCACTCCAGAAAAACATGTCTCCAGCTCTAACTTTAGTAAGTTGGCATTCATTTGTCCACCTTGGGTCACTCAGGGGTGCTATTTGGATGTGATACCTGCTGAATTCTCTGGCAACAAGAGCTATTTGTCTTTCATATCTATTGGATTTTGTGTTGTCTATAAGTGCGTGCATATTCCATGTACTGATGATTAGTGCAATCATCTTTATAGAAGTTTTTGTATTTGTGTGTGTGTGTGTGTGTGTGTGTGTGTGTGTGTGTGTGTGTGTGTATGTTTTGACCTCAGTGTGGAATCCCTGCCTGCCACAGTAAGTAGGTCAGGGTTGGATAAAACAGACAGTTTTTAGGGCACTTTTTCTAACCCTTTCCTTATATCAGGTGAGTAGTGTGGTCTTTAAAAGGCTGCTCAGACATCAAGGGGGCTGCCAAATCCCACTGCTGCTTCCAATGAGAAGATAATCCTATGGCCTGGGCCACCTGAACAAAGGGTTGTGACTACAGCTCCCAGTGTTTCTGCACCTGCTGCTTCATCACTTGCCTGTCACCACAGGACTTTGAGATAGGTAAAAATAGTACAGGTGATACCTTTTGATTCGTGCATAAGTGAGGCAGCATTGTCTCAAAGTTGTGGGCCTTACTCTCTCTTCCAGAGCCATCATAGTCCAATGGCAAGATGAAATCAAGATCACTGATGATGGCTCATGATACAGTGGATGAACTTGATTTCTTTGATCTCTAACCAAGCTTTAAGAGCTCCATACCACCTGTTTCAGCTGCCTTCATGGCCATTAAAACAAATTGCTCTCATTTGCCCATTCTACCAGGAAGTCCTCACATACTTAGGGTAGACAACCCCCTAATTCGCCACTTAACTAAAAGGTCTGAAACCCTTTGATTATCTTTAACCTGGTTTTGCCTGCCTGTCAAAACAGTTTATCAGGCTGTGGCCACAGTGCATGCTACAGTTTCTTGGAGCCACAGGTGAAAATTGGGTGGGTAAGGTAGACACCAAACTTGGAAAACAGCCCTGAAAAGGGCTCAAAAGCCCTTTACACCAGAGGTACTAATCTTCCCTGAACACACTGTATACCCTTGGTCCCCTCTATAGCAATATGGACAGGTAAGCTAGGTAGTGTGGTGGATAGAAGGTTTGGCCTAGAGACCTAAGTTCAAATATGGCTTCATTCACTAGCTGTGTGAGTAGCTGGGCAAGTCACTTAACTCTTTTTGTCTCAGTTTCCTTATCTGTAAAATGAGCTTGAGTAGGCAATGGCAAATCATTCTAGTATCTTTCCCAAGAGAACCCCAAATGGGGACATGAAGTGATTGTTAGACACAACTGAAACTGACTAAACAGCAAACAACAAAATCCTACAGAAAAAATACCCCAAACTGCAGGAAACCAGTTCATCTGAGACACGATGACATCAACTATGTCACACCCTTAAATGAACTTGGTGGAGACTCCTCAAAGTGGGAAAAAGGGCTTTTAGAGTTAAAAAGTACCCCTTGGCTACACCAGTTCCCTACATAGGTATCTCAGTATGTTTGTATTTCAGGTATGAGCCAGCTACTTAGGAAGAGCACTCTCCCAGTTTAGTGGATGTTTTTGTAATTTCAATCCTCACTATACCTTCTCAATAAATATTATTTTTTAAAAGCTAATTAATATCAACTGGTTGATCAATATTGTGGAAAATTCACTGGATGGAACTTTGTGACTCCCTCTGCTGTCATAAACCTAAGTTTCCTTTCACTTGTCTTTCTATAATTTTGATAAAATTCTTTCTACTATTGTCATGGCATTCCCCATAATGCCCAAATTTTACACCGTCAGGGTTTACTCTTGTTGTCTCGAGCAGTCATAGAGACCCTCAGACACAGTTCAAAAAGGGGTGAGGGGAGAGGAAACTATAATCCTAGGTAGCTGGAGTTATAGACAAGGCCCACTTGTAGAAAAGAAAGCATCTGGGTTGACTGTACCCACTCCCTGTCCTCAATTAGAGGAAATAACCACCCTCCTGATAGCCAGGGTAGTTCAGAAGTTGGGGTTGGAACATAGAGGAAGGCGGGGTAGGAGGCAATGAGGGTCAGGCTTGGATCACACTTACTGCACTCCACTACCTGATTGAGAGTCTGCTTCAAACAGAAGCTAAAAGCAGGCAGCTGAAAGAGGGTGTTGAGGCTGTGAGAGATCCTTAATTAATGCATAGGGAGGTAGTAGAAAGGGCTTATGCGGGGTGGGGGAGGGGTGGGGTGGAAGCAGGGAATTGAAGGTAGATTTTGTGGGGAGAAAAACCTCTCAGGACTTAACCCTTCTGCAACAGAAATAGCAGCTGCCTCACAGTTTGGAGAGAAGTTATCAAGGTTAGTTCACAGTTTTTGTTATAGAGAGTAAATGAGGGAAGGCTCTTAAAAAGTATTGTCTTTCTTTTGAATTGGGAGTCTTTCCCCATTTGAATATACCTTTACAATCATAATTCAGGAAATCATAATACTATGAAGCTTTTTGGGACAGTGGCCTTTAACTTGTAAACCTAGTTTAGGCCCTGGATTAACCCTGAGGTGTTTCAGGTTCTGGATCCAACAAAGAATGAACATTCACAGTTTACAATGGTGCTAATTGTACCCTTACTTAGAAGTATCAAAGAATATAGGAAGCAAAGATATATGATGAAAAATCAGACAAAATAGCAATTGCAGTCACCTAGGCTTGCTTCAAAGACAGGCTTTCCTAGGTTCCAATATCAGCGTAAGAGTCAGTCAGTCAGTCAAGCAATTGTTAAAACCAAGTATACGGGACTTTGAACTTCCTGGACTCTTCCTTTCTATTTTATAAGCTATTTTCTGTGTTTTTTCCCTCTCTCTTCAGTCTTTATTTTCCCTTTTCTCACCCAATTAAAATCTTACAATTAAAATCTTATTGGGGTACTTCCTCATTCAAGAGCAAAGGTTCTTAACCTGGGATCCACAGACCCAATATCCATGGATAGCTTTCACGAATGTTTATGGGAAAAATACATCTCTATTTTTGCTAACTAAAATTTATCTTTCCCTTCAATTATTGAAAAAATATTATCTTCAGAAGGGGTCTATTGTCTTCACCACATGGGTAAAAAGGGTCCACAATAAAAAAAAATGTTAAGAACCCCTGTTCCAGAGTTATATACAGAAATCGAGTCTTAGCAGGACCTGGTTACAGGTCTCCCCGCCTACAATCCATTCATGGTTTTAGTCATTAATATCCATCCACAATCAGGACAGTACCATAATTTGGGAACTGTTATTGTTTGTATTCCCCTTTTTAAGGCACAGGAAATATCCAAGGACTGTCACTATCTCTGGGAAGATATTATTCTCTTACAGAACTATTTTTTGTGATCCATAGCTGCCACCAGGTCCCCATGTCAATACACATGGTCTATACCCTTCCTCCCACTTATATCTCTCAGTCCTCTAGTTATGGATCAACAGTTTCAATTCTCCTGAATTTGGGTTGATGAATATTAAAATATAATTTTTGTATCTGCCTGTCTCCTACAAAAACCCAGATCAGATAAATTAATCTTTAGTCTCTCCTATAACATTAATAAACAGATCAGAGAAATTATAATATCTTATAATATCTCCTACCGAAACTAGATAAGAGAACATGATATCTCCTACTAGACAAACCACATCAGAGACAGACAGAAAAAACATAACATCGATTTAATATTTTGCCCCAAGAAGAGATATATAACACATGATCATGTGGATACTCCCCTCCTAAGAGGGAAGCTCAGAGACTCCCCATTTCTGAGGGTAATTACAGGGCATTGTCAGTTTCAGTACTATGATACAAAAGCAAAGGCAGTTTAACAATTTCAGTTATAACAAGTATGATAAGATTACAAAATTTCAAAAAAAAAAAAGGGTTTGGCAAGGGTGAGGACACCCAAATGTCACCACAAGATAGGGACTTACTATCCTGAGTGAAAGGAAGTCACTAGGTAGGGTATTTTATCTGCTAGCTATCTGGGTTCAGTTTTGGAGTTCAGTTAAAGGAAATTTTGGTTCCAATTAATCCTATTAATCCAGGGTTTCATAAAAAATAATTTTATATAAGAAGGCATCTCCATCAAATCCAGGTGATCCATATATTCATATTAACAGGGTAACAAGGTCAATTGTTGCCCTTACCACAATGTGACAATTATGGAATTATTTAGTTTTGTATAAACTATCCTGATAGGAATGAGACTTTTTAATTGGGAGGGGAGCACTTCTTCTGTCAAGGCAGCTGGGCCTGGAGTCAGGAAGAACTGAGTTCAAATCTGGCCTCAGACACTTACTAGTTATATGGTCCTGGACCACTTCTGTTTGCCTTAGTCGACTGGAGAAGGAAATAGAATAGATTCACTTATATCCATACAGATAATTCTCATATCTCTATATCTTGCTTTAAGGCTCTCATGTGCTTCAGTCCCACAACATTACCTACATGTTTAGTATCTTTCTTTAATAAGACATCTCATAGTTGCCTTCCCCTCTAAGGATTATTTTCAACATATCCTGTATATATCTTCTTTGTAAATAGTTGTTTTCATGTTATCTCCTCCATCAGACTGTAAGGTCTGTGAGAAATAACTATTAAACTGATGTCTTGGGGAGATTCAGCACTCCCTCCTTTTAAAGTCCTGACTCTTCCCCACCCCCCACTCCAAGGTCCAATTCTCCTTGAAAATAAGAATGCATTGAATATCTTCACCTTGGCCAGGCCCAACTGAAGCTCACAAGGAATCTTGGGTAGAAACAGACCTGTTTATCTAGATAACCAAAGGCTTCTCTGTCCAGAGAGGAGGGCCATCCAGGAGGGAGGTCACTTGGGCCCCCCCATTAAAGAGGAGGACATTCCTTGAATAGACCAGGACTGAAGATAATTTCTCTCTACAGGGGTCAATTGACACCCCTGTAAAATGGCACCATTGACCATCTACTGTTTCAAGGGTATATAAACCCTGTGTCCCACTACCATGATTGTCTTTGGCCTGAGGGAGATGACTAGTGACCATCCTTTTATTAATAACCTGCTGACCTTATTAATAAAATGATTAAATTATTCAGAAACTATGTCTCTTGTATTTTTAATCATCACAGGTCCTTGAAAGAAGGATCTGAGTTGTTTTGTTTTTGTTGTTGCTGTTGTTTTATTTTATTTTATACTTCTGCTTATTGTTGTCTTCCCAGTGCTTGGAATAGTGTGTAGCACATAGTCGATATTTAATAAAGCTTTCTAAATTCAGTATGTCCAAAACAATTTATTATCTTTAAAATCAAATGTTCCCCTCTTCTTGCATTATCTCTTACTTCTGAGGGGACCATCATTCTTCTAGTCACCCAGGACTGCAAACTTTGGTGTCATCCTGGATTCTTCTCTCTAATTCACCCAACATATTCAAATATTTGTCACAGCATGTACTTTCTTTTTCTACATATTTTGCATGTATCACTTTCATCCCACTCACACAAACTATCACCCTAAGTCTGACCTTCATCAGAGCTTGCCCAGTCTATTGCAAAAGCCTTTTTAGTCTTTCTACCTCATTTCTCCCTGATCCAATCCATCATCCACTTAAAACAGCCAAAGTGATTTTTCTAAAGTATAGTTCTGACCATGTCATCCTCTGTTTAACAAACTCTAGTGCCTACCTATTACCACCAGTATCAAATATAAAGTCCTCTGTTTGGTATTTAAACCTCTTTACAACTTCTGCTCTTCCTGCTTTTCCAATCATGCTACATTCATTCTACCACCTCCACACATTCTGTGATCTAGCATATTGTCCTATTTGCTGTTCCCTGAAAGTGACATTGCATTTCTGTTATTTCTTAGCCCCAGGCATTTTCTCTGGCTATTCCTCATGCCTGGAATGCTCTCCCTCCTAATTCTACTTAGTGGTTTCCTTTGCTTTCTATAAGTCCCAACTAAAAATCCACCTTATACAGGAACCTTTACCAATTCCTCTTAATTCTAGCACCTTCCCTCTCTTAATTGTTTACTAATTATCCTATTACTTGTTTTGTACATATTTGTTTGCATGTTGTTTCTTCCTAGATTGTAAGCTTTTTGGGAACCAGGACTATCATTTACATCTTTTGTTTTTTTTTTAATTTTTAATTTAATTTAATTATTTATTTTTTTAACAAGTGGATTTTATTTTATTTTATTTTGAATTTTTTCTGCTTTGAATAGAATTTTATTTTCCAAAATATATGTAAAAACAAATTTTAACATCAATTTTTTAAAACTTTGTATTCCAACTTCTCTTCCTCCCTTCATTCCCACCTCCCACCCACAAGAACTCAAGCAATTCAAAATAAGTTATACATGAGTAGTCATGGGAAAATTCCCATATTAGCTAGTTGTGAGAGAAAACAGTCAAAAAACCCCAAAACTTCATATTAAGGAATTGTCAAAGAGGAAAAGAAAAAAAAATCAAATGTGTTTTCATCTGTTTTCAGATACTATCAGTTCTTTCTCTGCAGATGGGCTGCAATCTTCATAAGTCCTTCAGGCTTATATTGGATAATTGCCTTGCTGAAAATAACCACGTGCTTCCTAGCAGATCATCCCCCACTATTGCTGTTATTTTGTATATAGTACATTTCACTGTGCTTCAGTTCATGTAGGTCTTCCCATGTTTTTCTGATAGTATCCTGTTCATCATAACCTGTCCATAGTACCTTAAGCTTGACAGAGAATTTTCTTTATAAAAGCCCAGCAAATTAGGTACCATACGTTTTGCTATTATAATCAATCATCATAACTATTTCCCTCCATCCCACTCCCTTCCCATGACATTTACTCTATCTTCTTTTTACCTATTCTTCCTCAAAAGTGTTTTACTTCTGACTATTCTCTCCCCTGCTCTGCTCTTTTTGTGATCTCACTGCTTAGAACAACATCTGGGGCGGAGCCAAGATGGCGGAGAGGAAGCAGCAAGCTGCCTGAGCTCTCCTTCTGTTCCCTCAAAACGAACATTAAATCAAGCCTCTGGACGGATTCTGAAACTACAGAACCTGCAAAGAGACAGAGAGACACAGTCCTCCAACCAGAGATAATTTAGAAGACTTCAGGAAAAGGTCGGTCTGACTCGGGCAAAAGGGAGGCCCAGCGCAGGGCAGCAACCCAGCGCCGAGGGGGTCGGGGCAAGTCAGCAGGAGCTGCGGGCCACAGCCGAACAACTGAGGCTCCCCGAACCTGGTTCAAAAATCTGGTGGCCAAGAAGGACAGTGGAAAAACTTACCTGCACCGGCCGAGAGGGCCACGAACGGCAGGATCAGACGCCGGGGTCTGGCGCCTGGCTGGCCGAGCACAATCATACAGGAAGTGCAGGGCGGGGCATGTCCACACACCATAAAGGCCTCAGAGTAAAAGCCCGGTCACACAGCACCTATACACCTGCACAAGAAACCCAAAACAGGGACCCTGGTGCCCCCAGAGCAAACCTCAACTTAAAGAATAAATAAATTAAGCTGCAATAATGAGTAAGAAGCAAAAAAGAGCCCTCTCCATTGAGAGCTTCTGTATCAATAGGGAAGAAGCCAACACAAACTCAGATGAGGACAATAGCCTCAAATTGGCTACATCTGAAGCCTCACAAGGGAAGGTGAATTGGTCGCAAGAACAAAAAGCCTTCCTGGAAGAGCTCAAAAAGGATTTTAAAAATCAATTGCAAGAGGTAGAAGAAAAAATGGGGAGAGAAATGAAAGCAAAACAAAAAAACTATGAAAAAAGAATCAGCAGCTTGGAAAAGGAAGCTGAAGAAAACAAAGCCTTAAAAAATTCATTTGGCCAAATGGAAAAAAAGCTGCATAATCTCAGTGAAGAAAACAATACCTTAAAAAATTCACTTAGCCAAATGGAAAAAAAGGTGCATAATCTCACTGAAGAAAACAGTACCTTAAAAAATTCACTTAGCCAAATGGAAAAAAAGGTGCATAATCTCACTGAAGAAAACAATGCCTTAAAAATTAAAGTGGGACAGTTGGAAGATAAGGAATCCATGAGACACCAAGAATCAGTCAAGCAGAATAAAAAAAATGAAAAAATAGAAGAAAATGTGAAATACCTCATTGGAAAGACAACTGATATGGAAAACAGATCGAGGAGAGACAATTTGAGAATCATTGGACTGCCTGAAAGCCATGACCAGAAAAAGAATCTAGATACCATATTCCAGGAAATTATTAAGGAGAACTGCCCTGATATCATAGAATCAGAGGATAAAATCATCATTGAAAGAATCCACCGATCACCTCCTGAAAGAGACCCCAAAAGGAAAACTCCAAGGAATATTGTAGCCAAATTCCAGAATTATCAGGTGAAGGAGAAAATACTCCAAGCAGCCAGAAAGAAGCAATTTAAATATCATGGAGCCACAGTCAGGATTGCTCAGGACCTGGCAGCTTCAACATTAAAGGACCGCAAGGCGTGGAATATGATATTCCGGAAGGCAAAAGAGATTGGATTGCAGCCGAGAATCTATTACCCAGCAAAAATGTGCATTTTCTTTCAGGGGAAAAGATGGACATTTAATGACATCGGGGACTTTCAATCTTTCCTGGTGAAAAGACCAGAACTGAATAGAAAATTTGATCTCAACATACAAGACTCAAGAGAAGTTTAAAAAGGTAAACAGAGGGGAAAAAAAAGTTACCCTATTAGGTTAAACTGTTTATATCCCTACACAGGAAGATAATACTCATAACTCTTAAGAACTGTAAATGTATTTGGGCAGAGAGAAGGACTTTATATAGAGGGTATAAATATAAATTGTCTTTGATGTGATGATACAAAAGAATTAAGGGGATAAAAAGGGAGTCTATGGGGAGGAGAGGAAAGGGGAGGTGGAATGGGATGAATTATATCATATGAAGAGGTGGAAAAAAACCTATTATAATAGAGGGAAAGAAAGGAGGGGGGAACATGGTTTCAACCCTATTCTCATTAGATTTGACTCAAAGAGGGAATAACATATACGTTCATTGGGATAAAGAAACTTAACTCATTCTTTGGGGAAACAAAAGGGGAAGGGAAAGGGGGGGACTGATAGAAGGGAGGACAAAAGCAAGGGAGAAAAGGGTAAAGAAAAGAGAGGGGGGTGATAAAAAGGGAGGGCAGATTGGGGGAGGCAGGGGTAAGAAGTAAAACGTCGGTGAGGAGGAATAGGGTGAAAGAAAGGGGGTAAATAGAATGGAGGGGAATAGACAGTCAGTAATAATAACTGTGAATGTGAATGGGATGAACTCTGCTATAAAACAGAAGCGAATTGCAGAGTGGATTAAAAACCAGAACCCTACAATATGCTGTTTACAAGAAACACATTTGAAGCAGAGAGATACACACAGAGTAAAGGTAAAAGGCTGGAGCAGAATATATTATGCCTCAGCTAAAGTAAAAAAGGCAGGGGTAGCAATCCTTATCTCAGACAAAGTGCAGGCAAAAATAGATCTCATTAAAAGAGATAAGGAAGGAAATTACATCTTACTTAAAGGTACTATAGATAATGAAGTAATATCAATATTGAATATGTATGCGCCAAGTGGTATAGCATCCAAGTTCTTAGAGGAGAAGTTAAATGAGTTACAAGAGGACTATACTAGTGGGGGATCTGAATCTCCCCCTCTCAGAATTAGATAAATCTAGCCAAAAAATAAATAAGAAAGAAGTGAAAGAGGTGAATAGATTACTAGAAAAGTTAGACATGATAGATGTCTGGAGAAAATTGAATGGGGATAGAAAGGAATATACCTTTTTCTCAGCAGTACATGGCACATTTTCAAAAATTGATCATGTATTAGGGCACAAAAACATCATAGTCAAATGTAGAAAGGCAGAAATAGTAAATGCATCCTTCTCAGATCATGATGCAATAAAAATTACATGTAAGAAAGAGCCAGGGAAAAGTAGAATGAAAATCAATTGGAAACTAAATAATTTCATTCTAAAGAATGAATGGGCCAAACAAGAAATCATAGAAACAATCAATAACTTTATCCAAGAGAATGACAATAATGAGACAACATACCAAAATCTATGGGATGCAGCCAAAGCAGTGCTTAGGGAAAAATGTATAGCTCTAACTGCTTACATGAATAAAAAAGAGAAAGAGGAGATTAAGGAATTGGGCATGCAACTTAAAAAGTTAGAAAAAGAACAAATTAGAAATCCCCAATTAGACACTAAATTAGAGATCCTGAAAATTAAAGGAGAAATTAATTAGATTGAAAGCAAAAAAACTATAGAATTAATCAATAAAACTAAGAGCTGGTTTTATGAAAAAAAACCAATAAAATAGATAAAATATTGGTTAATTTGATTTAAAAAAAGAAAGAAGAAAACCAAATTACCAGTATCAAAAATGAAAAGGGTGATGTTACCACCAATGAAGTGGAAATTAAAGCAATAATTAGGAAATATTTTGCCCAACTGTATGCCAATAAATTTGACAATCTAAATGAAATGGATGAATATTTACAAAAATACAAACTGCCCAGGTTAACTGAAGAGGAAATAAAATCCTTAAATAAACCCATATTAGAAAAAGAAATTGAACAAGCTATTAATGAACTCCCTAAGAAAAAATCCCCAGGGCCAGATGGGTTTACAGGTGAATTTTACCAAACATTTAAAGAACAATTAATTCCAATATTATACAAATTATTTGGAAAAATAGGTGAAGAAAGAGTTCTAACAAATTCGTTTTATGACACAAATATGGTGGTGATACCAAAACCAGGCAAAGCAAAAACAGAGAAAGAAAATTATAGACCAATTTCCCTAATGAATATTGATGCTAAAATCTTAAATAAGATATTAGCAAGGAGATTACAGCAAGTGATCACCAGGATAATACACTATGACCAGGTGGGATTTATACCAGGAATGCAGGGCTGGTTCAACATTAGGAAAACTATTAACATAATCAACCACATCAATAAGAAAACCAACCAACATCATATGATTATCTCAATAGATGCAGAGAAAGCTTTTGACAAAGTACAGCACCCATTCCTAATAAAAACACTAGAGAGTTTAGGAATGGGGGAGCTTTCCTTAGAATAATAAACAGTATCTACCTAAAGCCATCAGCAAGTATTATATGCAATGGAGATAAATTAGAGGCCTTCCCAATAAGATCAGGGGTGAAACAGGGATGTCCATTATCACCCCTATTATTTAATATTGTTCTAGAAATGTTAGCTTTAGCAATCAGAGAAGAGAAAGGAATTAAAGGAATTAGAATAGGCAAGGAGGAAACAAAACTATCACTCTTTGCAGATGATATGATGGTATACTTAAGGAATCCTCGAGAACCAAGTCAAAAATTACTTGAAACAATTAACAACTTTAGCAAAGTAGCAGGATATCAAATAAATCCACATAAATCATCAGCATTTCTATACATGACCAACAAAGTCCAGCAGCAAGAGATAGAAAGAGAAATTCCATTTAAAGTAACGGTAGGTAATATAAAATACTTGGGAGTCTACTTGCCAAGACAAACCCAGGAACTCTATGAACACAACTACCAAACACTCTTCACACAAATCAAATCAGATCTAAATAATTGGAAAGATATCAATTGCTCATGGATAGGCAGAGCTAATATAATAAAAATGACAATACTGCCTAAATTAATTTACTTATTCAGTGCCATACCAATCAGGCTACCTAAAAATTATTTTATACAGCTAGAAAAAATAATAACAAAATTCATCTGGAAAAACAAAAAATCAAGAATATCCAGGGAAATAATGAAAAAAAATTCACAGGAAGGTGGGTTAGCGGTACCAAACCTGGAGCTTTACTATAAAGTGGCAGTCATCAAAACTATCTGGTACTGGCTAAAAAATAGAGTGGTAGATCAATGGAATAGGCTAGGCTCAGGAAATGCAGTAGTAAATGACACTAGTAATGTAGTGTTTGATAAACTCAAAGACTCCAGCTTCTGGGATAGGAACTCAGTATTTGACAAAAACTGCTGGGAAAACTGGAAGATAGTATGGCAGAAATTAGGCTTAGACCAACATCTTACACCTTATACTAAAATAAGGTCAAAATGGATACATGATTTAGACATAAGAGGTGATACCATAGGTAAATTAGGAGAGAAAGGAATAGTGTACCTATCAGATCTTTGGAAAGGAGAACAGTTTTTGACCAAACATGAGATAGAGTATATTATAAAATGCAAAGTGGATGATTATGATTATATTAAATTAAAAAATTTTTGTACAAACAGAAGCAATGCATCCAAAATTGGAAGGGAGGCAGAAAGCTGGGAAACAATTTTTGAGGCCAGTGCTTCTGATAAAGGCCTCATCTCTAAAATATATAGGGAATTAAATCAAATTTATAAGAATCCAAGTCATTCCCCAATTGAGAAATGGTCAAAGGATATGAACAGGCAGTTTTCTGATGAAGAAACCAAAGCTATCTATTCCCATATGAAAAAATGCTCTAAATCTCTAATGATTAGAGAGATGCAAATTCAAACAACTCTGAGGTACCACCTGACACCTATCAGATTGGCTAAAATGACAAAAAAGGAAGATAATAAATGTTGGAGAGGCTGTGGGAAAATTGGAACAGTAATGCATTGTTGGTGGAGCTGTGAGCTGATCCAACCATTCTGGAGAGCAATTTGGAATTATGCCCAAAGGGCGATAAAGTTGTGCATACCCTTTGACCCAGCAATCCCACTTTTAGGTCTTTTGCCCAAAGAAATCATGGAAGGGGGAAAGGGACCCACATGTACAAAAATATTTATAGCGGCTCTTTACGTGGTAGCAAGGAATTGGAAGTTGAGGGGGTGCCCATCAATTGGGGAATGGCTGGACAAGTTGTGGTATATGAATACAATGGAATACTATTGTGGTGTAAGAAATGATGAGCAGGAAGAGTTCAGAGAAACCTGGAGGGTCTTACGTGAGCTGATGATGAGTGAGATGAGCAGAACCAGAAGAACATTGTACACAGTATCATCAACATTGAGTGTTGACCTACTGTGATGGACTATATTCTTCTCACCAATGCAATGGTACAGAAGAGTTCCAGGGAACTCATGATAGAAGAGGATCTCCAAATCCAGGAAAAAAAAAAAAAGAACTGTGGAGTATAGATGCTGATTGAACCATATTATTTCTTTTGTTTTGGGTGCTGTTGTTTTTTTTTTCTATTTTGAGGTTTTGCATCACTGCTCTGATTCTTTCTCTTGTAACAGGATTAATGCAGAAATAGGATTAATGTTATTATGTGTATATATATGTGTGTGTATATATATATATGTTTATGTATAGAGATATATAGATATAACCTATATCAGATTACCTGCTGTCTAGGGGAGGGGGGAGGGAGGGGAGGGAGGGAGAAAAATCTGAAATTGTAAAGCATGTATAAACAAAAGTTGAGAACTATCTTTACATGTAACGGAAAAAATAAAATATCTCATAAAAAAAAAGAACAACATCTGGGAACATAGTAAGCACTTAATAATATTGATTGATTAATTGATTTAATCTCTGGCCTGGCATGCTCTCCCTCCTAATTTCCGACTCTTAGAATCCTGGGAATCCATTTTGTTGGAGGGTAAGACCATTGTGAGCAACTTATTTCTAATTGTAGTCAGTATACTATGCTTGTACCCCATATATTATTATTAATAGAAATTTCACTATGGTTCCTGATTCCTGTTTTTTGTATTTGTTTTTGCTACCATAGCCTTATTAGGTCCAGTAAGCATAATGTAATCAATATGTTGATGCATAATAGGTGCTGATATAAGGGCAATCACCAGGTCTCTACCAACAATATTAAGCTCAGTTACTTTTATATATAATATAATTGTGTTGTTTCTATTCACTCATCCTGGAATACAAAAATATTTTGTATTAACTCTTCATTGTACTTTGTATTAATTGTATGGGATGTTTTGGGCTTCTACTTGATGTGTCAACCATTATCATGATAGACTTTAGTCCCATAATCCAGACAGGAACAGTCCTACTTCCTTCTGCTCCCTATCTCTACCTGAGTATGTACTTTGTCTCCAGAGTGATTGCCCTCCCAAATCCCTCCACTGAAATGGGAGACACTTGCATCTGTGAGAAGCAGAGTGCCACCACCCTCCTGAGAAAGACATTGTGAGAACCAGGGCAGCTCTGCCTTGAGGAGAAAGCTTGTAACTTGGCATCTGGAAGTTGCCTGGCATCCGGAAGTTATGTCTGTAGAACCACCTGTAAGTCATGTCAATCAATGCTACTAGCCAATTAACTTGGAGCTGTGTGTGGGGACAGCCCTGCTTCCTGTTTCACATGGTGCTTCTGGGAGAAGCTGCTGAGGATCATCCTTTTTTGTTCTGGGACTGCGGGTTGGTGGCAAAGAGAGAGAGGAAAGGAGATAGGCTGTAGTCCATGTGTTATCTTTACTCTTTAATACTTGCTTAAAAGTCTAAACTGTTGCTGAATTTATCAGTAAATCTTAGCTGATTTCTCCCCCACACTGGGGTCAGGTCAGGTGATCACACACTAAATTTTAAACATCACACTTCATTATTTAGGGTCACTAGGTCATTATTTAGGGTCACAATGATATTATGGCTTTCAGTATCTTCCCACCTAAGTGACAGCGAATGTCCATCAATAGTCTAAATGCTAGGACTATTCAGGAATGATGGATGGTGGGATTAGTGGGGCTTGACTTTCAGAGGGCAGGGTAGAGAAGAACTGTGGCAGCTGACACATTAGGTCCTAGCTTATCCTCTTTAAGTTTCTTTTTTTTCCTCTTTAAGTTTCTGCAGTTATTCTCATATTAAAGTGATTAGTAGTTTTACATTATTCCCTCTTGTTTACTCCATGCTTTAGTGGTCAAATGTATAGTTCCTGCTTATTCAGGGCTTTCCTCTTTCCTTCCCCAACCAGGAATTGTACTATCTATCCAACCTCTTCAAATTTTCTAGATTGTTCTTGAGACAACAAACTGCCTTTAACTTCTTTTGGTTAGCCAATCCACTAAAACAGGTTTCTCAATAAAAATCCCTCATGCTCCATAAAAAAAAAAAAATTGGTAGGGAAACCTACACACTCAATTGAGTATAGAACTCTATCTCACCCTTCAGGAAAGTAGGAGGGGAAGGGCATAAGAGGATGTGTATAAAAGAAGGGAGGGCAGATAGGGGGAGAGGGCAGTCAGAAGCAAAACACTTTTGAGGAAGGACAGGGTGAAAGGAGAAAGAGAGTAGTGTAAATAGTATGGGGAGGGAATAGGATGGAGGGAAATAAAGTTAGGAATCATAAGTATAAAAATTTTTGAAGCAAGTTTCTCTGATAAAGGCCTCATTTCTCAAACATATAGATATTTGAGTCAAATTTATTAAAATAAGAGCCATTCCCCAATCAATAAATGATCAAAATATATGAACAGTTTTCAGATGCAATAATCAAAGCTATTTATAATCATATGAAAAAGAAATGATCTAACTTACTATTGATTAGAAAGATGCAAGTCAAAACAATTCTGGGGTACTATCTTATCTCTCTTGGATTGGATAATTGGACAGTAGAGGAAAATGACAAATGTTGTAGGGGCTATGGGTAAAATGAGATATTAATGCACTATTAGTGGGGTTGTAAACTAATTCAACTATTCTGTAGAACAATTTGGAACTATGCCCAAAGGGCTATAAAATTATGCATGCTCTGTGACCTAGCAATACCACTATTAGGTCTGTATTCAAAAAGAGATAAAAAACAAAAAAGAAAAGGACCTATATGTACAAAAATATTTGTAGCAACTCTTTTCCGGTGGCAAAGAATTCTTAATTGAGGGGATGCCCATCAATTGGGGAATGGCTGAACAAATTGTTGCATGTGATTATGATGGAACACTATTATGCAATAAGAAATGATGCGCAGGATGCCCTTAGAAAAACCTGGAAAGACTTACATGACCTGATGCAAAGTCAAATGTACTGTGTACAAAGTAACAGCAATATTGTAAGATCATCAGCTGTGAGTGACTTAGCTATTCTTAGCAGTACAATGATCAAAGACAACTCTGAAGGACTTATGATGAAAAATGCTATGCATCCCCAGAGAAAGAACTGATGGTGTCTGAATACAGATTGTACCATCATTTTTTTTTACTTTATTGTTTTTGAAGGGTTTTATTTCACCTTTTTTCTTTACAACCTGACTAATATGGAAATGTTTTGCATGATTATACATATATATCATTTCGAATTGCTTGCCTTCTTAAAGGGGGGTGAAGAGGGAGGAAGGAAGAGAATTTGGAACACAAAGTTTTAAAAATTGATGTTGGGGCAGCTAGGTGGCACAGTGGATAGAGCCCCGGCCCTGGAGTCAGGAGTACCTGAGGTCAAATCCGGCCTCAGACACTTGACACTTACTAGCTGTGTGACCCTGGGCAAGTCACTTAAACCCAATTGCCTCACTAAAGAAAAAAATTGATGTTAAAATTGTTTTTACATGTAATTGAGGAAAAATAAAATTCTAAATAGACAAACAAACAAACAAAAGAAATGGGTAGGGAAATTCCCAGATGAGACCTCCACATGAAAGCCTAAGAAGTTGAACTCTCCCAGAAATATCATATTATAATAGGGCATTTGTTCATCTTGTATTGTAGTGCTTATGGTAATTATTTGAACAAAAGAATAAATATGAAAACAGTTTTGTAGATATAAAATGAGGATGAGGAGACAGAGAAATTCTACAGAATATTTGATAAAGATCTTCCCAATCAAATTGACTCACTTTCAAGATTCTATGCAAAAGTGAACAGAAGGAAGGATGGTGAAAAATTATAGTTAAAAAATCTGTTCAGGAATAACAGAAGAGAGACATATACATATTAAGTATATCATACTGAAGATGTCAGAGAGTAGCCAACAAATCACGTGAGCTCTCCTTCTGTTCCCTCAAAAAGAACATTAAATCAAACCTCTAGACATATTCTGAAACTACAAAACCTGCAAAGAGACAGAAAGACACAGTCTTCCAACCTGAGATAATTTAGAAGACCTCAGGAAAGGGTGGTATCACTTGGGCAAAAGGGAGGCTCAGCTTACCTCAGCATAGCATGCAGGAGAGGGTCAGGGAAAGTCAGCAGGAAGCTGTGGGCCATAGCCAAGCAACTGAGGCCCTGGGATCCTGGCACAACAAGTTGGTGGTACAGCAGAACAGTGGCAAAACCCACCTGCACCAGCCAAGAGGGCAGGTTGCCAGCTGGAGGGCCACCGACAGAACAGGCATGACAAGCCCTACTGATCCCAGCATGCTCTGACAGGAAGTCCAGGGCAGTGAAAAATCTACAAGCCATAGAGGCCTCACTCAGTGTAGAGAGCCAGTGACAAAGCCCCTATATTCCAGCACAAGAAGCTTGAAACAGGGACCCTGGTGTCCCCAGAGGAGACCTCAACATTAAACAAATAAAAAAAATAAGCTGCAGTATGAGTAAGAAACAAAAAAGAGCTCTCACCATTGAGAGCTTCTATATCAACAGGGAAGAGGCAAACACAAACTCAAATGAGGACAATACTCACAAATTGCCTACACGTGAAGCCTCGAGAGGGAAGTTGAATTGGTCTCAAGAACAAAAAGCCTTCTTGGAAGAGCTCAAAAAGGATTTAAAAAATCAATTGAGAGAAATGAAAGAAACACAAGAAAATTATGAAAAAAAAAAACCAGCAGCTTGGAAAAGGAAGCACAAAGACTGACTGAAGAAAACAATTCCTTAAAAAATTCATCTGGCCAAATGGAAAAAAAAAGGTGCATAATCTCACTGAAGAAAACAATGCCTTAAAAATTACAATTGGACAGTTGTAAGATAATGAATCTATGAGACACCAGGTATCAGTCAAGCAGAATCAAAAGAATGAAAAAATAGAAGAAATTGTGAAATACCTCATTGGAAAGACAACTGATTTGGAAAACAGATCCAGAAGAGACAATTTGAGAATAATTGGACTACCTGAAAGCCATGACCAGAAAAAGAGTCTAGACACCATATTCCAGGAAATTATTAAGGAGACCTGCCCTGATTTCCTAGAATCAGAGAATAAGATTGTCATTGAAAGAATCCACTGATCACCTCCTGAAAGAGACCCCAAAAGGAAAACTCCAAGGAATATTGTAGCCAAATTCCATAATTATCAGGTGAAGGAGAAAATACTCCAAGCAGCCAGAAAGAAGCAATTTAAATATCATGGAGCCACAGTCAGGATTGCTCAGGACCTAGCAGCTTCAACATTAAAGGATCACAAGGATTGGAATATGATATTCCGGAAGGCAAAGGAGCTTGGACTGCAACCAAGAATCTATTACCCAGCAAAACTGAGTATATTCTCTTTCAGGGGAAAAGATGGACATTCAATGACACTGGGGACTTTCAAGGTTTCCTGATGAAAAGACCAGAACTGAATAGAAAATTCTATCTTAACATAAAAGACTCAAGAGAAGTTTAAAAAGGTAAACGAGGTGAGGGGGGGGAGTTACTCAATTATGGTTAAACTGTTTACATCCCTACCCAGGAAGATAATACTTATAACTCTTGAGAACTGTATATGTATTTGGGCAGACAGAAGGATTATACACAGAGGGTATAAATATAAATTGTCTTTGATGTGATGACATAAAGGAAATTAAGGGGTTCAAAGGGAGTTTATAGGGAGAAGAGGAAAGGGGAGGTGGAATGGGATGAATTACATCATATGAAGAGGTGAAAAAACACTATTACAATAGAGGGAAAGAAGGGAGGGGTGAACCGTACTCTCATTAGATTTGATTCAAAGAGGGAATAACATATACATTCATTTGGATAAAGAAACTTAGCTTATTCTTTAGGGAAGTAAAAGGGGAAGGGGAAGAGGGTAATGATAGAAGGGAGGGCAAAAGCAAGGGAGAAAAGGGTAAAAAGAAGGAATGGGAGTGATAAAAAGGGAGGGCAGATTGGGGAAGGCAGGGGTAAGAAGCAAAATGTTAGTGAGGAGGAATAGGGTGAAAGAAGGGGTGGAAAGTACAAAGGGGGTAAATAGAATGGAGGGGAATAGACAGTAATAATAACTGTGAATGTGAATGGGATGGAATGGGATGAACTCTGCTATAAAACGGATTAAAAACCAGAATCCTACAATATGCTGTTTACAAGAAACACATTTGAAGCAGAGGGATACACACAGAGTAAAGGTAAAAGGCTGGAGCAGAATATATTATGCTTCAGCTAAAGTAAAAAAAGCAGGGGTAGCAATCCTTATCTCAGACACAGCACAGGCAAAAATAGATCTTATTAAAAGAAGAAGGAAAGTACATCTTGCTAAAAGGTACTATAGATAATGAAGTAATATCAATAGTAAATATGTATGTGCCAAGTGGTAAAGCATCCAAATTCTTAGAGGAGATGTTAAATGAGTTACAAGAGGAATTAGACAGTAATACTAAACTAGTGGGAGATCTGAATCTTCCCTTTAATAATTAGATAAATCTAGCAGAAAAATAAATAAGAAAGAAGTGAAAGAGGTGAATAGAATACTAGAAAAGTTAGACATGATAGATGTCTGGAGAAAATTGAATGGGGATAGAAAGGAATATACCTTTTTCTCAGCAGTACATGGCACATTTTCAAAAATTGACCATGTATTAGGGCACAAAAACATCACAGTCAAATGTAGAAAGGCAGAAATAGTAAATGCATCCTTCTCAGATCATGATGCAATAAAAATTACATGTAAGAAAGAGCCAGGGAAAAGTAGACTGAAAATCAATTGGAAACTAAATAATTTCATTCTAAAGAATGAATGGGCCAAACAAGAAATCATAGAAACAATTAATAACTTTATCCAAGAGAATGACAATAATGAGACGACATACCAAAATCTATGGGATGCAGCCAAAGCAGTGCTTAGGGGAATATGTATAGCTCTAACTGCTTACATGAATAAAAAAGAGAAAGAGGAGATTAATGAATTGGGCATGCAACTTAAAAAGATAGAAAAAGAACAAATTAGAAATCCCCAGTTAGATACTAAATGAGAAATCCTGAAAATAAAAGGAGAAATGAATAAAATTGAAAGCAAGAAAACTATAGAATTAATCAATAAAACTAAGAGCTGGTTTTATAAAAAAAACAGTAAAATAGATAAAATATTGGTTAATTTGATTAAAAAAGAGAAAGAAGAAAACCAAATTACCAATATCAAAAATGAAAAGGGTGATGTTACCACCAATGAAGTGGAAATTAAATCTATAATTAGGAATTATTTTGCCCAACTGTATGCCAATAAATTTGACAATCTAAATGAAATAGATAAATATTTACAAAAATGCAAACTGCTCAGGTTAACCGAAGAGGAAATAAAATCCTTAAATAAGCCCGTAGTAGAAAAAGAAATTGAACAAACCATTAATGAACTCCCTAAAAAACATCCCAGGGCCAGATGGGTTTACACGTGAATTCTACCAAACATTTAAAGAACAATTAATTCCAATATTATACAAATTATTTGGAAAAATAGGTGAAGAAAGAGTTCTAACAAATTCATTTTATGACACAAATATGGTGGTGATATCCAAACCAGGCAGAGCCAAAACAGAGAAAGAAAATTATAGATAAATTTCCCTAATGAATATTGATGCTAAAATCTTAAATAAGATATTAGCAAGGAGATTACAGCAAGTGATCACCAGGATAATACATTATGACCAGGTGGGATTTATACCAGGAATGCAGGGCTGGTTCAACATTAGGTAAACTATTAACATAATCAACCACATCAACAGAAAAACTAACCAAAATCATATGATTATCTCAGTAGATGCAGAGAAAGCTTTTGACAAAATACAGTACCCATTCCTAATAAAAACACTAGAGAGCTTAGGAATAGGTGGAGCTTTTCTTAAAATAATAAGCAGTATCTACCTAAAACCATCAGCAATCATTATATGCAATGGAGATAAGTTAGAGGCCTTCCCAATAAGATCAGGTGTGAAACAGGGATGTCCATTATCACCTCTATTATTCTATATTGTACTAGAAATGTTAGCAGTAGCAATCAGAGTAGAAAAAGGAATTAAAGGAATTAGGATAGACAAGGAGGAAACAAAACTATCACTCTTGGCAGATGATATGATGGTATCCTTAGAGAATCCTAGAGAATTAACTCAAAAATTACTTGAAACAATTAACAACTTTAGCAAAGTAGCAGGATATACAATAAATCCACATAAATCATCAGCATTTCTATACATGAACAACAAAGTCCAGCAGCAAGAGATAGAAAGAGAAATCCCATTTAAAGTAACAGTAGATAATATGAAATACTTGGTAGTCTACTTTCCAAGACAAACCCAGGGACTCTATGAACACAATTACCAAACACTTTTCACATAAATCAAACAGATCTAAATAATTGGAAAGATATCAATTGCTCACAGATAGTCAGAACTAATATAGTAAAAATGATAATTCTACCTAAATTAATTTACTTATTCAGTGCCATACCAATCAGACTACCTAAAAATTATTTTATAGAGCTAGAAAAAATAATAACAAAATTCATATGGAAAAACAAAAAGTCAAGAATATCAAGAGAAATAATGAAAAAAAAATTCACAGGCAGGTGGGTTAGCTGTACCAAATCTGGAGCTTTACTATACAGTGGCAGTCATCAAAACTATCTGGTACTGGCTAAGAAATAGAGTGGAGGATCAATGGAATAGGCTAGGCACAGGAGACACAGTAATAAGTGACATTAGTAATGTTGTGTTTGATAAACCCAAAGACCCCAGCTTCTGGGATAGGAATTCAATATTTGACAAAAACTGCTGGGAAAACTGGAAGATAGTATGGCAGAAATTAGGCATAGACCAATATCTGACACCTTATACTAAAATAAGGTCAAAATGGGTACATGATTTAGACATAAGAGGTGATACCATAGGTAAATTAGGAGAGGAAGGGATAATCTACCTTTCAGATCTTTGGAAAGGAGAACAGTTTATGACCAAACAAGAGATAGAGAATATTATGAAATGCAAAATGGATGATTTTGATTACATTAAATTAAAAAGTTTTTTACAAACATGCATCCAAAATTAGAAGGAATGCAGAAAGCTGGGAAACAATTTTTATGGCCAGCATTTCTGATAAATGTCTCATTTCTAAAATATATAGGGAACTAAATCACATTTATATGAATCCAAGTCATTCCCCAATTGAGAAATGGTCAAAGGATATGAATAGGCAGTTTTCTGATGAAGAAATCAAAGCTATCTATTCCCATATGAAAAAATGCTCTAAATCACTATTGATTAGAGAGATGCAAATTAAAACAACTCTCAGGTACCACCTGACACCCATCAGATAGTCTAATATGACAAAAAAGGAAAATAATAAATGTTGGAGGCTGTGGGAAAATTGGAACACTAATACATTGTTGGAGCTGTGAACTGATCCAACCATTCTGGAGAGCAATCAGAAATTATGCCCAAAGGGCTATAAAGCTGTGTATACCCTTTGACCCAGCAATACCGCTTTTGGGTCTTTTTCCCAAAGAGATCATAAAAAAGGGAAAAGGACCCACATGTTCAGAAATATTTATAGCTGCTCTTTTTCTGGTGGCAAGGAATTGGAAATTGAGGGGTTGCCCATCAATTGGTGAATGGCTGAACAAGTTGTGGTATATGAATGAAATAGAATTTTATTGTGCTGTAAGAAATGATGAGCAGGAGGAGTTCAGAGAAACCTGGAAGGCCTTGCATAAACTGATGATGAGTGAGATGAGCAGAACCAGGAGAACATTGTACACAGTATCATCAACATTGTGTGCTGATCAACTGTGATGGACTAGATTCTTCTCACCAGTGCAATGGTACAGGAGAGTTCCAGGGGACTCATGATGGAAAGGGATCTCCAAATCCAGAAAAAAAAGAACTGTGGAGTATAGATGCTGATTGGTTTTGGTGCTGTTGTTTTTCTATTTTGAGATTTTTCCTCATTGCTCTGATTTTTCTCTTATAACATGACTAATGCAGAAATGTGTTTAATGTTATATATATATATATATATATATATATATATATATATATTAGATTACCTGCTGTCTAGGGGAGGGGGGAGGGAGGGAGGGAGAAAAATATGAAATTGGAAATCTTGTATAAACAAATGTTGAGAACTATCTTTACATGTAAGTGGAAAAAAATAAAATATTTTTATCAGAAAAAAGAACATCATACCTATATGCCATGAATATATTTGCACATGGAGAACACCAAATAATGTCACTTCAAATGAATTTGATTATATTTTAACAGAAAAGAAATGGCAAAAGACCAACTATCAATGTATACTTAGACCACCCATGTAAAGATAAAAATCAAACCAAAATCAAAGGTAGGATGAAAAGAAAATACTAATTTTATCTAATTCAACAGGCACTTATTGTTTTTGTTGTTCAGCCATTCAATCATGTCAGGCTCTTTATGATTCCATATACCATAGCACACCAGGCCCTTCTATGCTCTACTATATCTGTTCATGTTCGTATTTGTTGTTTCCATCTTTACCAACATCAAGTTCCTCCCCCCCCCCACCCCATGAGTCCCATATTCTCATTATTTGGCCAGAGTATTTAAGATTTAGTTTCAGTATTTTGCCTTCCAGTGAGGAGCCTGAATTAATTTCCTTAAGTATTGAATGATTTGATCTCCTTGTTGTCCAAGTGACTCTCAAAAGTCTTCTCTGGAACCACAACTCAAAAGCATTGATTCTGCAGTGCTTAGCTTTCCTTAATAGTCCAACTCTCACAGCCATATTTTGCTTCTAAAACCCCCAAAACAAACAAACAAGCAAACAAGATAATACCTTTAACTATCCAGACTTTTGTTGGCAAGGTAATATCTCTGCTATTTAGTAAGCTGTCCAAATTTGCCATAGCTTTCTTTCCAAGGAGTAAGTATGATTTTGTTGGCTGGGGCGGGGGAAGGGGGAAGGACAATGAGGTTTAAGTAACTTGCCCAGAGTCACACAGCTAGTAAGTGTTAAGTGTCTGAGGCCGGATTTGAACTCAGGTCCTCCTGAATCCAGTGCCAGTGCTTTATCCACTGTGCCACCTAGCTATCCCAAGTATGTCTTAATTACATGACTGTAGTCACTATCTGCAGTGATCTTTGAGCCCAAGAATATAAAATCTGACCCTACTTCTATTTCTTCATCCTTTATTTTTTCCTATAAATAATATTTTTTCAATTACAAATAAAGACAATTTTTAACATTCATTTTAATAAAATTTTGAGTTTCAAATTTTCTCCCTTTCTCCTTCCCCTCCCTCTTCTCTAAGATGGTAAGCAATTTGATATAGGATATATATGTATAATCATGTAAAACATATTTACATATTAGTCATGTTGTTTAAGAAGAAACAGAACAAAATAAAATGAAAATAGTATGCTTCAAACAGTATTGAGATTCCATCAGGTCTTCCTGTGGATGTGGAGATCATTTTTCATCATGAGTTTGGAATTGTCTTGAATCATTGTATTGCTAAGAAGAGTTAAATCAATCATAATTTATCATCACACGATGTTGCATTTGTTCTCCAGGTTCTACTCACTTCATTTTGCAGCAGGTAGTGTTTTTTTCTGAAACCTGCCTACTCATCATTTCTTCTAGCACAGCAGTATTCCATTACATTCATATACCACAACTTGTTCAGCCTTTCCCCAATTGGTGGGCATCCCCTCAATTTCCAATTCTTTGACACCACAAAAAAGAGATACTATATATTTATACCCATAGGTATATTTCACCTTTTTATGATCTCTTTGTGAAACAAGCCTAGTAGTGGTATTGCTGGGTCAAAGGGTATGCAGTTTGATTGCCCTTTGGTCATTGTTCCAAATTGCTCCCCAGAATAATTAGATCATTTCCCAACTTTGCCAACAGTGTATTTGTGTCCCAATTTTTCCATATCACTCCAATATTTATCATTTTCCTTTTCTGTCATCTTATCCAATCTGATAGGTGTGAGGTAATACCTCAGAGCTGTTTTATTTGCATTTTTCTGGGTTGTTTTAATTTGCATTTTTCTATTCAATAATGATTTAGAGCCTTCTTTCATATGACCATAGGGGTTCCAGGCCTGGCAGTTCACCTGCTACACTCAGATTGGAGGCCTTGCAACTGGTGCTCTATGCTACTAGCCTGCTAAGCCAGGTCCATTGTGCCTCAGCTGCTGATCTGTGCTAGGGTTAGTAGCCTCATGATGGTTTACCTGGACATCACTTTTCTTCCCTTTTACCCAATTGAAACAGAACTTTCCTGAATCCTAATAAGTTATCTTGGGCTGAAAAATTGTTTCATGATGTCTTTTTGGGGGAATCTTTCACTTCAGAATTTGTTTTGAGGCTTGATTTAAAGCTGTTTTGAGGGAAAATGGAAGAGCTCAGGCAACTTCCCACCTTTTCTCCAACACCTTGGCTCCTCCTCTCTCCCCTTCCCCCTCTATCTGCTAGGAAATAATGGTGCCAGTTGCTATAATCTTAGTTTTTTTTGATGTTGAGCTTCAAGCCAGCTTTTACACTTTCCTCTTTCACCTTCATCTTCTTAATTCATCTTACCTTTCTGCCATCAGAGTGGTATCATCTACATATCTGAAATTGTTGACATTTCTTCTAGCAACTTTAATTCCACTTTTTGATTCATCCAGCCCGTCACTTTTCATGATTTATTCTTTATATAAGTTAAATAAATAAAGTGACAATATATGACTTGGCATTCTCTTTTTTCCAATCTCAAACTAATCACTTGTTCCATATTTGATTCTAACTGTTTCTTCTTGACTCTCAGACAGGTTCTGCAGGAGACAGATAAAATGATCTAGTACCCTAATCTTTTTGAGGACTTGTCATATTTTGTTGTGATCCACAAAGACTTTAAGGTAATAAAGGAAGCAGAAATAGATGTTTTTCTGGAACTTCCTTGCTTTCTACATAGCCCAGTGAATGCTGGCAATTTGGTCGCTAGTACCTCTGCCTCTTTGAAAACCAGCCTGTTCTGGTAATTCTCGGTTCACATATTGCTGAAGTTTAAATTGCATAGTATTAAGCATCACCTCGATGGTGTGTGAAATGAGTGGAACTGTTTTGTAATTTGAACATTCCTCAGCATTGCCCCTCTTTAGGATTGGGATATAAACTGATCTTTTTCAATCTAGTGACTGCTGTTGAGTTTTGCAAAATTGCTGGCTTATTAAGTGCAGCACTTTATCGGCATCATCTTGTAGGATTTTAAATAGTTTAACTGGAAATCCATTACCTCCACTAGTCTTATTATTAACAATACTTCTCAAGGCCCACTTGACTTCATTCTTCAGGTTGTCTGGCTCTAGATCAGTAACTACACCAGCATGATTTTCTTTCTTGTATAGTGCTTTTGTGCATTCTTGCCACACCTTAATCTCTTCTGCTTCTGTTAAGTCTCTACCATTTTTGTCTTTTTCCATGCCTATTTTTGCATTAAAAAACTCTCTTGCTATCTCATTTTCTTGAAGAGATCCCTTGTCTTTTTATTGTTTTCTTTGAATTACTCATTTAAGAAAGACTTCTTATCTCTCCTTGCTATTGTCTGCATTCAGTTAGGTATATCTTTCCTTTTCTCCCTTACCTTTCACTTTCCTTCTTTCCTTAGCTACTTCTAAGGCCTCATTAAACAGTCATTTTGCTTTCTTGTTCTTCTTATTCTTTGGAAGGTTTTTGTTGCTGCTTCCTGTATAATATTTTGAGTCTTTATCCATAGTTCTCCAGGCATCTATCTACCAGATTTAATCCCTTAAATATATTCATTATATTCATAAAAGGTGTTATTTAGGTCATATGTATGTTGTCTGATGATTTTTTCCTTTTTCTTCTATTTAAGTATGAATTTTGAAATAAGAAGCTCATGATCTGAGCCATAGTAAACTCCAGATCTTGTTTTAACTGACTATATAGCTTCTCCACCTTTGACTGCAAAGTATATAATCAATTTGATTTTGATATTGATCATCTGTTGATATAGAATATGTAGAGTTGCCTTTTGAATTGTTGTAAAAAGAGTGTTATGATCAGTGAGTTATCTGGAAAAACTCTATTTGTCTCTGTTGTGCTTTATTTTGTACCACAAGGCCAAACTTGCCACTGGAGAAGGAAGTTGCAGACCACTCCATTATCTTTGCCAAGGAAACCCCATTTACAGTACTAAAATGATAAAAGTGGTGACATTGGAAAATGAGCCCTTCAGGTTAGAAGGTGTTCAATATGCTACTGGGGAAGAGTAGAGGACACGTATGAATAACTCCAGTATTAATGAGGTCATTGGGCCAAAGCTGAGAGGAAGATCAATTGTGGGTACATTTGGTGACAAAAGGAATGTCTGATGCTAAAAATATCAATATTGCATAGGAACCTAGAATGTAATATCTATGAACCAAGGTAAACTGGATGTGGTCACACATGAGATCGAAAGATTAAACATAGATATCTTGGGTGTCAATGAACTTTAATGGATGGGAATAGGTGAGTATTTAAGGTGATCACTTCACATACTACTGTATTCAAGAATCCCCTAGAAGAAATGGAGTAACCCTCTTAGTGAATAAAAGGGTGAGAAAATCTCAAAAATTACTAAATGAAATCTGTTTGAGTCCAAAGCAAACTACTTAACATGACAGTAATATAAGTCTATGCCCCATACCACTGATGCCTGAAGAGGCCAAATTTGATCAGTTCTATGAGAAATTAAAATGTCTTCCAGAAATAACACAATGTCATATTCATCAGAGGGGTTTGGAAAACTCACATAGCAAATCAAAAGATAATTAGAATAAATACTTATTAAGTGCCTGATATATGTTAAGCAGTGTGCTAGGTATTGTAGATAAAAAGATAAAAAAACCCTTCAAAACCCAATCCCTTGGAGCAGCTAGGTGGTGCAGTGGATAGAGCACCGGCCCTGGAGTCAGGAGTACCTGGGTTCAAATCCGGCCTCAGACACTTAACACTTACTAGGTGTGTGACCCTGGGCAAGTCAATGCCTCACTAAAAAAAACCCACAAAAAAACCCTGATTTCATTGAAATTATATTCTACTGAGGGAAAATAAATGCAGAGTAAACACAAATAAATTTCTACAGAAGGGAAACTAACAATTGGGAAGATCAAGAAAGGCCATCTATATACCAGGCACCCTGAAGGGTGCTTGAGATTTCAAGAAGTAAAGATGAAGAGTCTTTCATTCATAAGGAAAAGCCTATCAAACCAAAAGAAGGAATGGCATATATATAATGAGCATCAAGTGTGCCAGTTTGGCTGTGCCATAGAGTATATATAAAAGTCATTTTAGATCATTCTAGAAATATGGGTTGGAGTAAGATTGTGGAATGATTGTGCACATTAAATTCCTGGAGCTTGCTAGTGACAAAGCCAGACCTATACTTTAGGGATATCATATTGAAAATTGTATGAAGGATGGATTGTAGAGAGGTGAAACTAGGGATAGTGAGACAAATTAGAAGGCTATTACAATAGTCTAAGTGAAATATTAGACTGTGAACTGGGGGGAGGGGAAGGCATCTGAATAAAAAGGGGGGTGAGAAACAGGTTTTATTGTAGAGGCAGAATTAACAAGACTTCGTGACTAATTTGGTGGTGGGTAGTTAAAGTGAAGAGTCAAGTATGACTCCAATATTGTCAACCTGAGTAAGTAAAAGTACAATAGATCCCTTGACAGAAATAGGTAAATTAGGAAGAGGGGTGGTTTTCAGGAAAACAATATTGAATATCATTCTGGACATGTTTAATTTGAAATATACACTTGACAGTACAGACTAAGATGTGCAGAAGGAAGTTGGTGATATGAGACTACAGATAAGGAGAGAGATGAGAGCTGTTTTTATAGAAATTTTATTTGACAAAGACCTTTCTTTAAATCATTCTCACTTTATCACTTATTTTTATCTCTCTTTGTCTATTTCCTCCTTCCCTACAACCTACAAACATGTTCATATCTCTTTCATCCTCAGATTACTTAGTTATTCCATCTATGCTAATCATCACCCTATGTATCGTCTATCTTTTGTGGCTATTTTTATCTAAAGGTTATATACTTTATCCCTTCTCTTTTATTAACTCCTCAAATCCAACTTCTGATCTCATTACATCAAAACTACTCTCTCTAAATTTAACAATGGACTTTCTTTTTTTTAAATAAATATTTTTATTTAAAGTTTTGAGTTCCAAATTCTATCCCTCCCTCTCACCTCACTGCAGCAGTAAACAATAAGATATAGGTTATACATGTGCAATTATGTAAAACATTACCATATTAGTTATTTTATATAAGAAAACTTGAATAAAGGAAAAAATGGAAGAAATAAAGTGAAAAATAGCATGCTTCAGTCTGTGTTCAATCAAAATCAGTTCTTTCTTTTGAGGTAGATAGTATGCTTCATCATTATTTCTTTAGGATTGTCTTAGATCATTGTATTGCTGAGAATAGTTAAGTCATTCATAATTCTTCACTGAACACCAATGATCTCTGTTATTTATTTATGTGTTTGCTTTTGCAGGGCAATGAGGGTTAAATGATTTGCCCAGAGTCACACAGTAAGTGTCAAGTGTCTGAGGCTGGATTTGAACTCAGGTCCTCCTGAATCCAGGGCCTGTGTTTTATCCACTGTGCCACCTACCTGCCCCCCAATGATCTCTTAATTGCCAAATCCAATTGCCTCATTCTCCTTGCTTTTGATTCTGCTGCTTTTTTTCTCCTCTTTTATACTCTTTTCTTTTAAGGTTTTAGGGACCCCTCTTTTTCCAAATTCTTCATCTCCTTATATGCCCACTCTTTCTCAGTCTCCTTTGCTATGTCCTTATTCTAACCATAGGTATCCCTGAGGGTTCTGTGCTGGGCCCTCTCTTCTCACTCTATACCATTTCATTTGTTTCAGCTTCCATAAATTTAATTAAGAAGCCTTTCCCAATGCCTCTTAATTCTAGTCCTTTCCCACTATTAACTTTCTTATTTATCCTTACTTGTATTTATTTCTTTGCTTATTTTCTTCCCCATTAGATTGTGAATTCCTTGAGGGCAAGAACTGTCTTTTGTCTCTTTCTGTATTCCCAGTGCTTAGCAAAATACCTGGCACTTAATAAATGTTTATTCACTGACTGCCTTAAACAATGCCTCCAAAAAAGTCTCCCTTGGTCAAAATAATATGATCCCTTGGAACATAAGACAATGGTGACACTTTGTTAAAAAAACAAAACCTCATATTATTAATGTCAAGTAAGAAATAAAACAAGGAGGTATAAGTTTATATCTGCTATGGAGATTTTGGTACAGAGTTCAAAGTGGAGAGAAATTGTCCTTGGATAATGATGTCCTCCCTACATTCTTGTTTGTGGATGTTATGCTTGTTTCATCCTTATAATATCATAAAGTTTCTTTGAAGGGATCTGTAGCTACTTGAAAGAATGGCCTCACCACCTATGTAGAAAAGACCAAGTTGATGAATATCTATTGTCCAGATTATGAATTTTGGTTAGATGGACAACCTATAAAATAGTACAGCTGGATAAGTGGTCCAAGAGTTGAATAGGAAAAAGAGAGTATGAGCTATATTGCCTCAGGTAGTTGCAAAATTACTAAATGACCCCAAACTTTCCACCACAACACAAGCCCAGTGTTTTAATATGAACATACTTATAATGTTGTATGGTAGTCAATCAACTAGTGTTTACCCAGAACACTTTCTGCAGCAAGATCTCAAGAGAAAGTGAGAGAGACCCCTAGCATGTTGGGTAAATGTGATAAATTTATGTCAAGATAGGGACATGAATCATTTAGGATGGGCATTCATGGATATATTGTGATGGTCATCATAGGAATAAACTTCCAAATCAATGAGATAAAAGATCTATTTGAGTAATTCAGTATGGATCATCAGACTAGTTGAGGAAATTCTTCAGGATACCTGTAGTGTATATTTGATTGTCTACCTTTACCAATGCCATTCAGACTGACCTTGTCCCTCTTTGTTAATCAATCAACAAACATTTAATAACCTCACTTAATGAGAAGATAGAACTCATTGGAAAAGATCCTCATATTGGGAAAGATTGAAGGCAAAAGGAAAAGGGTATGGTAGAGGATGAGGTGGTTGGATAGTATCATGGAAACAACAAGCATGAACTTGGACAGACCAAGAGATAGTGGAGGGTAGAAAAGCCCTTTATGCTATGATCTATAGGGTCATGAAAAGTCAAATATGACTAAACAACTGAACAACAAATTAGCTTTTGACTCCACACATTACTTTCGTGCCTCCAATGAGTTAGACTTATGCTGAATGTCTCCACCTATGTGACTTCCTTTTCTGATTGGTGAGTTCTTTTCTGGAAGCTCTATTTGAAAAAGTGCCCATGCCAGCTATGCTCATGCCTCACCAGCATCAATTCTATGGACTCCTTTTTAACTTTGCCCTTATATACATACTTTTCTCTCCTTGATTATTTTAGTTCTTTTTGGGTGTTCTCTTCCTTCAAGGGTGGGGACTTTTTTCCCCTTAGTTTTGTTTTCCCAGGACTTAGCAAAGTATCTGGTGCATAGTAAAATTTTAATAATTGTTTTATCCAATCTCTCTGATCTCTGCCATGCACTGTACTAAACAAGAAAAAAAACAACAACATTCCCTACCCCCAATGAACTTACATTCTTATGTTGGGGAAATTATGTATATGTAATATGCTTGAATTATTTCCATATTCCCTATATGGTCCCAGTCTAAGTATAGAGGGGACTAATTCTGCCCATTCACTATTAAGGACCTCATATCATGTGATATTAAGTTCTCAAATTGGGTCTTGAAAAAGAGGAGATGAAGATTCAGAGGATGTACAATAGTAAACTATTAGAATATTCTCCTTCCATCTTCCTTTCTGGCAATGAAACATAAATAATTCATGCTGAAAAAGTCTGGAAAGGGGAGTGGATGAAGGGAGAAAGGAAGAGCAGTGGAACACAAATAAATTGGATCAATTAGAGATCACTGAGCATACTTCTCTCTCACCATCCTCCTCTACAAAAAGGGTCAGAGGGTAAAGAGAAAATGTAAGAAGAGAGGGCAGAGTGAAATACATGATTAGTAATCAAAACCATATAAGTCAATGTGAAAAATTCACCCATAAAATGGAGAAAGGTAGAACAGATTAGAAAGCAGAATCCAACAATTTGTTATTTACAAGAAACATACCTGAAATAAGATACATACAAAATCAAAATAAAGGGCTGCATCAAAATCTATTATATGTCAGGTGGACTAAAAAAATCAGCAGTAACAATAACAATCTCAGAAAAGTCAACAATAAAAATAGAAATGATTGAAAAAGATAAATGAAATTACATTATTCTTATAGACACTAGAGATAACAAATATAAAATGTAAATACTCATACACATAAATGTGTGTATACATATACACATATATACATACATATATATTTCTGTAGACACACATGTACTTGTGTATATGTATGCCTTGGAGAGACTGTGGACCATGTGCAGAAACTCTGTAGCTGGTTCTGGTTAACAGACCATGTGGTGAAGAGGAGGCTCTTTGGTAGGTTGTTTAGCATTCAAAATGTCCTCAAAACTTCAACCATACTCTCATTATTTAAGATAATTAGGATAGGTCATTGACTCCTTTGATTTAATGATTTTTAGGGGAAAAACTCAGAAAATATATAAATCATTATAAAATCTGCTTTTTCAGACAGAAATGGGAAAACTAAATTCCAGAATCAAGAAATTAAAAGAATAATTCAAAACAAAGAAAAAATCATGGAAATTGCTAGAAATTGTTTTACTTACAACAAAGGATATGAATGAATATTTACTAAAATTCAAAATACACAGATTAACTGAAGAAAAATCAGAGAATCTAAATAAATTAGTCTTAGAACAAGAAACTGAATAAAACATATATGAATTCTCAGAGGGGAAAACTATCCCAGTACCAGATGAATTTACAAGTAAAATCTACAAATATTCAAAACAACTCTATTATTGATGATGGCCTAGATCAGAATAATGGCAGGGTCAGAGGAGAGAAGAAGGCATGTATAACTAGTTCTAATTAGTGTGAATAATGAATCCTTTGAAGTGGTCAACATTTTTTTGAGTTTTCATAGCATATTTCCATTGGGCTGAGACCAATAATCATTTTAAAATTTATGATGATAACTTTGAATGATGTGAACTTGAATATTTCAAAAGATTCATAATTCTTACTAATTGAGACCTAGTTGTATAAGAAGGGATACAAACGTAGAAAGAATAGAACTTGCAATTGATTGAATAAAGGGAGTTATGGAGAGTGATAAGTCAAAGATGACACATCGGTTATGTGTCTAGAAGACTGGGAAGATCGTGGTCCCTCCAATGATAATAGGGAAGTTAGGAAATTTTGGGAGAGAAATAATGATTTCAGTTTTGGACATGATGAGTTTAAGATGTCTATGGGTTGGGGCAGCTAGGTGGCACAGTGGATAGAGCACCAGCTCAGGAGGACCTGAGTTCAAATCCGGCCTCAGACACTTAACACTTACTAGCTGTGTGACCCTGGGCAAGTCACTTAACCCCAATTGCCTAACCAAAAAAAAAAAACAAACAAACAAAAAAAGAAGATGTCTATGGGTCATTGAGATATATGACAGGCCGTTGGAAATGTGAAACTGGAGTTCAGCAAAGAGGTTAGGAATGGACAAATAAATCTAAGAATCATCTACACAGAGATGATAGTTAAAACCATGAGAGTTGATGTGATCATCAAGAGAAATACTCTGGAAGTAGAAAAGAACAGGGTCCAGGACAAAGTCATGGGGGATACTACAGGTTAATGGACATGACTTGGATGAAGACTTAGGAAAGAAAACTGAGAAAACACAGTCATAAAGATACAAGTGAATGAGTAGAGAGTAATGTCACAAAAAATTAAAGAGAAAAAGGTGATCAGCAGTGTCAAATGCTACAAGGAGGTCAAGAAAGATAAGAATTGGGGGCAGCTAGGTGGTACAGTGAACCTGAATTCAAATATGGCCCCAGACATTTAACACTTATTATCTGTGTGACCCTGGGCAAATTACTTAACCCTCATTGCCACACAAAACCAAAAAAATATATATATAAGAATTAATATATAGATTTGCAGATGAAGAGATTACTCATAATTTTTGAGGAAGAAATTTCTGTTTCAACTGTTTGACCACTCCTCAGTATTTTACTGGATTTTCATCTATATTATACCTTCTAAGTGTGGGTGTTCTCTAAGACTTTAAACTTGGCCCCCTTCTCTTTTCTATGTATATTACCTTACTTGGTGATCTTATCAGCTCCAATTGGTATAATCATCATCACTATGGAGATGATTCCCTGATACAAACACACACACACACACACACACACACACAGAGTTACATAGATTAGTTACATTTATTTCTGGTAGGATTCTATATTGTGAATATATATTTTTAAAGAACTAGGGCTTTATTCATTTCATGTTTGTACAGTTATACAAACTAACTGCCAATACTTTTTTTTCCAATTTTGAGTCTTTTGATGACAAAATTTAACCCACTCCTTGCTAGAAATCCCCCCATTTAAAATTTTTAAAAATTATTTCTTTAAAAAGAAATATTAACTAAGAGGCTACAACAATATATCAAAAAGATTGTTCACTATGATCAGGTAGCAGAATTCAGAGTTAGTTCTATTTCAAAAATAGCAAATATAATGGACCATATTGTAATAACATAAACCACAAAAGTTACATGATTATGTCAATAGGTGGGGGAAAACCCTTTTGACAAAATACAACATTCATTACCATTAAAAACAAATAATGTAGGGGCAGCTAGATGGCACAGTGGATAAAGCACAAGCCCTGGATTCAGGAGGGCCTGAGTTCAAATCTGGCCTCAAACACTTGACACTTACTAGCTGTGTGACCCTGGGTAAGTCACTTAACCCTCATCGCCCTGCAAAAAAACAAACAAAATAATGTATAGAAATAAATGGATAGTTCTTTAGTATGGTCAATTGTATCTAAAACTGAGTCAGAATTATATGCAATATAAATAGAGATATTTACAATAAAATCAGGGGAAAAGAAAGAATGTTTATTATCTCTACTATTATTTGCTATTACTATTTGCTAATTTCTCCTATTATTTACTATTAGTGCAAGAAATGCTAGCTACAATAATGAGATTAAAAAAATAAATTGAGGAAATTGGAAAAGGCAAAGAAGAAATAAGTTTATTACTTTCTCCAGATGACAATGTTCTAATTAAATAGTCAACTAAAGTTAATTGAAGTAATCAATAACAAAGTAGCAGGATATAAAATAAAGCTAACACAAATTATCTGCCTTTCATATGTTACCCCCAAAAAAAATCCAAGAGAAAGAGACTGAAATAGAAATATCATTCAAAATCACTACATAATGTATAAAATATTTTGGAGTCTATTTTTCAAAGCACACACATAAAGCTATTACAAAATATTTCATGAAAATGAAGACTTCTAAATAAATGGAAGAAACTGAGGCCAATTAACTAAAAGCTTCTGCCACTCTTTTCTCCTTCAACCTTGTCACACATGAAGCAATGGCTCACCCTTCTTCCTAAGGTAAACATTTCTACATGCATTAGTAATTCCATTCCATCCTGTCTTCTCCTCTGCCTCTATCACCCTTACCTTCCCACTAATATTAAATTGCTCCCTGATTACTGGATGCATTTTTACTACCCACAAACATGCTCATGTCTCCTCTATCCTCAAAAAAACCTTGCTTAGGGGGCAGCTAGGGGGCACAGTGGATAGAGCACTGGCCCTGGATTCATGAGAACATGAGTTCAAATCTGGCCTCAGACACTTCACACTTACTAGCTGTGTGACCCTGGGCAAGTCACTTAACCCTCTTTGCCCTGCAAAAAAAAAATTAAAGAAAAAAACCTTGCTTGATCCAACAATCCCAACTATCATCCTATAACTTTTCTCCCTTTATGACTAAAATTCTTCAAGAATGTTGTCTACAAAAGGTGCCTTCATTTTCTTTCCTTACCGCTATCTTTTTAAGTCTCTTCAGTCTAGCTTCCAATCTCATCATTCAACTGACACTTCTCTCTCTAAAGTTACTAAAGATCCTTTTTCATTTGTGGGGCAATGAGGGTTAAGTGACTTGCCCAGGGTCACAGAACAAGTAAGTGTCAAGTGTTTGAGGCAGATTTGAACTCAGATCCTCCTGAATCCAGAGCCAGTGCTTTATCCACTGTGTCACCTAGCTGCCCCATATCTTTTGATCTTCCTCCAGCCTTTGGCAATGGTAATCACTTTCTTCCTGTGTATACAGTCTTATCTTCAGACATTTGTGATACTACTTTCTTTTATTTTCTGTTTATAATTTTATTTTCCAAATTACATGTAAAGACAAATTTTGACATCAATTTTTTAAAACTTTGTGTTCCAACCTCTCTTCCTCCCTCCCTTCCCACCCACCACCCCCAAGAACTCAAGCAATTCAATATCAGCTATACATGAGTAGTCATGTAAAACATCCCCATATTAGCTAAGTTGTGAGAGAAAACAGAAAAAAATAAAATTTCGGATTAAGGAATTGTCAAAAAAATGCATTTCAATCCTTTTTCCAATACCAACAGTTCTTTCTTTGTAGATGGATTACAATTTTCATAACTGCTTCAGGGTTATATTGGATCATGACCTTGCTGAAAATAACCATGTGTTTCCCAGCAGATCATCTTACAGTATTGCTGTTATTTTGTATACAGTACCTTTCACTCTGCTTCATTTCATGTAGGTCTTTCCAGGTTTTCCGGATAGCATCCTGTTCACCATAACTTTTATATAATACCTTAAACTTGACAAAGAATTTTCTTCACAATAGCCCAGCAAAGTAGGTACCATATATTTTGTCATTATAGTCAATCATCAGAACTATTTCCCTCCATCCTATTCCCTTCCCATGATATTTATTCTATTTTCTATCTTCTTTTATCCTATTCCTCCTCAAAAGTGTTGTGCTTCTGACTGTCTCCTCCCCTGCTCTGCCCTCCCTTCTTTCACCCTTCCCTCTTTATCCTCTTCCCATCCTACTTTCCTGTAGGGTTAAATAGATTACTCCTCCCAATTGAAGTGTATATTATTCCTTCTTTGACCCAACTCTGATGAGATTAAGGTCTTCGAGTTAATTCTGTGTTCTAAATTTTCCTTCCTCCCTTCCTCCTCAACCCTCCCTGTGAAATCAAGCAATTCAGTATGTCATACTTGTGTAGTAATGCAGAACATCTTCACCTTCTTCAAAAGGGTTTTGCTTCTACTGCTCCCTCCCCCAATATGCCCTTCCTTCCTTCCCCTCTTTTCCCTTCCCCCTTATCTCCTTTCCCTCCCTCTTTCCCTCAGGACAAAACATATTACTATACCTCCTTGAATATGTATGTTATTCCCTCTTTGAGCCAATTCTGATGATAGTAAAGTGCACTCACTCCCTAATTCCTTCCCCCTTTTCCCCTCCCCTCCATAGGGTTTTTTCTTGTTTCCTTCATGTGTGTCCCCAGTCCACCTCTCTCCTTCCCCCTCTTCCAGTCCATTCCTCCTACCCCTCAAACTATTTTTAAAATGTCATAATGGGTTAGCTAAGTGGCACAGTGGACAAAGCACCAGCCCTGGACCCAGGGGGCCCCCAGCCCAAATTTGGCCCCAGGCATATGACACCCCACCCTGTTTGCCCAACAAGGAACAAGCATAAACAAACAAAAAAAAAACAATGCTTTACAGATATTACCCTTTCATATTCAGTTCAGACCTGTGTCCTCCGTGCATTCCTTACTGAGAAAGTTCTTTTGAGTTTGAAGTATTATCTTCCCACGTAGGAATATAAACAGTCTAATCTTTTAATATCCCTCATGATTTCTTTTTCTTCTTTACCTTTTTATGCTTCTCTGGTGTCTTGTATCTGAAAGTCAAATTTTTTTATTCAGTTTGGGTCTCTTCAAGACAAATGTGTGAAAGTCCTCTTTTTCATTGAAGTTCCATTTTTTCCTCTGAAGGATTATACAAAGTTTTGATGGTATGTGATTCTTGGCTGTAGTCCCAGTTCCTTTGCCCTCTGGAAGATCATATTCCATACACTCAGGTCCTTTAATGTAGATGCTGCTAGATCTTGTTTTATCCTTATTGGAGCTCCACAGTATTTCAATTCCTTTTTTCTAGGTGTTTGTAATATTTTCTCCTTGACCTGGGAGCTCTGGAATTTCTCTATAATATTCCTGGAGGTTTTCCTCTTGGGATCTCTTTCAGGAGGTGATTGGTGGATTCTTTCAATTTCTATTTTGCCTTCTGCTTCTAGAATATCCGGGAAATTTTCCTTGACAATCTCTTGGAATATGCTGTCTAAACTCTTATTTTGGTCATGGTTTTGAGGTAGTCCAATGATTTTCAAATTATCTCTCCTGGATCCATTTTCCCGGTCAGCTGTTTTTCCAAGGAGATATTTCATATTTCCCTTTATTTTATTTTTTTTTTAGTGAGGAAATTGGGGTTAAGTGACTTGCCCTGGGTCACACAGCTCGTAAGTGTTAAGTGTCTGAGGCCGGATTTGAACTCAAGTACTCCTGACTCCAGGGTTGGTGCTCTATCCACTGTGCCACCAAGCTGCCCCTAGTTTTTTATTCATTTAGATTTGCTTTACTTTGTCTTAGTTTCCCATAAAGTCATTAGCTTCCATTTGTTCAATCCAAATTCTTAGGCATTTATTTTCATCAGACAGGAAAGGGGAGGTGGAAGGGGATGAATTATATCATATGAAGAGGTGAAAAAAAAACCTATTACAATAGAGGGAAAGAAAGGAGTGGTGAACATTGTTTCAACCCTATTCTCATTAGATTTGATTCAAAGAGGGAATAACATATACATTCATTGGGATAAAGAAACTTAGCTTATTCTTTAGGGAAGCAAAAGGGGAAGGGAAACGGGGGGACTGATAGAAGGGAGGACAAAAGCAAGGGAGAAAAGGGTAAAGAAAAGAGAGGGGGTGATAAAAAGGGAGGGCAGATCGGGGGAGGCAGGGGTAAGAAGTAAAAGGTCGCTGAGGAGGAATAGGGTGAAAGAAGGGGGGGGAAGTACAAAGGGGGTAAATAGAATGGAGGGGAATAGACAATCAGTAATAATAACTGTGAATGTGAATAGGACGAACTCTGCTATAAAACGGAAGTGAATTGCAGAGTGGATTAAAAACCAGAACCCTACAATATGCTGTTTACAAGAAACACATTTGAAGCAGAGAGATACACACAGAGTAAAGGTAAAAGGCTGGAGCAGAATCTATTATGCTTCAGCTAAAGTAAAAAAAGCAGGGGTAGCAATCCTTATCTCAGACAAAGCACAGGCAAAAATAGATCTCATTAAAAGAGATAAGGAAGGAAATTACATCTTGCTTAAAGGTACTATAGATAATGAAGTAATATCAATATTGAATATGTATGCGCCAAGTAGTATAGCATCCAAGTTCTTAGAGGAGAAGTTAAATGAGTTACAAGAGGAATTAGACAGTAATACTAAACTAGTGGGAGATCTGAATCTTCCCTTTAATAATTAGATAAATCTAGCAGAAAAATAAATAAGAAAGAAGTGAAAGAGGTGAATAGAATACTAGAAAAGTTAGACATGATAGATGTCTGGAGAAAATTGAATGGGGATAGAAAGGAATATACCTTTTTCTCAGCAGTACATGGCACATTTTCAAAAATTGACCATGTATTAGGGCACAAAAACATCATAGTCAAATGTAGAAAGGCAGAAATAGTAAATGCATCCTTCTCAGATCATGATGCAATAAAAATTACATGTAAGAAAGAGCCAGGGAAAAGTAGAATGAAAATCAATTGGAAACTAAATAATTTCATTCTAAAGAATGAATGGGCCAAACAAGAAATCATAGAAACAATCAATAACTTTATCCAAGAGAATGACAATAATGAGACGACATACCAAAATCTATGGGATGCAGCCAAAGCAGTGCTTAGGGGAATATGTATAGCTCTAACTGCTTACATGAATAAAAAAGAGAAAGAGGAGATTAATGAATTGGGCATGCAACTTAAAAAGAGAGAAAAAGAACAAATTAGAAATCCCCAATTAGATACTAAATTAGAGATCCTGAAAATCAAAGGAGAAATTAATAAGATTGAAAGCAAAAAACCTATAGAATTAATCAATAAAACTAAGAGCTGGTTTTATGAAAAAACCAATAAAATAGATAAAATATTGGTTAATTTGATTAAAAAAGAGAAAGAAGAAAACCTAATTACCAGTATCAAAAATGGAAAAGGGGATGTTACCACCAATGAAGTGGAAATTAAATCAATAATTAGGAATTATTTTGCCCAACTGTATGCCAATAAATTTGACAATCTAAGTGAAATGGATGAATATTTACAAAAATACAAACTACCCAGGTTAACTGAAGAGGAAATAAAATCTTTAAATAAACCCATATTAGAAAAAGAAATTGAACAAGCCATTAATGAACTCCCTAAGAAAAAATCCCCAGGGCCAGATGGGTTTATGGGTGAATTTTACCAAGCATTTAAAGAACAATTAATTCCAATATTATACAAATTATTTGGAAAAATAGGTGAAGAAGGAGTTCTACCAAAATCATTTTATGACACAAATATGGTGGTGATACCAAAACCAGGCAAAGCAAAAACAGAGAAAGAAAATTATAGACCAATTTCCCTAATGAATATTGATGCTAAAATCTTAAATAAGATATTAGCAAGGAGATTACAGCAAGTGATCACCAGGATAATAAACTATGACCAGGTGGTATTTATACCAGGAATGCAGGGGTAGTTCAGCATGAGGAAAACTATTAACATAATCAACCACATCAATAAGAAAACCAACCAAAATCATATGATTATCTCAATAGACGCAGAGAAAGCTTTTGACAAAATACAACACCCATTCCTAATAAAAACACTGGAGAGTTTAGGAATAGGGGGAGCTTTCCTTAAAATAATAAACAGTATCTACCTAAAGCCATCAGCAAATATTATATGCAATGGAGATAAATTAGAGGCCTTCCCAATAAGATCAGGGGTGAAACAGGGATGTCCATTATCACCCCTATTATTTAATATTGTCCTAGAAATTTTAGCTTTAGCAATCAGAGAAGAGAAAGGAATTAAAGGAATTAGAATAGGCAAGGAGGAAACAAAACTATCACTCTTTGCAGATGATATGATGGTATACTTAGAGTATCCTAGAGAATCAACTCAAAAATTACTTGAAACAATTAACAACTTTAGCAAAGTAGCAGGATATAAAATAAATCCACATAAATCATCAGCATTTCTATACATGACCAACAAAGTCCAGCAGCAAGAGATAGAAAGAGAAATTCCATTTAAAGTAACAGTAGATAATATAAAATACTTGGGAGTCTACTTGCCAAGACAAACCCAGGAACTCTATGAATACAACTACCAAACACTCTTCACACAAATCAAATCAGATCTAAATAATTGGAAAGATATCAATTGCTCATGGATAGGCAGAGCTAATATAGTAAAAATGACAATACTGCCTAAATTAATTTACTTATTCAGTGCCATACCAATCAGACTACCTAGATCTATAGAGCTAGAAAATATAATAACAAAATTCATCTGGAAAAACAAAAAATCAAGAATATCCAGGGAAATAATGAAAAAAAATTCACAGGAAGGTGGGTTAGTGGTACCAAACCTGGAGCTTTACTATAAAGTGGCAGTCATCAAAACTATTTGGTACTGGCTAAAAAATAGAGTGGTAGATCAGTGGAATAGTCTAGGCTCAGGAAATGCAGTAGTAAATGATACTAGTAATGTAGTGTTTGATAAACCCAAAGACTCCAGCTTCTGGGATAGGAACTCAGTATTTGACAAAAACTGCTGGGAAAACTGGAAGACAGTATGGCAGAAATTAGGCATAGACCAACATCTGACACCTCATACTAAAATAAGGTCAAAATGGATACACAATTTAGACATAAGAGGTGATACCATAGGTAAATTAGGAGAGAAAGGAATAGTCTACCTATCAGATCTTTGGAATGGAAAACAGTTTATGACCAAACAAGAGATAGAGTATATTATAAAATGCAAAATGGATGATTTTGATTACATTAAATTAAAAATTTTTTGTACAAACAGAAGCAATACATCCAAAATTAGAAGGGAGGCAGAAAGCTGGGAAACAATTTTTATGGACAGTACTTCTGATAAAGGCCTCATCTCTAAAATAAATAGGGAACTAAATCCAATTTGTAAGAACCCAAGTCATTCCCCAATTGAGAAATGGTCAAAGGATATGAACAGGCAGTTTTCTGATGAAGAAACCAAAGCTATCTATTCCCATATGAAAAAATGCTCTAAATCTCTAATGATTAGAGAGATGCAAATTAAAACAACTCTGAGGTACCACCTGACACCTATCAGATTGGCTAAAATGACAAAAAAGGAAAACAATAAATGTTGGAGAACTTGTGGGATAATTGGAACACTAATCCATTGTTGGTGGAGCTGTGAACTGATCCAACCATTCTGGAGAGCAATTTGGAATTTTGTCCAAAGGGTGATAAAGCCGTGAATACCCTTTGACCCAGTAATACCACTTTTGGGTCTTTTCCCCAAAGAAATCATGGAAAGGGGAAAGGGACCCACATGTACAAAAATATTTATAGCTGCTCTTTACGTGGTGGCAAGGAATTGGAAGTTGAGGGGGTGCCCATCAATTGGGGAATGGCTGGACAAGTTGTGATACATGAACACAATGGAATACTATTGTGCTGTAAGAAATGATGAGCAGGAGGAGTTCAGAGAAACCTGGAGGGTCTTGTGTGAGCTGATGATGAGTGAGATGAGCAGAACCAGAAGAACATTGTACACAGTATCATCAACATTGAGTGTTGATCTACTGTGATGGACTATAGTCTTCTCACCAATGCAATGGCACAGAAGAGTTCCAGGGAATTTGTGATAGAAGAGGATCTCCAAATCCAAGGGAAAAAAAAAAAAGAACTGTGGAGTATAGATGCTGAATGGACCATACTATTTCTTTTGGTTTTGGTGCTGTTGTTTTTTTCTATTTTGAGGTGTTTCATCATTGCTCTGATTTTTTCTCTTATAACATGACTAATGCAGAAATCGGATTAATGTTATTATGTGTGTATATATATATATATATATATATATATATATATATATATATATATATATAACCTATACCAAATTACCTGCTGTTGAGGGGAGGGGGGAGGGAGGGGAGGGAGGGAGAAAAATCTGAAATTGGAAAGCTTGTATAAACAAAAGTTGAGAACTTTCTTTACATGTAACGGAAAAAAATAAAATACTTTATTAATTAAAAAAAAGCAAAGAAAACTATCTATTCATAGCCTTTGAACAATTGGGAAAGGGTTCTTATACTCAATATTTGAATCATTTCCCTCTATTTCCTAGAAATGAGGCCTTTTTCAGAGAAACTTCCTACAAATTCTCCACCCCACCCCATTTCTTACTTCTCTTCTAATTAGTTTTTCTTGTGCACAAACTTTGAAATAGTATGTAATCAAAATTGTCAGTTTTACTTCTTGTCATCAGAACAGAGGTCATGACTCGATTAATAGAAAATAACTTACATAGAGATAATAATTAAATCCATGGGAACTGATAGGATCACAAAGTGAAATAGCATAGTTGGAGAAAAGGAACAGAACCTAGTTCAGAGCCTTGTCTTTTAAAGGCTTTTTTAACTTTGACCCTTCCTATTTTTTCAGTCTTCTTATTGTTTGTAGTATCAATAGGCACATACTGGTATACCATATATATATGAATTTCTCCTATGTAATTAAATATCTAGTTACTGAAGCATCCTGTAAGGTAATGCTTTTCCACTTACTATGTCTGTGACTTATACTGTTGATGAGATCCTGTGTCAATTATGCATATTTTATTAAATGCCAATGTTTATTTGCTATTGTGTTATTTAATTTCAGAGTTAAGTGTAACATACCTGATTTTTCACACAACTATAAAATTCCAAATCCCAGGAAGTAATGTTACTTTACTGCTGTAAGGACATGGAGAAATACATGACAAAGATTGAAGTTCTGTGAATTCGAAGGGAATCTATGGAACTGAAATTGTGACAGTGAACATTGAGCCTCTATGGGGAGAGGGCTGAGCTAAGACATTGGATGGCAAGTTGTCCTAGAATTTGAAAATGAGCTGATTAGGATCCTATCATGTGAGTCTGAGAAGTGCCAAATAAGCTTGTAAACTGGTTGTCTGAACTGAGAATCAAAGAGACTTATCACCAGGAGTTTGAGCTAAGTAGGAGGCCATAAAAGAAAGAATTCAAGTCATAGTTGTTTTTTTTTCCTACTTTATGTTAACAGGGAGATGCAGGCAACTCTGGATATTAGTTATAGCTACTACTGGGACAATCACAGGATTAAGCCATGAGAATACCACCCAGAGCTAGGATAAGCGAAACTTTTTCTCCTTGAATTTTCTGAAATTGATAATAGCCATACTTTCCATTCTTCCTGGCCTTCTAGGCTTCTTCATTCTCTTTCTCTGAATAACTTTTTGTTTTGTAAAGTTATGTTTATACCTTCTATTTCAAATAGTATTAAAACTAAATATTAAAGAAATAGTATTGGTCTTGGGGGCAGCTAGGTGGCGCAGTGGATAGAGTATTGGCTCTGGATTCAGGAGGACCTGAGTTCAAATCCGGCCTCAGACACTTGACACTTACTGACTGTTTGACCCTGAGCAAGTCACTTGACCCTCATTGCCCCCCCCCCAAAATGAATAAAATAAAACAAAAGAAATTGTGTTGAAATAATATTGGTCTTAACTGCTTTGGGATTCATGCATGTCCCTAATTATGAACAGGCCACTGGAAGTGAAAGAGAAAACAGTGTTGGCAATGAATGACAGAGGTCCTACCCTGCTGTCAAAAAAATTTCTGATCATTTTCACTTGCTGTTTCTCTGTTTTTGAATGCTCTCCCTTTTCATCTATGTCTCCTGAATTTCCTGGCTTCCTTCAGTTCTCTCTCACTATTAAGTTGAAGGGGTTTAGCAGGCATGGCCTGGATGAAGACCCAGCAAAAGATATTGAGGAGAGATCAGATATATAGGAAAAGAACCAGGAGAAAGCAGTGTCCCAAAAATCTAAAGAGAAGAAAATATTAAGGAGAAGAGGATGATTGCCAGTGTTTAATACTACTAGAAGGATGAAGACTGATAAAAGTCTATAGCATTGCAAGTCAGAAATTAGTGGTAAATTTAGAGAAAGCAGTTTCATTTGAACAGTGGTCAGAAGCCACACTTTAAAGAGTTGAGGAAAGTGAGAAGAGAGGAAGTGATGGGATCTATTGTAAATGTAGATGGGCTATATTGTAGATATTTTTAGGGGTACCAATCTTTCCAAGTTTTGTTCTGGTTGTTACCAATGATCGTTGGTTATTTTGGAGAGAGCAGCATCACTTGAATGATGAAATTGGAAGCCAGAGTGTAAAGGGTTAAGAAGAGAAGGACGGGAGAAGTGGTGCTAGTTATTGTAGACAGAGGTTTTTTGGGGGTGGGGCAAGGCAATGAGGGTTAAGTGACTTGCCCAGGGTCGCACAGTTAGTAAGTGTCAAGTGTCTCAGGCTAGATTTGAACTCAGGTCTTCCCGAATCCAGAGCCAGTGATTTATTTACTATGCCACCTACCTGCCCTGTAGAGAGAGTTTTCAAGTTATCAGCCACAAAAAAGGAGAGATTTGCAATGATATTTAGAAGAGATAGGTGGATCAAGGCTTTTTTGAAAATGAAGGAGACAAGGGACTACTTGTAGGTAATGGTGAAGCAACCAGCAAACAGGGCAAAATTGAAGAGGGGTAAGACAGTAGGGATGACAGATGAAACCAAATGCTAGGGAATATGGAATCATTTGTTTATGTAGAAGGGTTTGCCTTAGCCAGCAGCTGAGCTACTTCTTCATGTGAAAATGAGGTGTAAAAGGAAATAGTAGCAGAAGGTATTGTTAAGAGCTAAAATTCTAGCTAGTCTGTCTAAATATCTAATGAGTGGTCGCCAATAAATTATAAGCTTTAGCAAGAGTTAGACTTTTAAGCATTTATTAAGGAGAATAAGAATTTGGTAAAGAGAGAAGAAAAGGCCTACATTCATCTATCTATTAAAGGGAGAGCACATTTCTAGCTCCCTTCTCCACCAGCATCCTCAGGAAAAGAGAGCAAGATAGAGCCCCTGGCTCCCCCTTCCTCCTCCCACCAACAAACGTCACTTCCTGACACCAAAGAAAAGACACATGGTCCTGCCCTCAAAGACCTTCCTTCATGGTGGAGCTTTCCTATAGTAAGTCTCCAGTAGGTGGCGTCATTCCAATCATTACAGTCCCCCCTTTGTTTCCTCAAGAAACGGGGCGTTTCCTTGATGAAACAGTAAAAAATAACAAAATATAATAACCTATGCTAACTAACAATATATTAATAACAATATAGAAAAGGAAGAGAGGAAAGATTTGTCCAGAGGGGCAATTTTTTGTCCTCATGAACCGACACTTTAACATTGGTCTTCCAAAGGGAGGGCTTCTGCAGAGAGTACATTTTACAGATGGTGTATATTATAACAGAAAGAGAGAAGAGAAAAAAAATAACAAAACAAAACTGTTCATTTAAAGTCTTTGAAAGTCTTTTCTCAGATGTCCTCTAGGTGTAGTCATGGAATGGAAGTCTTTTCAGGGGTTGATGTGTGGATGTTGGTAATCAGCCAGGAAAATTTCCTACAAAATTGAGCTTAACACAACTTTAAAATAGCTTCGTCAATAATCAAATCAAACAATGAAAGTTCTCAAAAACATGTCTAAGGGAATTCAGAATCTTAGTTGTTACACATGAAACATATAATAAAACAAAAATTGAAACATTCTCTAAAATTAATATTACTATAGTCCCCCCCTTATGGAGGGTAAATTGAGAAGACAATTGCTGTGATATTAATTTCTAAAAGTAATTTTTATCTTTGTTTCATAATTTTTTGCATCATCTGCCCAATTATCCTCATGCCATTATGAGAAATTTAAAAAATCTAATATAATTGGTAACATGTCAAGGCCAAATTCAACACTGTTATTTATCATGATGCCTGAGATAATTATGGGGGTTACCATAAAAGAACAGAGAAATGATGGGATATGAGCATTCCCACACTTGAGCAATATGTACTGCCCATGCAGTATGCCAGGCTTAAAATAGGTGGATGGAATATATGTCCATGCCACAGAACATATTGGAGGAAACTGAGTCAAACTTAATCAGATGCATGGGATTGAGATGTCCATGGCATCAGGCATATAGGAGGAGGCTTAGAAGCCAGGTGAAGAATAAGATGGGTGGGATCAAAACTTCCAGCCATCTGTACAGTATTGTGGGGAAAAATAAAATAAAATATTAGACCAAGAGAATCCAACCTCAACATTTGTCAAAAGCTGTTCTCTCGGCCATACCTTGACTTCATGCATATCTCCCCTCATGTGACCGTTCAGTGTCTGCTCTTGCATGTATTCCTCTTGTGATTGGATGGCATCTTGGCCAACTGGAATCTGATAACTCAGAATAAAGGCAATTAATGTCTTAAATGATAAATTCCCATAACCCAAGTCTCATATGGATTTAAAAATTGAGGATAATAAATGATCACAAAAAATGTGAATACATCTTGACTCAGAATATAATATATAATTATGCAACAATTTCAAATAATACTCCCTTTTTTTTACTAAGTATACAATTACTTTTGTGAAAAATCAGAACATATTCAAATATAAGTTAAAGCACAACACAATCCCAAAGAAAACTTTCTTTTTTGAAAAAAAAAGAAAGCTTTTACAAATGTTCCCCTCCTTTTTTTTTTTTGGAATATGCTTATCAAAAATAATATTTCTAGAATCAATTTACACTTGCCATGGCAACCAATTTGCCAGGGAAATGCTTTAAAGAGTTTGATCAAATAATTAGTTGAGAGAAAAAAAATAACAAAAACAAACAACTCAGAATATGGGAGCACAATGCTCCTAGAATTAACATTGTATTATGAAATCAAAACCATCTTGTAATGTTTCAAAATTAGATAGATGAATGAATAGAAGAAAATACACATGGAACAATAAAAGACAATGAAATTCAAACTAAGGAAATCTAAATGAATATGAACTTAATATTAATAAGAGTATTATAAAATATAAACTTGATCACATGACTATAAAAAGCTTTTACAAATATTCTCCTTGTTTTAAAAACTAAGTATATAACACAATCTCAAAAGCATGAAAATCTCTATGAAAATAAACCCATACCATTAATTTCAAAATGTATATGTAATAGCATAGAAATCCTATGTAACCTCTCAACTGACATTAATAATCTGAGTGAATTTAGAACACTTTTGATTCCGGTATCTAAAATCCCCAATACTCATATCAATACCTTGCTGCTTACATCTACATTTCTGTAAAAAATGTACCCTTGCATGGCAAAAGAAGCAGAGTCTTGAACTATGATTGTCATTCTTATTCAGCTTAAGTTTTTCTTCTTTAACCCTTCTATATTGTCTGTCGGTCCTTTCATAATACAAATGCTTTAGAAGGTTACTAATTAAAGACAAAAGCAGATTAGCAAAATTATGAACAAAACGAGCATATCTGGAATTTAAAGGGTTTTCTAAGGTTGTCTCAGAAGCACAGCCAGGCTGGGGAAGGGCTGAGCCTGAAGCTGCAAATGTAGTTAGAGAAAGCTGTGCATGGGCATTAGATCTCTGGACTTCCCTGGCAGGGGAATCTAGGGGCTTGGCCAAGGGAGGGTTAGAAGGTGGGGTCTGGAGAGGAGGGGAGGGACAGGGCAATTTGAATCAGACTTGATTTTGAACTCAGGCCCTACCCTCACTGCTAGGGGATTAAAAGCTTCTAGAGGTTGGGTCATTGCCCCCAGGCATGCAAAATTAGAGAATCTCTCAGCATTAGAATTTGAAAAAAATACAGGAGTTCTAGGCTTCTCTGAAAAAGCATGGCTGGGAGAGGGGGAGATATTTCCTTGTGTAAGCACCTTGATGGCTCTTCTAACAAAAATAAAAATAGAAAATCCACAAAAACAAAACATTAACATGATCTTATCTCCCATTTGTCTGGTTAAACAGACTAAACTCAAAAATAGGGTAATTAGGGAGTTTAAAAGGTCCATTTGAAAAAATTTGAAGGGAAAACACCCGGCAATTCAGCAGTACTTCAGATTAAAAGAGACAGGGTAGGGGAAATTTCTTACCCAACCTGAAGATCAGAAGAGTGAGGTTCAGCTTTCCTCTTCGTGGTCAGCCATCTGTTAAGGGCTAAAATTCTAGCTAGTCTGTCTAAATATCTAATGAGTGGTCGCCAATAAATTATAAGCTTTAGCAAGAGTTAGACTTTTAAGCATTTATTAAGGAGAATAAGAATTTGGTAAAGAGAGAAGAAAAGGCCTACATTCATCTATCTATTAAAGGGAGAGCACATTTCTAGCTCCCTTCTCCACCAGCATCCTCAGGAAAAGAGAGCAAGATAGAGCCCCTGGCTCCCCCTTCCTCCTCCCACCAGCAAATGTCACTTCCTGACACCAAAGAAAAGACACATGGTCCTGCCCTCAAAGACCTTCCTTCATGGTGGAGCTTTCCTATAGTAAGTCTCCAGTAGGTGGCGTCATTCCAATCATTACAGTATCCAAGTCATGTGAGATGAAGCAAGGTTCTCAGTTGAGACGGTGGGAAAGGAAGATCTGTGAGCAGTTGGAGGAGGGATGAAAAGGTTTGGAAAAGCTAATGTGGTAATTGGGATGATGAATCAGTTATTGAGGCATAAAATTATTGCCTTGCAATAGTGAGAGTCTAGTCAAGTTTATTTAACATAAACTTAGTTTCAGTAGTTGACCCAGTCAGAGAGGTTTTGCAATTTTCTTCAGCTTCATTCATTCCAAGCTGAGGCTTTGCAGGGTAAGATCAACAGTATACTAAGAGGACTAAGGGTCCATAGGAAACACTGTCATGTAGAATTAGTTGAATAAGGGATCAAGATGGTGAAAAGTAGAGAGTGTTGCTAGTACAAAGGTCATCACCTATGAAAGAAGTAGGGCATCAAGGGACTGGAGATCACAGAATGGAAGAACCAGATTTGGGATTACAAAGGAGAGGTATAATAACAATAGGTTGTGATCACATAAGGGAATTTTGGAACTCATGAACATGAAATGGTGTATTTGTGGGTGATGACAATATCATGGTTATGACCATCTTTGAGGAATAGGCCATATGAAATTGAGGAACCGGTTCTCCCAAATTATTGGGTTCATCTACTCCATACATATTGAGTATTTGGATTATCTGTAAATTATTACTGCCCTATGGAATGTGGGCTGATTTCCTTCTTGGAGCTCTCTGGTGGGCTCCCCACTATGTATCATGTCATATACATTGTTCAGGTCTTGGGGCTTAAGTATATGTCCTGAGATAAGACTGGGTTTTCTTAATTCCTAGAGAACAATGGATTCTTTGCATGTCTGTATCTAAGCAGTCAAGGATTTCATTATATTATATTAACTAGGGGATGGGAGGTGAAAGAAGGAATGTCAAAGATGAAACATTCTATAGATAATTTCTTAATTTACAGACTACTGATATTGCATGATGTAAGGAAATAGTAGGATAGTAAGTGCCCATGACAACAAAATCTAAAGCTAGAACTGGTCTTAGGTCATAAGCAGGTCTGAATCCACAATTGGATACAAGTAGCTATACCTAGCAGATTGCCTTCCTGAGTATTGTATCTATTCCTTTGCTGACCTTTAATATTTGCCTGATTCTTTAAGCCATATTTTAGCTCTTCTTGTCCCATATCCTCAGTTTTTAATTCAACAGGTCTACTCTTCTTTTTTAGGCACTCACAGTTAAGTGATTTGTCCAGTGTTACACACCTAGTAAGTGTCTAGGGCCAGATTTGAATTCAGGTCCTTCTGACTCCAGGGCCAATGTTCTATCCACTGCACCACCTAGATACTCCTAGAAGTGAACTCTTTGCAAAACCTCCTATTTGTTTGTCCCTTTGGGAGTATTTGCACACTGTAAAGAAATGACTCAGCACATGAGTTTAAACTATTCACTTTCCAAATATTAGATTATGCCTATCTCAAGTTTGTTTAAGATATGCTGGATAAGAAATAACTCCCCCTTCCAAAAATTTTAGTGTATGATTCAAGCACTATTTGAAGAGGCACTTCAAAATATTGAATATGTGCATTTTCCTGATGCCCAGCAACAGTGCTATAGTTATTTTGTAATGAGAGCTCTATATAGAGTAAACTGGACATTTAATACAACAACCACCTTTTCTCAATACTGGTACCTGCTCAAGCAACAGTCCCATTTTTTCCCTTCTCCTTCTCCAACAAACTTCATTTGGGACCTACAATTTCTCACAAAATTATCATTCCTCAATCTTTCTATTACAACCACCACTTTATTAAAACTGGTCTCTTAGATCATCAGTAACCTGTGAATCCCCAAACTTAGGACCACTTATTCTTATCCTATTAGACCACTATGTAACATTTAACCCAGTTTCTAATCCTTTCCTTGAAATTCTCCCCTTGGCAACCAGGATGATAAATTTCTTGATTTTTTTCCTACCTCTTTGATTTTGCCTTCTTCATCTCCTTCACTGATTCTTTATTTTCCTTCCCACTCCTATATATAGATAGGTATTCCTTAAAGTTAAATCATTGATCTTCTTTCTTGGTGCTTTCACCCACTCTCAGAGCTCCAACTATTACCACTATTTGGATGGCTCCTAAATTTTTATCTTTAGCTCTTACTATCTCCTAAACCTCAGTCCACATTTTCAACAACCTGTTGGATATCTATCTGATGTTCCATCATTATATCGGATTCAACATATCTACAATGATTATCATCTTCTCTTCCAAACTAACATGTTTGCCTTTCTTCCCTATTTTTGTTAATGGCACCACCATCATCTTAGTCACCCAGATAAAAGTTCATCTTTTATTTTTCATTCTACATAAACCTCCACATTCAATTTATTTTACCTGCAAAATGTTGTTGACATCTGTTTCCTCCTTTCCATTCACACCATCACCATCCTAATTCTAGATCTCATCACCTCTTCAAACGAGTATGGCAAAATACTTGTCCTTAATCAGTGCCATATTCTATTAACAGATGCATTTTCCTAAAGTATGGTTCTGATCATGATATTCTCCCTCTCAGATTCTTTTATTTCTTCAGAATGGTCTATATATTATTATAATAATAATATTGTTATTCATAATAACAACAATACAGATGACATTTATATAGCACCTACTATATGCCAGATATTGAGCTAAGTGCTTTACAAATATCTCATTTAATTCTCACAGCAACCTTGAGAAATAGGTGCCATTATTATATCTACTTTACAGATGAAGAAACTAAGGCAAATAGAGTTCAAATGACTTACACAAAATCATACAAGTAGTTAGTATCTGAGGCTGGATTTGAATTCAGCTCTTCCTGACTATAGGACCAACGCTCTATCTACTGCACTACTTAGCTGCCTCTTGGTATTTCAGGCTTGACATGATATGGCCCTAGTCTTATCTACCACTATTTCTCTTATTGTGGCACTTTGTAACTTCCTTGAAGGCAGGAATTTCTTATCTTTAACACCTTGCCTAACACATATATACATACACACACACACATACACATATACATACACATATACATATACATATACATATACATATACATATACATATACATATACATATACATATACATATGTATATATGGTTACTAAAGGTTTGTTGCATTGAACCCAATTGATTTGAATTCATCCTTTTGAGTGATCTCTTGAGACCTATAGAACACGTGGCAGGTGAGTGGCACAGTAGATAGAGTGCTGAGCTTGAGTAAGTAAGAACAGAGCTCAAATCCACCCTCAGATACTTACTAGCTATGTGACCTTGGGCAAGTTACCTAACTCATGTTTGCTGTAGTTTCCTCATTTGTAAAATGAGAATAATAATAGTACCTCTTTTAGAGTTGTTGTGAGGATCAAACAGTGCCTGAAATATGGTAATTGCTATATAAATGTTAGCTATTGTCATTACCATCATCACCACCATCACTGATTGTTATCCATAAAAGCACAAGGGTGACAACTCTGTTGTCATTTTTGTAGAACCTTATTCAACTTATATGATTTTAAAGTTACTTAAATTTGAAACCTAATTCTGAATTATTATTCTGAAATCTAATTCTGTGTGTGTGTGTGTGTGTGTGTGTGTGTGTGTGTGTGAGGCAATTGGGGTTAAGTGACTTGCCCAGGGTCACACAGTGTCAAGTGTCTGAGGCTGGATTTGAACTCAGGACCTCCTGAATCCAGGACCAGTGCTTTATCCACTGAGCCACCTAGCTGACTCTGAAATCTAATTTTCTTATTATTTTGAAATTTAAAATTAAGTTAAATAATCAACTTTAAATGAGTATTGCTCAGAGTAATGACAGTTTGCAGTGAGTAGCAAATAGGGAACCAGAAATAAGAATAGAAGTAAAGGATATTATCATAGCAATGTATACTTGAGAAATAAAATGGACTGATCAAATGGTGAGAACAAAGAATAACCGATGAACAATATATGAGCTCCAATGGTAGTCTTACAATGTCTGTCACAAGAAAGCAAAGAATGTTACCATGTCACTCAATGACTTGTCTCTGAGGCAAGGTTATGGGATAAAATGGACCAAAGACACACATATGGGCAGGTATGAACTTCAATCTGCATTATTGGAGGGAATGTGTATTTCAGTGAGGCCACTTAGAGTATTTTAAAATCATACAATCATTATTTGAGCTCACTGGAATTGAGTGAACAATGGAATTATTATGATACTAAAAATAATGTGTGATTCTTTGTGTGCATTTTTTTAAAACACAATACTATTGAATCACTCTGTTAGGCTATGAATCATTGCCCATTTTGCATCTACCATCCACTTGAGTTTATGAGTTTAGCCAAGACTATCCAATGTAATGTTTACATTATATACTATAGCAACTTTTAAAACTTTCTACAGCTGAAAACAATTATTTGTAGTATTCAGGGCACCTTCCACTCAGAGGATCTCACAGAGATGGCAAGCCTAGGTATGAGGTACTTTGTGGGCCCACAATTTTTCAAAACTATAAGTGCACATCAATATATTTACCTCATTAAAATCAGTAAAAGGGCTCAAAGTAGTCAAACCATAGGCATTTCATGAAAAAGCACAATAAAAAACTAAGGAACTAGCAATAACCCCCATAAGCCTTGGTAATGCTTTCTCCTACAAATAGGGGAAGAGTAGAAAGACTTATAGGACAAAAATGGAAAGCACATATAGGGAACATATGTGGCCAGGGTGCACAGAAGGAGGGATACACACATAAGAAATATATATATGACCAGTGCAGTGGAATGGAGGGGCAATTCATATATTAGACATTGCCATACAAATGTGTCATTATTCTCCCTCTTATACAAATACACAGAAAAGCCAAGAGCTGAGGCTTTACAGATGGGAAGGAGATTATAGTGGGTCTGGGTTCTGATGACTTGAGAAGGAAGTGGAGGTGAAAGATATGGGAGAGGTTATGCAATTATAGCTCTTTTGAAGATTATTTGAAGTGGACAGTTAGGGTAAGGTTCTCTGGTGGATATAATTCACAGAGGAGAAATAGGTGAGATGTAATCATGGGATGGAAATTTCCAAAAGATCGGTTCCCTTTGATGACAATAATAATAGATAGCTGTGGTAGGAGCTCTGTTCAAAGGAAAGTGAGTTTTGGTAAATAAGTGTTTAGTAAATAAACTTGGCAGTTGGTAAATGGGGAACTACTTCAATAATTAACTTCTGGCAAGTTAGTCTCTAGGTACCACTCTTCTTATCTCTAAAATTAAGGAGTTGAACTAGACAGTACCTAGGGACCTTTCCATCTCTAAATCTATTAAATTCAATTCAAGAAAAGTTTATTAAGGGCATTTTATATATGAGGCACTATGGTAAGCATAAAGACAAAAATGGAACAGTCCCTTCCTTCACAAAGCAAATTAATGCAACTGGGAGGGATGGCTAACAAATTGGGTGATAGTTTCAGGATTTTCCCAGGCTTAGAGAACTAAACTGGATCTATGTAAAAATCTTAAACTTATGTTCAAAAATTCAACTTCAGAGATACAAGATGGTGACACAAGTAGGTTCTTCTGAAAAAGAGCAAACTCAATAGGAGTTATTGATATAATATTGTGGCCAAAGAAAAGTGAATGTGATTCAAAGCCAAAAATTTAAAAGTACCTGCCTTCATGATGCTTACATTTTGCAGGAGAAGACAATATACATGCAAATAAACACATACTAAATATGAGGATAAAGACTGAACCTATAACTTTATTCATATAGGGAACACTCAGATGAGAAAACAGCTTGTATCAATGGAGTTTGACATTTTTCTACAAAGCTCTTAGACAGTTGCTTAGAGAGCTAGAAAGGAAGGAAGGGAGGGAGGCAAAGAGGGAGGAAGGGAGAATGAGAGAGATAGAAAGAGAGAGAGAAGGAGGGAGGAAAAGAGGAAAGGAGGAAAGGAAGAAAGAAGCCAAGGGATTTTAAAATATAGAGGTAAGGAGATACTTCATCTCAGGCATAGAGAGAGTCAATGCAAAGACATAGAGTTGAGCAATGAAGTGTATGATGAACAGCAAGAAGGTCAGTTTGGCTATTGTAAAGGGAGTAGTGTATTGAAGCCTCTCTGTGTCTTCAGAGAAAGATAAATGCAAGATAGGCTTATGATTAAGTTTTATTAAATTATTTGCTCAGAGATTGTTTCTATGATCTGTTCTTTAACCCACTCATTCTTTAAGATTAGGTGGGTCAATCTCCAATTAGTTTTTAATTTGTGTTTCCTTGGTCCCTTATTAAATATATTTTTATTGCATCATGATCTAAAAAGGATACTTTTTATAGTTTTGCTTTTTTGCTTTTAACTATAAACGTTTTATATGGTCAGCCTTTTTAAAAGTACCATGAACTGCTGAGAAAAAGGTGCATTCCTTTCTGTTTCCATTCAATTCTCTCCGGATACCTCTCATATCTAGCTTATCTAAAATTCTATTCACTTCATTTACTTCTTTCTTATTTGTTTTTTGGTTAGATTTATCTAGTTTTGAGAGGGGAAGATTAAAGTCCCCTATGCTTATAATATTACTTTCTATCACCACCTGTAATTCATTTAACTTTTCTTTTTAAAATGTAGATGCTATAGTAGTTGTCTATATATTGCTTCATTGTCTATGGGACCTTTAATCAAACTGTAGTTACACTGTTTTTTTTTTCTTTTAATTAAATCTATTTTAGCTTTAACGTTGTCTGAGATCCTGTCCTTTTTTGCATCAGTATAATTGCATAATAAATTCTACTCCAACCCTCCATTTTAACTCTGTGTGCATCTCTCACTGTTAAATGTGTTTCTTGGAAACAACATATTGTTGGATTCTGATTTTTAATCTATTCTGGTACCAGTTTCCATTTTATCTGTGAGTTCACCCCATTCACATTCAAAATTATAATTACTCTGTGAATTTCCCTCCATCTTGTTTTTACTCATTATTTTCCTTGTCAGCCCCTCTTTTTCCCCTATCACTATTATTTTATCTTCTGCCCTTACTTTATTTCCTATTTTCCCCACCCCTTTAAAAGTCCCTCTCTTATCTTCTCCTCTACCCTCCTAATCATAATCTATACACTCTTTTAAAATTTCCTCTTTGACCCTGTCCCCTAGTTTTCTCATGTCTCTAGAAGTTCAGAAGACTTCTCCAGATGTCCATGCTTCCTCTCCAACCCAGATGAGAGTAAGGTTCCAACATTATTAGCACTCCACCCCCATCTGCTTCCTCTGTATTAGTTCTTCCTTTTCACCCTGTTTTTTTTTTGAGATAATTGCTTCTTTTTACCTCTTTCTATCCAATTTTTTTTTATCCATCATACAAAACTTAGCCCCAACATTTCTTTCAAACTACCTTAGAACTGATATAGTACTACCTTAGTAATGATGACAGTTTTAAGAATAGTGATAACATTTTTGTATGTTTCTTCTGGATCTTTTATGCCAAATTTTACAAATTTATTTACAAATACCTGAAAGCCTTTTAGTTCATCAAATATCCATTTTTTCCCCATTCTGGATTATACTCAACTTTGCTGGGTAAATTACTCTTAGATACAACTCCAGCTCCTTTGCTCTTTGATTTATTATCTAGCTGCTAGGGGCAGCTAGGTGGCGCAGTGGATAAAGCACTGGCCCTGGATTCAGGAAGACCTGAGTTCAAATCTGGCCTCAGACACTTGACACTTACTAGCTGTGTGACCCTGAGCAAGCCACTCACACACACACACACACACACACACACACACACACACACACACAAATATTATCTAGCTGTTAGGTCTTGTGAAATCTTGACCATTTTCCTGAAATATTTAAATTGTTTTTTTTCTTGTTGCTTCTACTATTTTTTTCCTTAACCTGGGAATTTTAAAACTGGGTTATGACATTCCTATAAGTTTTCTTCCTGGGATTTCTTTCAGATGGAAAGTGGTAGATTTTTCTTCTGTTTGTACTTTCTCCTCTTGTTCTACATCTTAGGGCAATTTCCCTTAATAATTTCTTATAATATTATATCCAGATCCTTTTATGTATTGTAACTTTCAGGCAGTCTGTCTGAAAAAAATGTACTGTACTAACCACTGGGGATACAAGGAATGGTGTAAACAGGTTCTGCTTTCAAGGATGTCAAAGTCTAATAGGGGAAGATGGCATACTTAGCTATGAAAGGGAGGAAAGATAGGATGGATCAATCAAATGAGGGTTTTCTGTGGATGTTTTAGGATAAGGGAACCCAAAACACAAGGAATCCTTAAACTTTCCCTATGGAAAAGCAGATCTGCCTCCCACCTCAGGAATGTCATGTGGCTGAACACAAAGTCCCTTGTTTGCAAAAAAACAAAGATGATATTTTGATGTGGATGAGTACTATTCATACCCAGGCATGCCTTCCCAGTTGTTTCCCTTCCAGTTGTTTTTCCCCTCCCAGTTACTTTGCATACAGCTTTTGTATGTAAACATAAAAAAGACCAAGTCTTCTCTTACTCAGTGACACAGACTCCATAGTGATTCTGTCTCATGGCCATATATTCCTCTCTCCTAATAAATCTCTTTATTTTACAAGATTTGATATGAACCTCCAATTCTTTGGATGAGCTAGCCCCCTGACCCAGGTCAGAAGTTCCCCTAACAAGGAGACATGGACATGTCTGCAAGCAGTTGGGAAACAGCCAGTAGAGAGGGCAAAATTGAAGGGAAGTGAGAGAGGATAGGAGCAAAGTGCTAGTGAAAATAGGATAGAATGAGTTCACTTGTCTATATAGAAGTGTCCAAGGGCCTCTTTGGCAAGCAAATGGGCTACTTCTTCATGTGACAATGAGGTGAAGGAGGACATAGTAGCAAAAGGCGTCTGAGTAATGTGAGATGATTAACTGCATGGAAGAGAGAGCTCTGTGAGTGTTATTATAAGCAGACTCTAAATCTGGCAGGATCAGTATGAAAGGTTTGAGGTAGGAATCAAAAAGTCTCTCTCCTTAGGAATGACAATAGAGAGGATTAAAAGGTATAGCTGATATTACCTAAGTTGTCCAAATCTGACTGGAAGAATACAAGACAGCAATAGGATAAGGCTTTATACTATCCTGTCACTCACACTTGAGAAAAAAGAAGACATACTTGCCAGAAAAACACTATTGAACCCCAGATGGATCAGAAGAATCTGAAAAACTCAATGTAATAGTCAACACTCATTAAAGAATGACTATGCACACTTCTATAGTAGGCAAGAAGAGGAGAGACAAGAGAAAAGATGAAATAGGGTCCTTATAGGAGGAACAGAAAGCAACCAGAAGGAAAGAAATCTAGGAATGTTGACAAGGTAACATACAAGTTAAAACAAAGCAACATTGTAAAGTGGAAAAGACAGCTGGGTACAAGTCCCAACTATGCCACTTAGTTCTTGTGTGTCCTTAAAAAGTTCACTTAACTTCTCTGGCCTCAGTTTCCTCATCTATAAAATGAGTGCATTGTATTACCTGTTCTCTGAGTATATATCTGATATATAATCTTATCTTGTATTTTTGTATGGGAGTTGGGAGTCCTTTTATCCATACTGGTAAATAACTAGATTGCATCTAAATGCAAGTTATGTTAGAACTATATTCCAAGATTTCTCAGAAGCAAGATGATGCTAAGAGCTTGAGGGGGAGCTTCCAAGATTAAAACAGTCCTTTTTTAAACACTAAATCTAAAAGGCTAGGCCACAGGTAAGATTCACATAATACTTGTTTGACCTTGGCTTTACAATGCACAACAGTAGAAATGGAAAGCCTAACATGTAGGTGGTATCCATAGGCTAAAACAATGATTCAAAAAAGGATTAAGCTTCCTGTTGTATTCTGGGATGCACTAGATATCAAGTTTAAATGAGTGGAGACAGAAAAATTGATGTAATCTATTAATCTCTTGACTGAAGCAATCGTGCAAGGTAAAAAACACTTAACTCGTGGTTTCTCAGTATTCTATTCAATGACATGTTATTATAGAAGATGAAGTTTGTTTAAGATGATTCCCTGTGCATTTGTAACTCTCACTAAAAGAAGATATCTATCTCAAAGGGATACAGCTTTGAGACAATTTCATTTTATATTTTGAAAGAAAATTCCGTGTGAGACTGTCATTCCTGGAGCAATTATGTTTATTTTTGTTGCTAGTATTTAGTAGTAACATAAGCCCTGAACAACAAACTTGTCTGATAAAGAAAACAATCACATACACTGTGATCAGTAATCAACTTGTTCCTAACACATTGCCACCACAATATGGCAAATAGTTAATTGACACCTAATAGGATACAGAACTGCAGGTGCAGGAGAAGACTTTATACAAAGTGCTCCCCACAGGACAATCTACAATCTGCACCTGTTTTCCCCTACAGTGTATAACTACAGTGGTCAGACATATTCGCTGAGTTATGAATTTATGGCTAGATAAATACACTCCTTGCTCCTGTATACAGAAGTGCTGCGTTACCTTTGAGTCTTGGCCTCTCAGAATCCCTCTTCCAAAAGCTCCTTATTCAATAATAAAGTCAGTCTTTAAGCTTTTTTTAAATTTAGAGCCTATTAAATATCTTGGTCCAGTGTCAGATATATAGAGTGAAATAATGGAGATAGATAATAAATAGATAAGTAGACAGATAGATAATAGAGAGATAGATGGATAGATAAATAGATACAGACAGACATACAGATAGATTGATAGATGATAGAAAGAAATATTATTATTAATTACAAAATTATTGTTTATTGACATTGATTAAAAATCACCAACATGCTGGGCACTGATAAGAAAAAAATTGAGATATTCTTTGCCTAATTATGTAGGTAAAATATGGAAAACATGAGAGATAAGAGACAGTGCAGCACAGTGAAAAGAGCACAGGACTTGGACACAGATGACATGGATTGTAGTTTTAGTTGTGCTACTTATAAGCTTTGTAAATTGGGGTATAACTTCTTAACCTGGAAATATAACTTTACCTCACTTCCTTGGATCCCCATCTCCCCATATGGTAGAAGTTAGATAACACTAATAATAAGTATTCAAATACTATTTTAAAGTTTCAAAGTGCTTTACAAATACAATCACATTTTATTCTCACAACAACCCTGGAAGTTGAATGCCATAATTATCAGTACCATTTTACAGATAGGGAAACTGAGGCATTCATAGGTTAAATGATTTGTCCAGGGGTCACATGGCTACTAAGTGTCTGGGTCCAGGTTTGAACTCAAGTCACCCTGACTGACTTCAGGTCAAATGATCTATCCATTGTACTACCTAGCTGCCATTAGCATTTATTAAGTGCCTACCATATGTCAGGCACAAAGGAGAGGAATGAAGTAAGTTACCTCTAAGATCTTTTTTAATTGCACTGTAACAGATACTGGCCCTTTCACAGAGCATCTCTGATGCTGTCTCCCCACATGAAGATGCTGGGGAACTTGTTTTTTGGAGACTTCTGATGATATATCATGAAAGTGCTTTGTAGAGATGCTGATATGTGCATTTCTCTCTCTCTCTCTCTCTCTCTCTCTCTCTTTCTCTCTTTCTCTCTCTCTCTCTCTCTCTCTCTCTCTCTCTTTCTCTCTCTCTCCCTCTCTCTCTCTCTCTCTCTCTCTCTCTCTCTCTCTCTCTCTCGGTGTGTGTGTGTGTGTGTGTGTGTGTGTGTGTGTGTGTGTGTATCTGTCTCTTTATCTATCTATCTACATTCCATAACTGGTCCTGGTTGGCTAAACCTGTGGTATTAGAGGAAGCCTTTTCCATTGGCTGCATATCTAAAACTGAAGTTGCCTTCAAAAAGATCTTAATTGGCCTTGACCTGTTCTCTTTAGATACTGGATCTTGGTGAATCTCTTTTATTCATTTGCTCTTGGCATTTCAAAAAAGCAATACTTCAAAGGGAGAAAAAGCCTTAGGCCTTCTCTCCTACAAGGCCACATGGCCTTGTGAATACAGCCCTTAGTTCTTTGATTGCCTCAGTATTTTCTATTTTCTTTAAGTTAAAAGAGAGTAGTGGCACAGCATCCCTGGATCTTGTTTTTGTAGCCAGCTGAGCACTGAAGAGAAAGGTGTGACTTCTGGGACTCAGTCCAGTAGTAGTTAATACAAGAAGTAATTTGGTAGCAAAGCTAAATTTGGATGTGAACTTTGTCAAAACAATGCTATGTAGAAACTGGGATAAGTTTGAGCTTATGCAGAGATGGAGGTGAATGGGGGTGGGTATTCCCTAAGGTGTTATGGGAAAATACTTATACTTTTGTTATTTTTTACATCTTTAATTAAATATCCTTTTCTAAAAATTATTGATATTAAGTGGTTAAATGGAACTGAAAACACTAGACTCTGCCACCTACCAGTGTGGGGAGCATATACAATGTGAACTTAAGTCAATGGCAGTAGAGAAGAGATACCCCAGCCCCCTTCAGGAGTCTTCTACTATCCTGAGGTGGTCTTTCTGACACTGGGATGACCCAATGTGTACTTCTTACAATATAAATTAGGGTCTGGAAGAGGTGCATATCAGAAAGGAAAAAAATGATCCAGGGTAAATAGATTCTATCTGGTGATTTTAAGAAGCTATGGGAGTATTTCCTTTTGGGAACACTAGTCAGTTCAGAATAGGCTTTCCGGAAGACATACTTGAAAAAGGACATGGAGGCAGACATGAAATTAGCTGTCTAGTAATTGAGCAATTCTCTTTGGTTTATTATATTGATCTTATCCTTTCTTTTTTGGGGAGGGGTTAGTAGCATGGAATTGTATCTGTAATTTCATAGGCAGCTTGACATAATCAAGGGAGTTAGGACATGAGTTCAATTCCCGCCTTTGATAAATACTGTTTTTGTGATCTTGGGCAAGTCACTTAATCTCTTAATATCCTAGGCACTTGTCCAAGATTCTAATTGTAAGCCTACATTGGTAGAGGGAGTTTCCTATACCAAGAAGATCATAGGTCTTATCTTACCTCTCTATAAGTGGAACTAAAGTCACTGGTTAGATAGAATTTTCTTTATATCCCCTCTCATCTAGACTATGACAAAGACCTCCTTCCTATTTTGTCTGCCTATCTTGTCTCTTCTCTCTACATGGTTCCTGAAGTGATTCTTCTAAAGCACATATCTGATCACATCACTCCTCTAATGAATAAACTTTGCTTCCTCCCTATTTCTTCTAGAGACAAATGTAAATTCTCCTGCATAGCATTTAAGTTCCTTCATAAGCTTTTCAACCTTCAGTTATATATTAGTTCCCTTTACATATTCTACAATTCAGTCAAATTAGCCTGCTGACTAATTCCCATTCTTAGCACTCTATTTCTCTTCCCAATCAATTTCAATCAATCAATAAACATTAATTAAGCTCCTACTATATGCCAGGGACTTGGCTAAGCACTGGAGATACAAAGAGACAGTGCACTCAAGGGACTTATGATAATGTGAGACAACAGTGTTTTTGCATTTGTGTCTTTCCCATATTCTAGATCAGACAACTGCTCAAGTCGGGCCACAGAGTCTGGTAACCTCTGCCAATCCTTGTCCTTTTCTTGCTCTTGAAGTTTCTTCTGGGTTCATTTCTCTCGAGTTGCAAATTTTCTCAGTAGGGGAAGTCCTTTGATTCGACATACACCTTGGATTTCTGAGGAGTAATTCAATTTTAGACACTAGTTTGAAGGTTTTCCCCAGCAAGGGGGTAAACCAAAAAGGTAGGCAGAGTACAAACAGGAATCCAACATGGAACAATTAATTTTATTCTTATGCAGAAAAGAGCATAGAATGATTAGAAATGTCTATAGTAATATTACTACTAATAAAGTTGAGAGGCTAATTTTTTTTTCCTCAGGGCAATGAAGGTTAAGTGACTTGGCCATAGTCACATGGCTGGTAAGTGTCAAGTGTCTGAGGCCAGATTTGAAAGTAGGTCCTCCTGAATCCAGGGTGGTGCTTTATCCACTGCGCCACCTAGCTGCCCCATAATTTTTTTGAGAGACTAATATTCAAGCATTTTTTGAACACAGGCAGTTTATTTGTGAGGGGTTACTAGTTGGCCATTTTACATTTCACCTTTATTGAACACAGTCCAATGAACATTGAATGGGTGTTCTGTCTCTCTGTCTCTCTGCTTACGTCTCTCTCTCTCTCTCTCTCTCCCCTTTTTCTGTCTATGTGTGTGTGTGTCTCTGTCTCACTATCTCCTTCATTCACTCAACTTTTATGTTATATAAAATATGTTACATAGCCTCAACTGGACCCTACCATGGCTCCCCTTTCCCCACCCCTCTCAATTGTGAACCTTAACTCATATTTCACTAAAAAAGTTGAGATTATTCACTAAGACCTTTCTCTTCTCTCATCTTCCTCATCTCACATCATTCAGATAACTTATACTGTTATCTCCTCTTTTATCCCTGTTTCATATGAAAAGATGACCCTTCTGGACAAGGCTAACCCCTCTATAAGCACAAGTGATCCCAGTTCATCCCATTTTTTCCCAACAGATTGCCCCCTCTGTCATCCCTGGTCTCTAATTAATCTTCAACATCTCCCTGTGTACCAACTGCTTCCCTGCTGCCTTACAAATATGTGCATGTCCTCGCCATCTTCAAAAAAATTCTCACATGATCCTTCCATCACCACTAATTTATCATCCTCAAAATCTTCTGCCTTCTGTGATTAAACTTTTTCAGAAGGCTGTCTACAATATAATCATCAGCTTGTTCTCCTTTCATTCTCTTCTTAACTCTCTATGACCAAGCTTCTGATTTCATCATTCAGTTTAACTCCAAAGTTACTCATGATCTGTTAATAGCCAAATTTCATTGGTTTTTCTCAGTGCTCATACTTCTTGGCCTCTCTTCAGCCTTTGATACTTCCAATCACTTTATTTTCCTCTTCTCTTCAGGTTTCTGGGACACTACTTTCTCCCGGGTCTCCTCCTACCTAACTGTTCCTTCTCAGTCTCCTTTCCTGGATGTTCATCTAGGTCATGCCTATTAATCTTGGACCATCTTCTCTTGTGCCTCCATACTATTTGACTTATGATGTTATCGTATCCTATAAGTTCAATATTCAACATGATTCTTAGAGCTTTTGTTTAGCCCTAACTTCTCTCCTGACCTCCAGTCTTGTATCTCCAACTGCCTATTAGACATTTCAAACTGATGTCCTGTAGATTTTTTAAATTCAGCATATTAAAAATTGAACTTTCCCTCCAAGCCATCCCTGCTTCTAAACTTCCCTTATTAATATCAATGTTACCACCATCCTTTTAGTCTCCCAAGGTTGCAACCTAGGTGTCATCCTTGATTATTCACTCACCCTCATTCCTCATATCCAATTTGCTGTCAAGACCTGTCAATTTTACATTCATAATCATATCTCACATTTACACCCTTCTTACCTCTAATATTGCTATCATCTAACACATGCCCTTATCTCACTTGGACTTTTGCAATAGCCTACTGATTTGTCTCTCCCCACTTCAGTCAATCCTATATGCTACTGTCCTTAAGCTTAGGTCTTTCCATGTCACTGACTTCCTATGACTTCCTGTTTACCTATATGCAGAGCTGTTAAGCTCACTGGATGCAAGCAGTCACAAAACTCCCCAAACCATATTAAAGTGTAATTGAGAAGTGTTTAGCAAAATAAATAAAAACACAATACAACATAGATAATGTTAATTTGCCATTTTCTAAACCCAATGTGGGGCCCTTGGATATTCATTTCTTTGACACTACTTTGACACTACTAACCTACAAAATAAAATATAAAATTCTCTGTTTGACATTCAAAGCCCTTCATAACCTGCCTCACTTTTACATCCCTACCACCATATATTCCATTCCATTAACATTTCCCCTCCTGCTATTCCTCAAAGAAGAAAATTTTCTCACTCTAGACATTTTCTCTGTTCTCCCTGCCTGGCAAGCCCTCCTTCCTTATCTCTGCCTCCTGGATTCCTAGGCATCTTTCAAGTTCATCATACAATCCCACCTTCTACAAGAGCCTTTTCACAATCCATGTTGATTCTAGTACCTTCTCTCTGTTATTTCCTATTTATCCTGTGTATAGCTTGATTTTACATAGTTATTTATATGTTGTCAGCTCTATTAGCTTATGAGCTCCTTAAGGGCAGGAATTGCCTTTTGCCTTCCATTGCTTCATAGCAAGCATTTAATAAATGTTTAGTGACAGCTTTGTATTTGTGGGTGTATGTATTTGTGTTTGTATACATGCACACACACATATATATATACATACACATATACATATATACATATGTCATTTTTACAATATACACACAAATATACTATATGTATGCATACATATAACTATCTCTACAAAAATATATGTATACATATATAAGATGTACATGTATAAATATACACACATATATATACACACACACACACACACACACATATATATATATATATATATCTGATACCCCAAAACCTTAAGGGGTGGGATCCATTTCCTAAAGTAGTAGTTTCCCCCTGGCTGGCCAACTATTTAAGCAAAGCTTTGAGCAATCTTACCTCCTAGCCTGAGTAGTATTTATTCTAGTACAGATCTCAAATGTTGTCAAACACATAGACAAACACATATCCTTCCCAATACATTATCTATGAACTGTTTTTCATATATTTGAACCAATGGCTGAAGGTGACACTAATGTTTTTCTTATCAAATATTGCTTTTTCAAAAATATATTTTATTCTGTACTTGAGAAATAAAAAAACCATTTTTATAACATAGGATGGAAAAAAAGATTGTATATGAAGTTGTAAATCTATTATATAGAACTTGCTAGTCTTTTAAAATATATGTAATAAAGTTATCATGTAACTTTCTTTTTTTGCCCCATTTTTTCTTCCCTGCTACCCTGCCCTAGAGATGGCTACCATTAGATACAAAATGTGTATGTGTATGTATATATGCAAGTGTATTGTATTATATGTATATATGTTATGTGTATGTACACACATATACACATATGCATATACATATATGTATATGCATATATAAAATATTATATATGTGAAATCATTCTACACATAGTTTGGGTATTTATAATACTCAAAATTACCTAGTTGCTCAAAGTTGTTTTTAAAACAATACTGTTAGGGACAACTAGGTGGTACAGTGGATAAAGCACCAGCCCTGGATTCAGGAGTACCTGAGTTCAAAACCAGTCTCAGATACTTGACAATTACTAGTTGTGTGACCCTGGGCAAGTCACTTAACCCTCATTGCCCTGCACCCCCAAAAAAACAAACCAACAACAAAAAACACTATTGTTATTATGGTATACTGTGTTTTATTGGTTCTGCTCATTTAACTTCATTATTTCATGCAAGTCTATCCATGTTTTTCTAATATCATCAAACATCATTTCTTATAACATAGTAGTATTCCATCACAATCATATACCATTTGTTCAAATATTCCCCAATTGATGGGAATCCCCACAATTTCCAGTTCTTTTCCACCACAAAGAGACAACTATAAATGTTTAAAACATATAGGTTCTTTTCCTTTTCCCCTAATCATCTTTGGGAAAAGACCTAGTAGTGATATTGCTGTGTCAAAGGGCAAAAGTAGCTTAATAACTCTGGGCATAATTCCAGATAGTACTCCAAAATGGTTGCATCAGTTCACAATTCCACCAACAGTGAATTAGTGTTCTAATCTTTCCATGTCTCCTCCAACATTTCTCACTTTCCCCATCATTAGATATCTCAAGTTCTTTTTAATTTTTATTTCTCTAATAAATAATGATTTAGAGCATTGTATAGGACTAAAATTATTTTTATTTCATTTTATAAATGAATAACCTGACCGCCAAAGTGTCAAGTGACTTGCCCAAAGTGATATAGTAGCAAGGGGAAGAGTTCAACAAACTCAGATCCTATGTCTTCAAATGCAGTACTCTAAGTTAAACATTTTCTACTACCCCATGTTGAAGTCTATTCTTGTTTATTAAATGTACATAATTTTAACTAGAAAACCCCCTTATCTTGACTACATAATCTGAACACATGCAGATTTCAAGATATTTCCATTTATTAAGTTTATGCTATCTGCTGCTAAACTTTTGTAGAAAGCAACCACATTGGTCTTTCCATCAGTAACATAACTTGTGAATCCCAATAATAAATATAAAGGATCTATTTTCTAGATCTGGGCTTTAAATTTGTGTTTATATATTTCCACTACTTAGATTTCCTTTATTGTCCTTGTACTAATTTCAATTGCTTTGCTGAGTTTTCCATCCAAAACAGTTATATATTTTATTTGTAACAAAAGGATATTATTTCATTATTCTTAGAAATTCAAGACAATACTAATTTATAGCAATTAAATTTTAATTTAATGGTTGAGAAACTGAATTCAGTGCAATTATAACAACTGTTTATCACCCCCAAAAAGAGCAAAACATGCACCTCACTTTTTGGGCAGAAGTGGGGTGTCCAGAAAACAAATACTGTATAACTTTCAGATGTGGTCAGTGTTCAAGTTGATATTGCTACTTGTTTTTTGTTGTTGTTTTTGTCTTTTTGAATCTTTGTTACAAGGGATTGATTAATGAGAAGATGGGAAAAGGATATACTCAGAAATGAATGTGGTGTAAAACAAAAAGTATTAATAAAAATTCATAAATAACTATTTTAAGTGTTGAAAATTTGAAACTAATTGTTATACTTCTTACTGAGTTATTTTTTACAAGGATTTAAAAACAAGTTTGTTTTATTATACTTAGCAAAATGTATTACAATGAAAAACAGGATAGTTGTCATGCTTTTCAATTCCATATAAAGATTGTCTAACTTTGAGTTTATGAACTTTACATTCAAGTGAAGCAACCATCTTGACAACATAACTTCTCTGTCATGAGCCTATGCCAATTGACAATGACAGTAGGAAATCATGCCTGTGTGGAAATGTGACATGCACCAACTCAAATTTGACCCTGTTTGAGATACTGTATTAAGTAATTGCTGTGCTGCATTCACTGTCAATTGGAGTAAATTTGTGTTACTTTTTCTTTTGTTGATTTTTATTTCTACTTTGTTTTCATTTTTAAAAGGAATGCATTTATGAGTGACTGTACTCAAAAATAGCCAACAATTTTGGCCATTGCTTCATATACCCCCTGAGAGAGTCTCATGCCCCCTCAGTTTGGAAAACTCTAGCTTTATACAGCTCTTCAATTTTAACAGCATAAGTGAAATCATCCAAGTATATGGCCTCACTAGTAATATGCCTTTTAAAATAGTTAAACCCTTCTCCTCCATATCCCTTGTCATTAACTGGTAAATCACTCATTTATTTCCTATTAGAATTTATATAGTTTGCAGCAATTAAGAAGAAAGGAGTAATTGCTGACAAACCCAGGGCACTATTTAAATCACTTCCTTGTTGACAACATATTTCTCTTTCCTCAAACTGAATGTCACTGCAATCTGATGTGTGCAGAACCCTTGTGGACTCATCATTCGAATGCGCTGCACCTGTCACCTGTGTGCTAGCATTCTGCTAAGGATCAATTTACATAACCTCATTTAATGGTTCATAAATCATACCCATTAAGCCCAGCTAACAGGAACCAAGGGTTCTAATTTATGCTGCCTTTCATAGCAGAAAATTGGGAGGCTGGAGCCTGTGGATAAAGAACCCAGGTCTTGCCTTTGATTGTTGATTGTGATGGTAAATGTATGGATGATGAGAACAGATTTTCACTTTATTGATTTCCTGCCAAAGCACAGCATGCTTTATTGTGAAAGGGGGCCTTTTGGCAGCAGTGCTAAAAGTGGCAGTTGTTTAGGAACCCTTTGCCAAGATGATGTCTAAGACAATACAGAGTGGTAAATACTAAAATAATATCAAGCTGAAATGGTATTCTTTTTTTTTTTAAAGGAACATCTAACTTTTCCTAAATTCAAAGATCTGTCCTTATACCTCCCTAATGCATGGAAAGCCAAGGAGTTAGAACATAATTCTTTAAAAAAAAGAAATGGAATAACTATTTTTAAAAATAATCTGCAGAATAATGCAGATGTCTAGAATCCTCCACATAATGATATTTCAGTCAGAGTTGTGTACTGGGCCAAATCTGAACTCTCCTCTATTCCTCACTACATTTTTTGGTGAAGCATCAAGAAACACCATTTCCTCTATATTTCATTATCCTCCTTTAGTTTAGGACAGTGTATCTAGCTACATAGAGTTCTCCCCAAAATGTGACATATAAAAGGTCATCTTTGCACAAGGGCTTAGGTTAGATTTCAAAACAGCAAAAGTGTTTCTAAGATCATTTTCTGAGATGAAAAACATTTCTTAAGTATTGCTGAGGCATCTTGATTTCCTTCCCTTATAGTAGCCTTGCCTTCTCATGAACCATGGATTCTTACCTTATTCTAAAAGGAACTTCTTACCTTATTCTAAAAACATTTAACATTGTAATTTTTTCTAATAAAAGTGAATTCATTTAAAAAACCAACTTCACCCATGTCTATTTGCTATTGTAGACTTAGTCACAATGCTTTAACTTTTATTTCAATTTGTGGACATAGCTATAGATGTTAAAGATAAACAGATTTCCTTTTTTGTTCCTCACAAATTAAAAGGAATACACGTGGTATTTTCGAAAATCTGATACATAAAACATTAGTTAAAAGTAGGTGAATAAAACATAAATGAGGAGCTCCAGAAATAAATTATAATCCTGGTCCAGAAGCATGAAATAGTAGCAGTAAGCAGAATTTCAGTTCTCAATCAATCAATAGGCATTAAAATAACTTACTATGTGACAGGTGTTAAGTACTGGGGACACAAAGGATCCTCCTAAGGAGTGAGAGGACATGGAAATAACTATATATGAACAAGGCATGTATAGAATGCATGTCTATTCATATCTGTCTCTATATGTATGTTAATATAGGTGTTTGTATACATGAATGTGTATGCATACATATATACACACTTATTTGCATATGTATATACACAGAAGGCAAGATTTGGATTGAGTCTTAAAGGAAGCCAGGATGACTAAGAGGTATGTTTGAGGAGGGAAAACATTCCAGGCCTGGGGAACAGTCAGACAGAGGAAAAGAGAATGGAAAGATATTGTCATGTTTCTAGAACAACAATTTTATAATAGAAATCATAGAAGAGAGTAAAATGCAAGATGACCAGAAACATAGGAAGAAGCCATGTTATAAAAAGTTTTAAATGTCAAATGAAAGACTTTATATTTGATTGGAGAAGTAATAGAGAACCACTGGAGTTTATTTGGAAGGGAGAAATGAATAACATGAGAAAACCTAAGCTTTAGGAAAATCCCTTTGGCAGCTGAGTAGGGGAAGGAATGTAGTGTGGAGAGACTTGAGGCTGGGAGAACAATGAAAATATATTTGCAACAGTCAAGGAAAGAGGTGATGATCAGTGTCTGTAATAGAAAGATAGCTATCTAAATAGAGGAAAGAGAATGTATATGAAAAATATTCTGGTGGTTGAAGTAAAATTTGGAAAGAATATGTGTAAATGGTATAAACAACCTTGAGGGTCTAAAAGGATAATAGTGCCTTTGACAGTAATATGGAAGTTGGGAATAAGAGGCAGTTTGGGGAGGAAATTATGAGTTCTGTTCTGGATATATTGAATTTGAGATGTCTACAGGACATTCCATTTGGAACATACAAAAGACATTTCATGACAGTTCATGAGACTAGAGCCCAGTAGAGACTAGGACTGGACATATAGATCTGAGGACCATCTACTGAGAGATTAAGATTGAACTAGTTGAAGTTGATATCACCAAGAGAGATCAAATAGAGAAAAAGGTCAATAGAAGAGGACCCAGAAAAAAAACTTTGGATGGTACTTGTGTTTATAGGGTATGGCATAGATAAAGAACAAGAAAACAAGATTAAGAAGTACAATTATCCCATCCACATTGTGGGGGTTAAGGGCACTCCAGCAATCTGGTAAATTTGTATCCAAATTTTTGGCTCTCCCTTCATACCAGAGAAGAAGTCTGTTTTCCTTTTTCTTTTATGGGATCTTTACAGTACCTTATTGTAAAATTTGGATTAAGTATTTGGTCATAGGCTCTAGGTCATCTGCTGACCTTCACATGTCATCTCTGGCTTCTGCAAAACTCCCCCCACATTCCCATTTAATTTCTGATGTGATATATTGAATATTGCAATGGGGAAAGTCACTATGTGGAAAAGATAACTATAGTCAGTTAGATAGGAAAAGAACAAGGAAAGAACAGTATCCTGAAAACCTATAGAGAAGAGAGTATTCAGGAGAAAATAGAGACCAAGAGTACCTATAGAGAGGTCAAGAAGGGTGCAAACTGAGAAAAGACCATTAGATTTAGCAATTAACACCAATGATAACTTTGGAGAGAGCAATTTAAGTTGATGGATAAGGCCCAGCAAGCAAGCTGTCTTCTGAGCTTAGCATAACAACAATCCTTTGTGCTCACCCTCTGGATGAGTTCAACCACAGCAGAATTCCAGAATTATTTCACATCAGCATCAGGGGGCCTCTGAGCTCTGACAAGCACCTATAGTACCCATGTTTCAAGTCATGAAACACTGCTATGAATCAATCTTGTCTCATTGTTGCTGGTACCCCTCATTGTCAGGGCAACAGCTCACTGCACAGCCATTAGTATATGTATTGAGATTTGAACACACTAAAGCTGGTCTCTTTAGTCTTATTTTGTTTTTATTTTATTTTATTTTATTTCCGAGTTAACTGTGGTTATGATAACCTGTATGAGCTCTTTGGTATTTTTAGAGTTAACAGTGGTTACATAACCTCTGTAACTCTTTGGTCATTTGTTTTCAGAGTTGACACTTTCATGACAATTTCCATCCATCTCACCCTCTGGCATCCCCCTTTCCTTTTGCCTTCAATCTTTCCCAACATCAGGGTCTTTCCCAATGAGTCCCATCGTCTCATTATTTGGCCAGAGTATTTAAACTTAATCTTCAGTATTTGACCTTCCAGTGAATAATAGCCGAATTAATTTAAGCATTGACTGATTTGATCTCCTTGCTGTTCAAGGGACTCTCCAAAGTCTTCTCTAGCACCACAGTTCAAAAGTGTCAATTCTGTGGCCCTCAGCTTTTCTAGATAGGAAGAGGTCAAACAATAAGAGACACGATGGAGGTGAGAGTGTGGGCAATCCACTGAAGAAGATGGTATGGGATAGGATTCTGTAGGTGTAAAGAGGTTGACTTTGGCAAGGAGGTAGAAGTAAATGAGGATACAGTAGGGGGAAAATTTCTGAGTGATGTGAAATGAAGAGGAAGGGGGAAGAAGGGATTTGTGGCACCCAGCCTCTATTTTTTTATAGTGAGGGACACAATTTTCTTGATAGTGTGTGCCCATTGAAAATAAATGTAAAATCAATATCGGATACCTTCAGCATATTTGTTAAAAAATTAATGTTTTATTTCCCCCCAATTGCATGTAAAAAACAATTCTAAACATTTATGTTGTAAGATTTTTGAGCTCCAAATTAACTTCCTTATAGGTTATGCATGTGCAGTCATGCAAAATATATGTCCATGTTAGTCATGCCATGAAAGAAAACACAGATTTTTAAAAACCCAGAAAAATAAAGAAAGTTTTAAAAAGTATGTTTCAATCTGCATTCAGACTCCGTCAGTTCTTTCTCTGGAGATATTTTTGGTATTCTGGTATTTTTCATCATAAATCCTTCAGGACTGTATTGGATCAATGTATTGCTGAAAATAGCTAAGCCATTCACAATTGATTATTATACAATATCCTGATTCTGCTCATTTCACTTTGCATCAGTTTATTTAGGTCTTTCCTGGTTTTTATGAAATCATCCTGCTTTATTATACCTTGTAGCAAAATATTATTCCATTACATTATCATATACCACAACTTGTTCAACCATTCCCCAATTGATAGAGATCCCCTCAATTTCCATTTCTTTGCCATCACAAAAGTAGCTGCTATAAATATTTTTTGTACATTTAGTTTTTTTTTTCTTGTTGGTTTTTAATCTCTTTGAGATGCAGACCTAGTCATAGTATTGCTTGGTCAAAGTGTATGCATAGGCAATTAAGTGGTGCAATGGATAAAGCACTGTCCCTGGATTTAGGAGGACCCGAGTTGAAATCTGACCTCAGACACTTAACACTTACTAGTTGTGTGACCCTGGGCAAGTCACTTAACCCCCATTGCCCCTCAAAACAAAAATAAAACAAAGAGTATGCATAGTTTTGTAGCCCTTTGAGGATAGTTCAAATTGCACTCCAGAATGGTTGAATTAGTATACAACTTCACTAACAGTGCATTAGTCTATCAGTGTTTTCACATCCCCTGTAACATTTGTCCTTTTTTGTCCCGTTAGCCAATCTGATAGGTATGAGGTGGCAGCTCAGAGTTGTTTTGATTTGCACTTCTGTAATCAATAGAAATTAAGAACATTTTTAAATATGACTATAGATAGTTTTGATTACTTCATCTGAAAACTACCTTTTAATAGTGATTTTGGGGAAGGGGGCACCTAGGTGGCACAGTGGATAAAGCCCCAGCCCCAAATTCAGGAGGACTTGAGTTCAAATCTGGCCTCAGATACTTGACACTAGCTGGCTGTGTGACCCTAGGCAAATCACTTAACCCTCAATGCCCCTCAAAAACAAAACAAAAAAGAAACAAACAAAAAATTAGTGATTTAGAACATTTTTTCATATGATTATACATAGCTTTGATTTCTTTGTCTGAAAAATGCCTATTCATATCCGTTGACCATTAATTAATTAAGGAATGGTTTTAATTCTATAAATTTGACACAGTTCTCTATATATTTGAGAAGTAAGGTCTATTCAGCACAATTTTGAAATATTTTTCAGCTCTATCCAGTAGCATGTGAGAGTAAAGGAGGAATAATCCAGGCTTGGGTTTTACAAGGTTTGTTTGGTGATTAGATAAGGAAGCAAGGAATTATGAACAACTTTAGCAAAGTTGCAAGATGCAAAATAAACACACAGAAATCATTAGCATTTTTATATATTACCAACAAAATCCAGCAACAATAGATAGAAAGAGAAATTCCATTTAAAATAACTATAGACAATATAAAATACTTGGGAGTCTACCTGTCAGGACAAATTCAGGAACTATATGAACAAAACTATAAACATTTTTCACACAAATAAAGTGAGATCTAAACAATTGGAAAAATATTAATTGCTCATGGGTAGGCTGACACAATATAATAAAAATGACAATTCTACCTAAATTATTTAATTTAATTAGTGCCATACCAAACTATTAAAAATATTTTATAGATCTAGAAAAATAATTACAAAATTCATCTGGGAGAACAAAAGTTCAAGGATATCAAGGGAATCGGTGAAAAGAAATGTCAAAGAAAGTAGTCTAGTAGCACCAGATCTCAAACTGAATTATGAAAAGTTAATTATCGGGGCAGCTAGGTGGTGCAGTGGATAAAGCACTGGTCCTGAATTCAGGAGGACCTGAGTTCAAATCCAGCCTCAGACACTTGACACTTACTAGCTGTGTGACCCTGGGCAAGTCACTTAACCCCCATTGCCTTGCCAAAAAAAAAAAAAAGGAAAAAAAAAGAAATAAAAGGTAATTATCAAAACAGTCTAGTACTGGCTAAGAAATAGGTACAACGGTGGAATAGAATAGGTATAAATTGCAAAATAGTAAATGACTAGGGTAATCTAGTGTATGTTAAACACAGAGATCCAAGGTTTTGGAACAAAGATTGGCAGAAACTGCTGGGAAAACTGGAAAACAGTATGGCAGAAACTAGGTATAGATCAACAATTAGAAGGAAGGCAAAAAATTGGGGAAATTTTATAGACAGTTTCTCAGAAAAAAAGATATTTTATATCAAATACATAGAGAAATGTATAAGAATATGAGTCATTCCCCAATTGATAAATGGCCAAAGAATATGAATAGGCAATTTTTAATGAAGAAATCAAAGCTATATATAGCCATATGAAAAAATATTTTAAATCATCATTGATTAGAGAAATGAAAATTAAAGCTTAGTCAAATTTATTAAAATAAGAGCCATTCCCCAGTTAACAAATGATCAAAAGATATGAAGAGTTTTCAGATGAAATGATCTAAGCCATATGGAAAAAAAATGTACTAACTCACTAGTGATTGGAAAGATGCAAATCAAAACAATTCTGGGATACTACCTCATACCTATGGATTGGATAACAGGATAGAAGAGGGAAATGACAAATATTGGAGGGGATGTGGGGAAAATGAGACATTAGTGCACTCTTTTTGGAATTGTAAACTGATTCAACAGTTCTGTAGAGCAATTTGGAACTATGCCCAAAAGGCTATAAACCCTTTGACCTAGCAATACCACTACTAGGTCTATATCCAAAAAGAGATAAAAAACAAGGGGGAAAGGATCATATATACAAAAATATTTATAGTGGCTTTTTTTAGTGGCAAAGAATTGGAAATTAAGAGGTTGTTCATCAATTGATTATGACTGAACAAATTGTGATGTGATTATGATGAAATACTTTTGTGCTCTAAGAAATAATGAGCACAAAATGTTCTCAGAAAATTTTGGAAAGACTTATTTGAACTGGTGCAAAAGTGAAATGTACTGTGTACAAAGTAACAACAATATTTTAAGATGATGAGCTGTGAATGACTTAGCTATTCTTAGCAATACAATGATCCAGGAGAACTCTGAAGGACTTCTTATGAAAAATGTTATCCATCCCCAGAGAAAGAACTGATAGTTTTTGGATACAGATTTGAAGCATATTGTTAAACTTTATTTTTCTTGAGTTTTTTTGGTCTGTTCTACAACATGACTAATATGGAAATGTTTTGCATGACTACACATGTACAACTTAAATCAAATTTCTTGCTTTATCAATATGGGGGGAAGAAGGGAGGAAGGGAGTTAATTTGGAACTCAAAAGATTTAAAAATGAATGTTAAAAATAACTGTACAAAAATAACAGCAATATTGTACAATGAAGAATTGTGAATGATTTAATTATTCTCAGCAGTGTGCATGTAGATTTAAGCATACTTTCCATAAAGCTTTCTTTATATTTCTTATTTTTATTCTGGATTTTTTTTGGTCTGTGTTTTCTTTTACAACATGGCTAATATGGAAATATGTTTAGCATGACTTGTATAATCTATATCAAATTGCTTGCCTTCTCAAGGAAGGTTGGAGGGAAGGTGGTAGAGAGAATTTGGAGCTCAATTTTTTTTTTTTGGTTTTATGAGATATTTTATTTTTTCCGTTACATGTAAAGATAGTTCTCAACTTTTGTTTATACATGCTTTACAATTTCAGATTTTTCTCCCTCCCTCCCCTCCCTCCCCCCTCCCCTAGACAGCAGGTAATCTGATATAGGTTATATCTATATATCTCTATACATATACATATATATATATACACACACATATATATACACATAATAACATTAATCCTATTTCTGCATTAATCCTGTTACAAGAGAAAGAATCAGAGCAGTGATGCAAAACCTCAAAATAGAAAAAAAAAACAACAGCACCCAAAACAAAAGAAATAATATGGTTCAATCAGCATCTATACTCCACAGTTCTTTCTTTCTTTTTTTTTCTTGGATTTGGAGATCCTCTTCTATCATGAGTTCCCTGGAACTCTTCTGTACCATTGCATTGGTGAGAAGAATATAGTCCATCACAGTAGGTCAACACTCAATGTTGATGATACTGTGTACAATGTTCTTCTGGTTCTGCTCATCTCACTCATCATCAGCTCACGTAAGACCCTCCAGGTTTCTCTGAACTCTTCTTGCTCATCATTTCTTACAGCACAATAGTATTCCATTGTATTCATATACCACAACTTGTCCAGCCATTCCCCAATTGATGGGCACCCCCTCAACTTCCAATTCCTTGCTACCACGTAAAGAGCAGCTATAAATATTTTTGTACACGTGGGTCCCTTTCCCCCTTCCATGATTTCTTTGGGCAAAAGACCTAAAAGTGGGATTGCTGGGTCAAAGGGTATGCACAGCTTTATCGCCCTTTGGGCATAATTCCAAATTGCTCTCCAGAATGGTTGGATCAGCTCACAGCTCCACCAACAATGCATTAGTGTTCCAATTTTCCCACAGCCTCTCCAACATTTATTATCTTCCTTTTTTGAGCTCAATTTTTTTTAAAGTGAATGTTAAAGAATTTTACATACAAGGCAGCTAGGTGGCACAGTAGATAGAGCACCAGCCCTGGGGTCAGGAGGACCTGAGTTCAAATCTGGCCTCAGACACTTAACACTGGCTGTGTAACCCTGAGCAAGTCACTTAACCCCAGTAGCCTCAGCAAAAACAATTACATACAATTAGAAAAATAAAATATTAAATATTAAAAAATATTTAGATATGAAATGTGGTGCATATATAATAATATAATGTATTTGGCATCTTTATTTGTCTATGACATATTTAAATATGATATATTTTCACTCAAAGTTTTTGACATGGTGAGTTTATATCAATTTTCATTTATGCCTTATCTGTTGGTATGATTTTTTAGAATTGCCTAATATACAGGAAATTTTGATCTTTCTTCTCAGATTCATTCCATATCTATCTTTAGATGTTTCTAATATGCAGCAAATTGTTGAGTTTTATTTTCTTGTACATTTTTCCATTCTCCTTCCTCCTACTGAGTTCCTTAAGAATTCATTTGTTTTTAATTTGCAAAAAAATGTGTAATTTTATTCAATCATTTTTCATATTCTAGATCCTTGTGGGATACAGCATCACTTGGATCTTATGTCCAATGAATGGCCTTGGCAGGAAAATTGCTTCTGAACTTGGCCCAGACCATTCCACCATTACCATGAGCCCGAATAACTTTCCCCCAGGATCACTCTTGTTCTGTTGGGTTTCCCACCAACAGTCACTGCATTCTTTTTTGCCTTGTATACATAAGCACATCTCTTGCTCAAATAGAATTCAGTTTCATCCCAAGCATAGACTCCTTCAATTTTCAGAAGAGGTGTATGTTCTCTCTAGTTTCACAGACCTTGCTTATAGCTGGCAAAAATGGCCTTGGACCACAGTCTTCCAGACATTTTCCTGTTCTAGAAGTCCTTTTTCCAGGAGGCCTCCCAGGCTCTGAGATGGAGGAAAAAGGAAGTCAAGAATTCCTTTTTATAATTATAATTATGATATTTTTCACCTCTTGTTTTCTATCGATTCTTGTCCTTTTAATCTTTTTAGATGATCCTTTGTCTTTCTCAACATTTTTGAGCATGCTATTTTTGTTTTGAATAAATTTTTAAAATAATTTTATTTATATATTCTATTTCTTACAATGGTATAATATCCTGTGTAGCTGACTCCCTGCCCCTCCCCAAAAGTAGTCTGATATGACTAATAATATGTTTTTGGAGAGGAAAAAAATAAAGTCAACACAACATTGAGAAAGTCCCAAAACATGTGCAATGTGTAATATCTATTGAACTCCCATTTTACTAGTGGAGCAGTCTGTTGGATAAGACTTTGTTCAAAATTTTGAGTTATTATTCATTAATAATAATGGATTATAGTTTTTATTCTGTGTTTTATCTTTCCCTTATTTAGGCATTAGGACTTTGTCTCATAAAATAATTTGGAAAAAGTACTTTTTTCTCAATTTTTGAGAATAACTTGTATAGTATATGTATTAACTGTTCTTAAAAAGTGTAATAGAATTTGGCCAAGATGGCAGAGGAGAGGCTGTTACTCCCACAAGCTCCAAATAAACTGGTCCACCCACACCCAAATAATGCTGTTAAACAAAACAAAACAAAACAAAACAGAGCAGCCTAATGTACATAAGAATAGAGCGAGACTGTTTTTCAGCAAAAGAGGGCAATTCTGATCACCTACTGATCAGGCTGAACAGCTCAATATGCAGTCTGGACCCAGCCAGGAGTGGACAGTGTTTCCGGAGTGCCTGGGAACCTTCAGCATCAGCAGCTTCTGGGGCTCTGATCACAGACTGGCAAAGGGGTTCGGCAGGAGGCCATGGTGAAGTGGAGGCAGTCTCTGCTGGAGTTAGGGTGAGGAGCCCTGGTTCTGAACCAGTGGGCTGAATCAAGTGGTGGTGGCCCAGTGGGGGAGGGGCACAGGCACTCCAAGTTTCCGACCATAGAGAATCAGAGTTCAATCAGACTTCTGTTTCTGAGTCAAAAAGAAAGTGCTATGGTTGCTTACAGGCCAGGGCAGCTGAGAAGAAGCCCAATCATGCCCTGGCCCATGCTGTAGCTCAAACAGTGTGTCCTGGAAGCAATGCTACACTTTAAGAAGGAGTTAAAAGCCAAGAAATAGTCAGCCAAGGTAAGTAGGCAGAGAAAACAGCAGACCATCAAAAACTTTGGGGGAAAGGTAGACCACAATACACTCTCAGAAGAAGAAGATAATAGCAAAGTCAAAGCTCCAACATCCAAAGCTTCCAAGAAAATTATGAATTGGTCTCAGGCCATGGAAGCACTCAAAAGGGACTTTGAAGAGAAAGTAGGAGAGATAGAAGGAAGATTTAGAGAGGTGGAGGAAAGAAAGGAAAGAGAAATGAGAGCAATGCAGGAAAGTCATGAGAAAAAAGTCAACAGTTTGAAAAGCCAAATGGGAAAAGAAATAGAAAAGCTCTCTCAAGAAAATAATTGCGTAAGAATTAGGATTGAACAAATGGAACCTAGTGACTTTGTGAGAAGCCAGGACAAAGTAAAGCAAATCCAACTGAATAAACAAAACAGAGGGTAATATGAAATATCTCCTTGGAAAAACAGCTGACCTGGAAAGCAGATCCAGGAGAGATCATTTGAAAATCATTGGACTACCTGAAACCATGACCAAAATAATAGCTTAGAAACCATCCTCCAAGAGATTGTCAGGGAAAATTGCCCTGATATTCTAGAAGCAGAAGGCAAAATAGAAATTGAATGAATCCACCAATCACCTCCTGAAAGAGATCCCAAAAGGAAAACCTCGAGGAATATTATAGCCAAATTCCAGAGCTCCGAGGTCAAGGAGAAAATACTGCAAGCAGCTAGAAAAAAGGAATTAAAATACCGTGGTGCTCCAATAAGGCAAAAACAGGATCTAGTAATATCTACATTAAAGGACCAAAGGGCATAGAATATGATATTCCAGAGGGCAAAAGAACTAGGACTACAACCAAGAATCATGTACCCAGCAAAACTGACTATAATCTTTCAGAAGAAAAAATGGGATTTCAATGAAAAAGAGGACTTTCAGGCATTTGAGAAGAAAATACCTGAACTGAATCGAAAACTTGACTTTCAAATGCAAGACCCTGGAGAAGCATAAAAAGGTAAACAGGAAAAAGAGTTCATGAGGGATATTAAAAGATCAATCTATTTACATTCCTACATGAGAAGATAATACTTCAAACTCATAAGAACTTTCTCAGTAAGGAATTCATAGAAGACACATGTCTGAACTGAATATGAAGGGATGATATCTGTAAAGCATTTATGTTTTGTTCTTTGTGAGGCAAACAGGGTGGAGTGTCTTATGTCTGGGGCCAGATTTGGGATTGGGGCCTCCTGGATCCAGGCCTAGTGCTTTGTCCACTGTGCCACCTAACTAACCCATGATGACATTTTTTAAATACGGTTGAGGTGTAGGAGGAATAGACTGAGGGAAGGGGAAGGGGAGAGATGGTCTGGGGAGAGGTAGTTCACATGAAGGAAACAAGAAAAAAGCCTTATGGAGTGGAGGGGAAGAGGAAGAATGAGTGGGGGAGTGAGTGAACTTTAATATCATCAGAATTGGCTCAAAGGGGCACTAACATACATACTCAAGTAGGTATAGTAATATATTTTTGCCCTGAAGGAGGGGAGGGAGGTAAGGGGGGGGGTGGGAGAAGAGGGGAAGGAGAGAAGGAAAGTTGGGGAGAGAGCAGTAAAGAGCAAAACACTTGAAGAGGGTGAAAATGTTCTGCATTACTGCACAAGTATGCAGAATTTCTTAATTTCATAGGGAAGATAGAGGAGGGAGGGAGGAAGAAAAATTTAGAATACAGAATTAGTTCAAACACCTTAATCTCAGAAGACTGGGCTCCCAATTTGGAGGAGTAATCTATTTAACCCTACAGGAAAGCAGGAGGGGAAGAGGATAAGGAGGGAAGGGTGAAAAAAGGGAATGCAGAGCTGGGGAGGAGACAGTCAGAAGTAAAACACTTTTGAGGAGGAATAGGTTAAAAGAATATAGAAAATAGAGTAAATATCATTGAAAGGGATTAGGATGGAGGGAAATATGATGACAGATTATAATGGCAAAATGTATGGTACCTACTTTGCCGAGCTATTATGAAGAAAATTCTTTGTCAAGTTTAAGGTACTATATACAGGTTATGATGAACAGGATATTATCAGAAAAACCTGGAAAGACCTACATGAACTGAAGCAGACTGAAATGTACTATATACAAAATAACAGCAATATTGTAAAATGATCTGCTGGGAAGCACATGGTTATTTTCAGCAATGCAATGATCCAATATAACTCTGAAGGACTTATGAAAATTGCAATCCATCTATACTGAAAGAATTATGGTATCTGAAAACAGATTGAAGCATAATTTTTTTGACAGTTCCTTAATCTGAAGTTTTGTTTTTATCTTTTTTTCTCTCACAACCTAGCTAATGTGGAGTTATACTCATATATAACTTATATTCAATTGCTCGAGTTCTTGGGTTTGGGGGGTGGGAAGGGAGGGAGGAAGAGAAGTTGGATCACAATGTTTTTTAAAAATTGATGTCAAAATTTGTTTTCTTTAAACATATAGTTTTTAACATATATTTTGGAAAATAAAATTCTATTCAATTAAAAAAAAAAGAAGCTTCAAGACCCCAAAAGGCAGCAGGTTTTGCAACAAATCTCGTTTATGAACCAGTGATTCTCTCATAATAAATCTGCAATGTTGGGAAATGAAAACATAAAAAAAAAAGTGTAATAGAATTCTCCATCAGGCCTCAGTGGTTTTTTTCCCCTCCACTTTGGCAGTTCCTTTACATGCAGATCTATTCCTTTCTGAGATCAGTTTATTTAAGATCTCTAACTGGCCCTCTAATAGAATGGACAATTTATATTTTGGAAGGTAATTTTCTATTTATTTTGTGTTCTCAGTTTTGTTCAAATATAACTGTACATAAGTTCTGATTAATATTTTAATTTCTTTTGGTTTTATTGTGATTACAGCTAGTTCATTTGCTATTTTATTGATTTGATTTTTTTTTGCTCTCTTCTTTTTAATCTGATTACCTAAGGGTTTGTATATTTTATAAGCCTTTTCAAAGAACCAGCTTTTAGTTTTATCATTTCTATGAGATTTTAAATTTTATTTCAAATTTATCTGTTTCCCCTCTAATTTTATAATTTTCTCTTTTGTTTATTTATTTGCTGATTTTCTAATTTTTTTTTTTTTTGGTGCAATGAGGGTTAAGTTATTTGCCTGGGGTCATACAGCTATTAAGTGTCAAGTGTCTGATGTCAAATTTGAACTCAGATTATCCTGAATCCAGGGCCAGTGCTTTATCAACTGCATCACTTGATAATAATTTTATAATAATAAATAAATAATAATTTTGAAATGCATATTTAGTTCATTAATCTTTTCTTTTTCTATATTTTTAATGTGTGAATTTTTTTACAAAATTATTTTTTTTTTAGTGAGGCAAGTGGAGTTAAGTGACTTGCCCAGGGTCACACAGCTAGTAAGTGTTAAGTATCTGAGACCTGATTTGAACTCAGGTACTCCTGACTCCAGGGCCAGTGCTCTATCCACTGTACCACCTAGCTGCCCCTTTTAATGTGTGATTGTAAAAGTATTATTTTCTCTTTGAGGACTGCTTTAGCCTCATCTCAAAAATTTTGGTACTGTTTCATAATTATCATTATCATTTTCTTTTATGTAATAATTAATTGAGTTGCTCTTTAACCCTCTTATTATCTAAGGTTTCATTGTTAAGTCCCATCTTGGGTCTGTTTCTTTTGTTTGTGGTCCAGGAACCAATTTCTATTCATTACCTTCTCTGTCAAAGATGTATTGACTATTTCTGTATTTTTATATTTCTTTACAATAATTCTGTGCCCTAATACATGGTCACTTTTTTTTAAAGTTCCATTTGATGGAGAAAAATATGTATATTATTTTTCTGATTCATTTAAAAGATGCCATGTCTTTGAACTCTCAAGAAATTTATTCAGTTTCATATTTTCCCCTTTGTTTAATCTTTCTATTAGACATCCAAAGCTGAGAGAGGGTTACTGAAGTCTCCTGTCACTGTTGTGTTACTGTTTGTGTCTTCTTGAACCCCAAGTATTTTCTTCATGTATTTGGATGCTAAGGCATTTGAAGTAAATAAATTTATTACGGGGCAGCTAGGTCATGTAGTATGTAGAAATTCTAGGCCTGAAATCAGAAAGACATGTGTTCAAATCTGGCCTCAGACACTTCAGCTGTATAACCATGGGAAAGGAATTTACTTCTGTTTGCCTCAGTTTCCTCTGTAAAAGAGCTTGAAGAGGAAATGGAAAACAACTGGAGTATCTTTAGCAAGAAAACCCCAAATGGGGTCACAAGAATTCAGACATTACTGAAAAACAAATCAATAACAAAATTTATTATTGATATTAGTTCTTTATCTATGGTTCCTTTATATATAATATAGTTTCCTTGTTTATCCCTTTTTATTTTTTGAATGCTTCATTTTGTTTTGTTTGATAACATAAGGGCAACATGTGTTCTTTTTATTTACTTGATACACAATAATTTTTCCCATCCCTGTTTTATTTTGTGTATGTCATGATTTTTTAAATGTTTTGTTCAGAAGCAACATATTGTATAGTTTTGTTTTCTAATCAAATCTGTCATTCTTTTTCATTCTATTGAGCTGGTTAATCCATTCTCAGTTAAAGTTATAAGTGTTAGATTTGCATTTTCCTCCATCTCAAAAATCGGAGGGTTTTTTCAAGTTATGATTTTCTACCTACCCCTTCTGCTGTAAACACAATATTATGCTACTTCAGTTATTTTAATCTTTTTTTTTTTATGGTGGCCTTGTTCCCACTGGCTCTCTTCCCCTCACACCTGATCCCCTCTTCTCATTTATAGTCCCTTTTCCTTTAGGGTTTTGTCCATTTGTTCCTTTCTCCTCCTTTTATTTGATTAAATATTCTCTTTCTTTCTCCTTCTCAGCTAACCAAGTAAACCATTCCATCTTTTCTCCTTCAGGTAATCCTGTTCATTTTTTTTTTTAGGTTTCATGTTTTGTACACCTTTCCAAAAAAGATTTCTTTCATTAACTCTTTATTACCTGTCTTCCCTTTCTGTTTACTCTAGACCCCTATTCTCTGAGCCATGACCCCTATAATCATCTGGTCTTTTTCTTTTCTCTGTATTCTTCATATAATCAAAATGTCATGGGGTGCAGAGCACCCCAGAAGTTCTCTGGGGCACATCAAGGAATCTTCTCCTTGAGAAACTAAACAAGAGGACAGATAACGCCTAAAGAGATAAACTGAACCAAATCGGACTGAGCTAGCTTCGGATTCCTACCCTTCATTCTGGTCTCCCTTACCCTGGGGAGATAAATTTGGGTGTGGCTGTGGCCTTAGTGTCCTGAAGAGAGATCTGTAGCCACCCCTCACACAATTCTTCTAGTCACTACCAGTGGGGGATGGTCCTCTACTCCTCACCCAATTCCCCCAGCTACCACCAGTGGGGGATGGTCCTCTCTCACTAAAGGAACTTTTCACGGGCAGAGGGTCCACCCCCATCAGTCCTCTATAAAAGTACCTTCCAGTCTCCTGTTTGGGGAGATATGGTACCTCTGAGCCATGTGCTTTGTGCCAATCTCCCCATGAAAAGTCCAAGGATTTCTTTCATGGTTTCCCTCCCCCCACCCTTCCCTTCCCTTGTTCCTAAATAAACTATCACCTTATTCTAACTACTTTTTGTGTGCAAGAGGGTATAATTCTTTAAAGAGGAATTCCCAAGAACCCCAACCCCTGATCTAACCATACCCTACTTTCCCCCATATCAAAAGCTTCCAAGGTATACATTCTAGTATTTCTCCTCTAGAAATTTCCTCCCACTGCTTTGTAGGGCTTCCTTGGATGCCCCTTGTCCATTGAACCTCACTCACAGAATAGTGATAATTGCAGATCTCAGAAAGGACATTGCCCCTTTCTCCCTTGGTCTCATGCATTTACACCCTCTCTTGATGTCCTTTTTTATTTTTCTACATTAGCCTGGAAATCTCTTCTCTGAGTTGGTGCTCTCCCACTCATCTAGATTCCAGTTGCCCCTATGGGTTCCAACTCCCCCCCCCAAGTATACTTTTTAGGTACCACATACCCCAGGCCTCATTCAGTGTAAGATTCTCAACTCCTTATACCCATAGAAGCATTCATCGACTGCCTTCCCTTCCTTTCCTTTTCAATCTGCCCCCCCCCTTCCTCCTTACCCACTCCCCTATAAACTTTTCTCTTCTGAGACCACAGAACACTTTCTCCTCATTACTAGGCCTTGAATTGACCCAGGAATACTACTCACTCTTCTCTATATTTCTGCTCTATTCTCTCCTATTCATGTAACCTCTCATATTATAATGTAGTCTCACAAAAGTCCCACCTACCTTTAGGCAGGGTGTTGCCAAGTTCTGTCCATTATGGCTGCTCTACACCTTTTAACTATTGTCTCTGGCGGATTTTCATCTTCTGTTGCTTTACGTACTTTTAGGAAAAAGTCTCTTATTGGTCTTTCTGTTGTCATTCTATTACTTTTGCTGTCTATTAATTCCTCTTGCAATTTTTTTTTTATTTGGGGTATTTGACAAGTGACATAGGGGTTTGGACTATTAAAGTTTAAACTGACCAACTAGCTATCAGGATGGCCACACCTAAGAAGTAGGGGGAGGTTGAATTCTACAGGAGGAAAGTCAGTTGGGAGTGACTACTACCTGAGCTAGGAGACAGAGATAATCCAGAGGTCAGGACTATCATTCCAAAAGAAAATTACCCCTGACTCAGGAATCTTTCTCCACCCAACCCCCAAAGGGAACTTTCCATTGTCAGGTGGTCACCCCATCCATCCCTCCCCCATCTGTCCTCTATAAAGGCTTTGGCCCCCCTTCCAGTTGAGGAGAAAGATGTCAGATGTCACAGAGGGACAAATCTCTAAGTTATCTCCTCCCCTTGAAGTGAACTTCACTCTTGGTATTTCTCTAGTGCCCAAATAAAAGACCATTTTATTCTAATTGTATTGTGTGCCAGAGTTGTAATTATTTTTGTTTGTTTGTTTTTTGAAAGGCAATGAGGGTTAAGTGATTTGCCCAGGGTCACACAGCTAGTAGGTGTCAAGTGTCTGAGACCACATTTGAACTCAGGTTCTCCTGAATCCAGGGCCAGTGCTTTATCCACTGCGCCACCTAGCTGCCCCAAGAGTTGTAATTCTTTTTTTTTTTTTTTTTTTTTTTTTTTTTAGTGAGGCAATTGGGGTTAAGTGACTTGCCCAGGGTCACACAGCTAGTAAATGTTAAGTGTCTGAGGCCGGATTTGAACTCAGGTACTCCTGACTCCAGGGCCGGTGCTCTATCCACTGCGCCATCTAGCTGCCCCTTGAGTTGTAATTCTTAAAGGAGGAATACCTAAGGACCCCCACCACCTATTTCCTGCCCCCGCACAAGAAAATTAGCTCATTTTTAGTTTTCTTTCTAAAAGTGTGTCAAACCTTTCTTTATTATTAAAGTGCAATTTTTGTCCATTTAGAGTAAAGTTCAGATTTGCAGGATAGGTTACCCTGGGTTCTATTCTGACATCCAGTGCACTTCAGGACACATTATTCCATTTCCTTCTTTGTTTTTTTTTTTTCAGTGGGTGCATAATAGTCCTGCATCATTTGAATGTCCTTTCCTTTGTAATTGAAGGTCTTTCTCTTGAGGGCTTGGAGAACTTGTTTCTGAATTGGATTGTTAAACTTAACCACACTGTGCCTTAGAGTTTGCAGCCTTGCATTTTTTTTTCTGGATGGAATTTGTGAATTCTTTCCACTGGAATATCTTTTTTTTTTATGTTCAGAAGCTCTGGGAAGTTCTTTTCTATTATATTTCTGTCATTCCAATGTTAGGGGCTTTTTTGTTTGTTTGTTTTATTTTGTTTTGTCTAGTCACGTTCTTCTATCTAAATATCCTGACTTGGAGATCTGCTATGTTTTGCTTGCATACTCTGCCTATTTTTTCTTGTTTTGTTTTTTTTTTTTTAGTGAGGCAATTGGGGTTAAGTGACTTGCCCAGGGTCACACAGCTAGTTAAGTGTTAAGTGTCTGAGGCCGGATTTGAACTCAGGTACTCCTGATTCCAGGGCCGGTGCTCCATCCACTGTGCCATCTAGCTGCCCCTTGTTTTTTTTTATTATTATTTTGCTTTTCTTCTCCTAGATTGTCTTTTATACTTCTTTGTATTCACATTCTCAATATCTTGCTCTTGCTTTTGTTTCTTTGGTGAGGCTTTTCATTGAAGATTCAATTTTTTTTCTAGTTACTCATTATTTTTGCTATGCAAGACATAAATTCTGCTCTCATTATTCTCATTTAAACCTCCCAGGAACAGTGTCTTGTAATTCCGAGTTCTCCCCAAATTCATAGGATCCTTTATCTTGTCAATTGTTAAATCATTTTCTTTCATTTTGCAATACTTAGTCATAGATACCTGAACCAGTTTGCTAAATCTAAAGATCATATTTCCTTATTGTTGCTGTTTTTGCTATTGATTTATCTTTTTATGTTCAAGTTCACTCATATTTTGGGAAAATGGCCACCTTGATTTGCTTGAGCACTGGTCCCTCTCCCCCCCTCCCTATTATCCTGGTAACCAGAACAACTTGTCTTCTTCACCAACAATATTTTGCATGACATAGAATTGTTGTTGTTGTTTGTCCATGTCATCAGGATGATTTAAATGAGGGAAGGCTGTGCAAGGTCACCAACCTCATTGTGAGGAAATAGGGAATGGTCTCCTCTCAATAAGAATATAATAGTCACGGGGGCAGCTACGTGGCACAGTGGATAAAGCACTGGCCTTGGATTCAGGAGTACCTGAGTTCAAATCCGGCCTCAGACACTTACTAGCTGTGTGACCCTGGGCAAGTCACTTAACCCCCATTGCCCGCCAAAAAAAAAAAAAAAGAATATAATAGTCACCATTCAAATTATAGTCTTTTGGACCTGTTTGAGGAAAAGGTCTCCTTCTCCTCCCCCCACCCCTTACCCCCCACCCACACACTTCATCAAACAAAATCACATAGTTCAGGGAAAACCTGAGCTGAGTTATGTCCATATAAGGGAGGATTGAAGAATTATCCCTGCATCACCTCCCCCATTGGCTAAGAACCCAAAGAATATTATGCAAATTAAGGTTGGGAATACTGCATTCTGGTTAGCTAGTTTTTGTGCATAGATTGTAACCCTTGAGTAATTGGACCAGTGATGAAAAAGGTGTCATGGGGGAAATGGGGTAAGGGGTTTGGGAAAGGGGCTAGGGGTTTGGGATAGGGGTAGGGGTTTGGAGTCCTTAGGAATTCATCTTTAAAGAATTATATCCTCTTGCACGCAAAAGCAGTTAGAATAAGATAGTTTATTTCGGGGTTGAGGAAGGAAAAGGGAAGGGAAGGGAAACCATGAAAAATCCTTAGTGGGAAAGGCATGGCAGAGTGTGGCTCTGAGATAGCAATCTCCTTGAGCAGGAGACAGGCAGGTACTTTTATAGAGGACTGATGGGGGTGACCATTTGACTGTGGAAAGTTCCCTTAGTGAGGGAAGACCATCCCCCACTGGTGGTGGCTGGAGGAATTGGGTGAGGGGTGGCTACAGATCTCTCAAGCCATCTCCTCAGTACACAAAGGAAGCAGCCACACCTAATCTTGTTGCCCCAGGGTTGAGGGAGACTTAGAATGAATGGTGGAGGTCCTGAAGCTAGCTCAGTCCAATCTTATTCCACTTATCTCTTTAGGTGTGTCTGTCCTTTGGTTTGGCTTCTCAAGGAGAAGATTCCTTGATGTGCCCCAGAGAACTTCTGGGGTGCTCTGGGCCCATAACAAAGGGAAGGGTCCATTCATGTTAGGGACTCTGACCCCTAAACTCCAGTTTAAAATGGGGCCTGCGAGCCCCCATCCTTTGAACCTACCAGCTCCACGCTGGGTTGCCCATTCTCGTGAGAATGACAATAAATAAGCCTTTGACACATCACTGCATCTGAGTTCCAGAGAATTATTGAGCAAGAATCATTTTCCTCAAACTCACTCTCTCCTCTAGAGCCATCTGGGTCCAGTGGCACCAGGACAACTGGATATGGCCCTGGATATTTTAAGGCAATTGGACTTTCCCAAGGTCACACAACTAGTAAGTGTCTGAGGTAAGATTTGAATTCAGGTTCCCCCAACTTGAGAGCCAGTTCTCTCTCCATTGCACCATCTAGCTGCCACCTACCTGTGATGGAGAATAAACCAGATGGACATGCAAAGAATCTATAACTCTGAAGCCAACTGAAGACTTATCTGACTGCAGAATATGTGACTATGGATATGGACTTTATCTGCAGTTATTTGCCGACCCCCTATTTCTTTTTGAAGAGATCTCATCAAGACCATGAACTAAACTGTCAATCACCAAGAATACCTTCTGATTTGTGTATTCCTTAGTTCTCTGTCCTAACACCACCTAGTTCAGAACTTGCTTTCCCCAACACCAACAGGAGAACCTGCTTTCCACAGTGTAAAGGGGTGGATTTTGATAGAAGCTGATGTTGTGAACTTGGGTCTCCTGGTGCAGCTTCACAACTGGTAGTGTGGGATATGGGAGGGGTGCTTAGTGAGCTCAGTGTCAGTAAGTATCAGTTCCTGGGTTATTTTTTAACCTTCTTTTGTATTCTGGATGTCCTAGACCATGGAAACAGCTGACGTTTCTTTATCTTTGGTACATAATTTCTCCTGTGGAGAGGTTTGAAAAGTCATGGGAATTGCAGAAAACATCTAGTCCACCATGTTGTTGCTCACGTGATCTGGAATTAAATTTGCTAATTTTATCTTAGTCTGTTCACAAATGTTCTCCTCCTTTCCCCCTTATCTCCCATTTACCTTCCCTGTCCCTGGTTCATTGAATTTGCCTAAATTCTTTGCTTTTTTTACACCTCATTCACCAGAATGTGCCTCTAGTCTATAACATTAAAAAAAAACCTACTCAAATTCTTCAGGATTTCCTCTTCAGAAAACTGAGGGGAAGATCTATCTAGCCACACTCTTTAAGAGTAGATCCAGGACAGCTAGGTGGCACAGTGGATAGAGCACCGGCCCTGAATTCAGGAGGACCTGAGTTCAAATCCCACCTCAGACACTTAACGCTTACTAGCTGTGTGACCCTGGGCAAGTCACTTAACCCCAATTGCCTCACCAAAAAAAAAAAAAAAGAGTATATCCAGAGTACTGCTATACTTGTATTTCTTTTATTTAGTGTATTCACAAGTCATATTCCACAATCACCTCTAGTTTCTTTCTCAGGAATCATTCAAATGCCTCTCTTTTTTTAAAGGTCCATATGTTTTCTTTTTTTTTTTAATTTATTTATGGGGCAATGAGGGTTAAGTGACTAGCCCAGGGTCACACAGCTAGTCAGTGTCAAGTGTCTAAGGTCAGATTTGAATTCAGGTCCTCCTGAATCCAGGACTGGTGCTTTATCCACTGCACCACCTAGCTGCCCCCATATGTTTTCTTTTAATGTTATTACCTCTTGCCTCTCTCACTACAGATTGTCCTCCATTCTATATATTTGCCTTATTAATTTATTGTTTTTTTCTTTATTTGGTAAGGTTTCACACTGAACTCATATTTCCCTATTATACTGAATTGTATACTGCTTTCACAATTCGTGTTTCTTTCCTAAACCTTTCAAGAACTTCCTGCTGTAGTTACATGCTCTCTTGAGAATTCATAAGGTCTTTCTCTGGCTCCTCAGATCTTAATTTATTTTCCTCCATGGAGGTCTAGACTCCTTTAGATGATTTGGAGACTGTCTTCTGTTAATAATATCTTCTCTTTTGGTTTATCTGCTCAGGGCTTTTACTTTAGTTTCCTTCTTCTCAAGATCTTTGATAATTTCAGTCTTCTTTCCATATATTCCCCTATTGTCCACTCCCCTTTTAACAGCAGTTTTCCTGAGGGCCTTGACCTCAAAACTATCAACCTCCTTCTACATTGGACAATTCATTTTTCAACAGCATCAAATCTCTGCCCCAGTCACCTCTATGTGGGATAGAACTAAATCTAGCTGGATATTTGTCCCCTTTGCATTAAGCCTTATTTATCCAGGTATACACTGCATCCTATCCTAATTCCCTCTGTTCCTTAGTAGTCTAGCTGAGCCCTTTTTTCCCCTGGGGCAATGAGGGTTAAGTGACTTTCCCAGGGTCACACAGCTAGTAAGTATCAAGTGTCTGAATCCAGATTTGAACTCAGGTCCTCCTGAATCCAGGGCTGGTGCTGTATCCACTGGCCACCTAGCTGTCCCTGGATGAGTACTTTTGCAGCAGGGAGAGTTGCCTTGCATAATCCCAGCCATAGAAAATTTGTGCCTTTTGATTTTCTGAGGCATAGGAAGAGGGGGCAGGGATAGAGTTAAGTGCTACTGCAAGCTTATGCTTTTATCTGTGTAGTGCTGATGGTGGTGGCTAGTAGAGGAGGGGTACTAAGTGACAACATTAAAAATTAAGAATTAGCTTTCTCTGTTGTTAGCTCATTAGGATTTTTATGTCTAATACTAGAGAGAAAGCTAAAATTATTTTATCCTTCAGTATAATTCTTATTTTGCAGAAATTTGAGAGGTCGTAAGGATCCTTGAGTCTATTCCTCCATGTTGTTGGTCATTTGGTTGAAGGTCCATGTTTCACTAATTATTAGGCTCTACTGTACAGGAGGGATTATTTCCCAATGTCCTTATTGTTTTAGGGTATCATATTCCAATCTCCACTCTCAAAGATTCAGAGAAATCCTGGACTATTTAAATTGATTTTCTTTCCTTTCTTTGATGCTCCTTTTGCATGTAACAATATTCATTCGTTGTCAATGAAATTCTGAAATTTATCCACGACATTCTTTGAAATTTTAAGATTGGGACTTTTTATATCAGTAATCTGTATAAATCAATATATTTTGCCATCTATTTTCAAAACTTCCAGTAATTTCCCTGTATTTCCTTCAGTATGATAGCCTTTTAAATTTATCAATTTTTTCTTGGAAAACTATAATTATTATATCATTTCTGTATATTGTCAGTATTCTTACTGTGGTTTATATTGAATTAATGTTAATAGTTTAGTTTTGCTTCTTGTGTTTCATTTCTTCTATTTCTATTTCTTTAGTTCTAATTCTGTCATTTTCTTTGTTTTAGAGCCTTCTCTACTTCAGAGAGATGTTTAACCTTAAGTTGTTTGTCTTATTTTGCCTAATTTCATGACAATATCTTATTTGAAAATTTTTATGTTTCTTTTGATTTATTCTACAGTTTTCCTCTTATTTTATGATCTCTGGAGAATCCTTGAACTTTATCATCTTTCTGTATTTTTCACTAGGATTTTTGTTTGTTTTTCTTTACAGTATATTTATTCATTCTGTTGGGATCTTTTTGGAATTTTTACTCATTTCTCCTTTGATCTTTATGAGTCTGTTTATTTATCTGTTTGATAGCTAGGCCTATAACCAGTCTCTTCATCTTTTTTCTTTCCTTCTTTCTTTCTTTCTTTCTTTCTTTCTTTCTTTCTTTCTTTCTTTCTTTCCTTCTTTCTTTCTTTCCTTCTTTCTTTCTTTCTTTCTTTCTTTCTTTCTTTCTTTCTTTCTGTCTTTCTTTCTTTCTTTCTTTCCTTCTTTCTTTCTTTCCTTCTTTCTTTCTTTCTTTCTTTCTTTCTTTCTTTCTTTCTTTCTTTCTTTCTTTCTTTCTTTCTTTCTTTCTTTCTTTCTTTCTTTCTTTCTTTTATTTCCAGTAGTTTAAATCAAGCTTTTCTCCCCACTTTTTGCCATGCCTCCTCCCTCCTCCCAGCCTTTCACTGCTAAGGTGAATATATTTTCTATTCTAGAGATCCTTAAAACTGTCTAGTAGCCTTCTTATGTTGATTTACTTTCCATCCTGTATATGATGCCCTAGAAGAGGACTGAATGAAAGTCATTTTTTTAGGCCCCTTTCCCTCAGCCATGGAAGTCATTTTCCCATTATACTGTTATTTATCCATTCCATCTGTCCTTGTAGTTGTACCCTTTCTGTCATGTGGCTGGAAAGGAACAATATTTTCTATCTTTTATGGGATACAGGGGTGGTATTCATCTTGAACTATATCATTGCAATGAGGGGACTGGGTAGAAATCACCTAAGCTAGAATTTGAAATATAAATCTTCTAGGTTACTTGGGAAAGTTGGGCATAGTACAAGGAGAATACTATGGGGTTTTAATGTAAATGGGAGTTAAGGGTAATTTGACTCTCCACTATTATTTCAGAAAGGATATCAAGTGGTGGTCTTTTTTTTCTTCTTTTATTGATGTAGATTTACATACAATAGATTTAGTAAATTTCTTCTGCTATTTAGAGAGGAAGAGAGTAAAATGGAAAACAAATTTAACTATTTTATGATATGACACTTCTCTCTGCATTTTGGCCTTGGGCAAAGTATTTCTTTGTATTTCATTTTCCTTATCTGTAAAATGTGGGGTTCAAACAATAAATTCAAATGAAAATACTTTCCAACTATATTGTTTTGTGCATCTATAAAACTGAATGTCTATCTGGTATTTATGACATCACTTCCCCTATTAAATACTGTATACTGGTTTTTGTTTTTTACTTTTCTTGGCCTGAAGCAGTTTATAAGTGTAACTTTTCAGTAAGTTCAAAGATTTTTAAAAACAATTTCTTTTTATACTATACTATGATATTGTCAGAATTTATGATTATTTAGTCAACTATTAATTATCCAGAGATTATATCATCAACATAAGGATTATCCACAGGATCTCTGAATGGGAAGGGATCTCAAAGCTCATTTAATGTAACTTGTACCACAACATGAATACCCTCGATGACATCCCTGTCAAGTAGTCATCCAAGCTTTGCTTGAAGATGTCTTGTCAAAGGATATCACTCTGCTCCCAATGCAGTCTCTTTTACTTTTCCACCATTTGTAGTATGGAATGAGGGGGAGGGGCAATGGAGTTGTTCAGCTTGAACTAAAACATTGCCATGAGGGAAGGAGTAGAATCCACCATAACTTGAGCTTGAAAAACAATTCTTTTTGGATTGGCAGTACTGAGTGGGACTAATCTGGGGGTGGGGTAGCTGTGCTTTGGGAAGCTAGTTTGGCTCTAATTGTTAGGAAGTTGATTCTACATTGAAGTGAAATATGACTCTATGAAACCCATGACTCCTGATTTTTTGTTCTGGGGCAAAGTAACTTCCTCCTCTCCATTTCACAGGAAGGCTTGTGGCTAGACATAGAAGGAATGACTTCATGAGTTTCTTGAGAATATCTAAATGTTTGTGTACATTTGTCTGCACATACTTCATATCATGCCATTGCCAAATAGCTTTTGAATTACTCCCTTTTTGGATTATCCACACCTGTTCCTGTTCCTACTCATTAGCATGAATTTGGAGAGGTAGGATCTTACCATTTTTAAGTTAATTGCAACATGACAGATTATTTAGTCCAATTTCCTCATTTTACGGAAAATATGTACACTGTGTATACTTTATGCATACAACTCTCTCTCTCTCTCTCTCTCTCTCTCTCTCTCTCTCTATATATATATATATATATATATATATATATATATATTCCCTCCCCTTCATTCTCTCTTTATACATATACATACATGTGTGTACATACATATATGTGTAGATATATGTGTATACATATGTTTATGTGTGTATATACGTGTATGTATATATATGCAAAAATATGCACACAACACTCAGAATGTTTTTTCATTCCCTTAGCCAATTAATCTTAATTCAGCCTTCCTCAAAATATTTTTCTAAACTCATATATATTGTTAAAATGAATCTTGCACTAGGCTTTGGTATCTGCATTTTAGTTTGTAGCAACCTCCAAATGATAAAAGTGGTTTCATTTTACCTCTACAATTCAACAAATATGCACATGCATACACACACACACACACACAACCAACAATAACAAAAAAAGATGATGACTGAAGCTGATAATGACTATTTTCAATCCCCTCCCCCCAAGTAATTGACCATTAATTATAATATCAATAGACTGTGGGTAAAGGAGGAAGACACATGTTAGGACTATATTACATTTGTCACTGTTTGGATATATCATAAATCACTAATATTGGGCAATTGTCACCCATGATGAATTATTGTAAGCATGTCAGCACATAGTGGAAGTCAAGTACATTCAAATACTACTCAGTCAGAATTGAATTTGGCATGATAGTCTCATAAAAAGAGGCTCAATTGAGAGTTTCCACTTGCCTGCTCTAAACTTGTCACTTGTAGGTGCTAAAGAGCTTGTTGTGTTGGTTTAATTAGTCAACAAATCGGTCCTTACTTGATTGCGTGGTCGTATCACATATGTTAACACTTCAGTGTTTGATGGAGATATTAACAAGTGACAAGAGTCTCTTGGTCTATGGACTTTAAAGAAGGGAAGCTCTTCTATATTATTTCATTTGGCCCTGCCAATATTTGTTAGATCATGCAGGCTGCCAGTTAAAAAACACACACACACACACAACACAAACATTTTTCAGGGTTATGCTCATCTGTATCCCAAAGAAGGGCCACTAAACAATCGATAGTAGAAGAACCTAAGTAAGATAAGTGCTTTTTTCCACCGCTTACAAATTCATTATTTGATACAGTTTGCCGCAGACCTCCTTTGAGCTTTTTTCACTTAAAGATAATTTATGACAAGAACAGAGAGGTTCTTGAAAATGCTATAGCAACTGGAGCTGAATGATACCACTCTGGAGCTAGACGCATAGTCACCAGAGGCCAGTAAATAGGAAGTTTGCATTTGTATGAAGAACTGTATTAGTTAAGCATTCATCAGTGGTGGATAAAAATACTCATATTAATTGTCAATACAAGATTAAAGGGGAAAAAACCTTTATTAATCAAAATGTCTTATTCCCAGGAGTGGGGGTAGGGGGAAAAGTTGGTCCTCTGAAAGTTTGCAAAAGGACTTGTCTATTCACTTTTTGTATAGAAGAACAAACAAAAGGGTAGTGCTTTCTCTGTGGGCCCCATTTGTTCCTCCACTATTCTGTTATGGCTTTTATCTGTGCATTACCAGTAATCAAGTCTCTGAGCCATGGGCAGTAATGAGGTGAAGTAGATAGCACAGTGCAATCAGACTGTCATTTTTATTTGTGAGACATTCCCATGTCAAACATTTAAATACCTATAAATAATCCATGATTATGATAATAACAATTCATTTACATGGTGCTTTATAGTTACATGTAAAGCAACATACTGTTTAATACAGAAAACTCATATTTTGTAATTTAATCTTCAATACAGTATTTCAAGGTAAGGAGAGCAAATACTATTATTCCCATTTTACAGATGAGGATAGGAAAGTTCAAAGAAACTCAGCAGTTTGTCCAAGGTATATGTGTGGCAGAACTCAGACTCAACTCCAGTCCTCTAACTATGTCTAGTTACTATAAACCTGTAATTAATTGGCATAACCAAATACTGACAAACTCCCAAACAGCTTCTGCTCTTCACTTTATAGTATTATGGGTGTTATCTGAGAAAGTTTACACATCTAGTATACATGTCAGAGGCAGGACTTGAACCCAGATCTTACAGGTTTCAGAGTCAGTCTCTTTATCCACCACATATGTACGCTGACTCTCTGTCTCTCCTATTAATCTGTATTAAATAGTTACCATGACAGGATTTGACTTTATGAAAAAAGGTTCACTTAATGCTGTCCCACAACAGGAGCTATTTAAACAGATTATTTTTCTGGTTCTTTTCCAAATAACTGCCTAAAAATTAAGAGGCTAATAATATCTTTCTTTCCCAACCTACTGTGAGGGACTAAACTTGATATTTCTTACTTGAGAAAATCTCCTACTGATTTATTTAATACTTGTTTATATACTGCCTCATATTGTTGACTGTTGTTATATGTGTGTTCGCCTTATTTCTTCAAACAGATAGTAAATTCTTTTAGAGCTAAAACTCCTTAACACATTTACACCTCTCAAAGCTCAACAGCATGGAACATAGTACTTAGCAAATAATGGATAGTTTTGGTAATTGATGAAGATGGTGTGGTGGAGCCAGAAGACCTGAATTGGAGTTATAGTTCTGCCACTTACTTTTTGACCTTGGGCAAGTCACTTAATCTTTTTCAGTTTTTCCATTTATAAAGGGAATATCAATCATTACTGTACAATGCTTCTTACCTTAGAATCCTTAAAGAAATGTAGTCTGATGACTTCATTTTACAAATGGAGAAAGTGAAGCTCATCATAGCTAATTGATTTGCCTGAAGTAATAGAAGAATCAGATTTGAATGCACATTCTCTGACTTTAAATCTAGTGTTCCTGCCACTATGCCAGGGCTGCCTTTCTGCATCGATTTGTTGTGAGGATCAAATGAGATAATGTATGTAAAGTATTCTGCAACTGTAAAGCACTATATAAATGTGAGTTATTATTATCATCATAATTATGGATCCCCACAGGGTTGTCATGAGGACCAAATGAGATAATGCATTTGGAAGTACTTTGTAAAATATAAAGGCCTATTTCAGTGCAAGCTATTATTATTTTAGTATTATTATTATTGGTAGAGAACAGTAATGATAAAGGAAATCTGTTAGGCTTGTGTAAAAATTTCAAAGCACCTGGAAGAAAATTCAGAATTGGGGAAAATCTGAAAAAACACATTTATGAGGAGAAGAGCTTCCTCATGCCAATGTTATTCATGAGCATGAACTACACAGCAACATATTTGGAATTGAACTAACAGACTTGGTTCATAAAAAGACTAGCCCAGACTCAGAAGGTTAACAGTGAAAATAATTTCTCTAGATGGATATTCTGAAGTTATTGTTTCTTTTCCTACCCAAAGGCCAGTCTAAACCAAAGGAGATTGAAATAGCCTTGGGTCTAGGACTATTTTTTTTTAAATCTAGACTGAGACAAGACAAGGGGAGAAGGTGAAAGTGAACCCAGAGATGACCCAAGGAAGCCTGCCCTGAGGCTGGCTCAAATGTGTTCTAGTTCTTAGGCCAAGCAGTCAGCAAGATGTATTATCTGCCATCACTTCAATTTTTGCCTAAGCTTCAAACTAAATCAACTTTTGGAATATTATGCTAACTTTCTCCTTACCTTTCCATCCTCCCCCACCCCCACTGATATGCATATATCACACACACCTAAGAATAAAATGGACTTTTAGAGCTGGAAAATGTATCATCTAGTTCAACTTTCTCATTTTGTAAATGAAAAAACTGAGGCCTCAAGAGATGATGTGACTTGCTCAAGGTCATGCAACCACTAATTAGGGGAGTTGGGATTGTAACCCAGGTCTTTTAATTTCATGTTTGGTAGCCTTTCCAGCCTTTTATTTTGCTTTGCTGATTTATATTCATTACAATTGAGTCAGAGATCCAACAAATCAGACTTTACTAATGAGTAGGAACTCAATAAGTATTTAATGATTAATTAATTAAATAAGGGAAAATAATGGGCAAGTTAGTACAACCAGAAATGACTGATGGATAATTTCATAGAATCATATAGATCTAGAGACAGAAGAGACCTTAGAAGTCAACTAGTTCAACTCCCTCAATTTCTTGTTGATGACACTGAAACTCAGAGAGATCTAGTGACTTTTCAATGTCATATAGCTAGTAAGTATCAATGTGGGGATTTGATTTCTGTCCCTCTGATTTCAAATACAACACTCTTTCCACTAAATCACATAAGTTTTGTGATTCTTAATTGTTAAAGGTTAAATAAAAAGAATGAGATGATATTTATTTTTGTCTGGACTTGTTAAAAATAAAGAAGTCATAAATTTTGAAAGAGAAGTATGCATTGGGGAGCAGATGAGTGGTGAGTGAAGTGGACTTGAAAAAATCAGGAACATCCTCACTGCAGGGCAAGAAGGGGTTTTACTGCCAGGAAGAAAAAGAAAGGCAAGAGAGACTCAGAGGGAATGAGATGCCATTGATGTGAGTCAAAAAAGGAGCCTTGGGGGAGGGGAAGAGAAGAGAGAATTGGGAGCTATGGGGAAAGTAAAGAGAGAAAAGAAGAAAATATGTGACTGGACCTAAGACAAATTCTTTAAAAACTATGAATATACCTAGAAGAGAGGAAATGGAAAGAAATCAAATGACAATGTTAGGGATCCAGTAGCAACTTGTACCCAGTGATCTTTGAATTATTTACTAATATTTTCTTCAGCTTAAAGAAAACAACCTTCATCTGCATTGTAACCTACTGGAAATAGCTATTTAACTATCTGACCAAGAACACTAACAATTTCTCTCAAGCTAGTATTTCACTCATATTATTTCAACTATATTCTTTCCATTGGATAGGTAGTCTAGTTTAAAACAACAAAAAGAGAGAAAACCACACAGATTGGTACATTATATTCTTTTGTTGTTATTTACAAAGATATATTCTTTGAGGTGAACTTTGCATACCTAAAACGAACTGTGTGAGCTATCCTGTAAGAATTCAGAAGGGTATTTTCAAAAATTGAAAAAAACAACAACAACCCTCTTCTGGGCTTTCTTAAGGATTTAAAAGGATTGCTAAACCTTAAATTCCACTCTCAACATTTTGTTCATGATTATTGAGAATTAGGAAACTTCTTTTGCTTTAATCATAGCACTTTTATTGAATAATTTGCATTGTCATTCTTGTCTGTTTTAATCTCCCCAAATGCCTTTATTCCTTTATTGATACTTTGTGTAAAGAAAATTTTGCTCCCATTCATTAAAAGTTTTTCTCCTATAAAGGAATTCAGTTTTGGTGGGGTTTTTTTTAAGTGCTAGACTCACAGACAGACAGAAATAAGCTGCCATTCTTCCATTTGATAGCCAGACGCTGCCAGTTGTTGCTAGGGCAGTCATGCTGTTAAATTAGGTCTAATGAAGGAGTAATTGCTTTAGATATAGTGAACCATTTCAAAGAAAACAAGGATTCTAATTGATTTGCAATTTGTTTGGCACATTGCATTGTCTGGGGCTATTGATTAGTCTTCTGGATTTCACACTGCATGTGTTTCTCTTTATTAAGGGAATAACAGGTTACTGATTACTTTCCTTCTGGGTTTAATGTAGCGGTTAATGTCTACTTTGTTCTTATGTCATGTCACAGGCAAGGAAGGAATAATAGGCAAGTGGGTGGCCCTTTGCTAAGAAACTTCCCTGCTGCTTTAAGCTGTGTAGTCTTAAGAATCCCTGAAAAGCAGATCAAGAGAAAGGGTTAGAATAGCAGGACTCACAAGTTATGGCCTGAGTCAGGCTAGACCTGGGCTCAAAACTTGGCTTTCTCTGCACAGTCAAAGCATAGCATGGGATGAAGCAGTTGGTGGTAGATTTGTTCTTGTATCATTTGATTATTTGTAGTCACAATATGAATTTATGCCTATTGTTTTGTTTAATAGGTATACATAATAAATGGATGAAGAAGAAAGAATATTTGATGTTGAGGTCTTCTGGCTCATTTAACCCTTTAGAAAGAGATATTTTGTTGGTGTCTAGGAAACACTTGCTGTAGTGTCGATATGATCATCAGAATGGCTCTTATGTTTATACCAACTGCAGGGGAAGGGAAAAAAGTTCTCAGGATTGCATTCGTTTCATTGCCCTCAACGCACAGCAGGAATTATTAGCTTATCCTCTTGTGCCCCTTTGTTTTCCTAGGACTTTGCTCCCCCAGCAGATACTCATTTAAGATACATGCACTGCTTTCAGAAATGTGGTTTGCAGTGGTGCACAGAACAGGTACTCATTGAGCAGATCTAATCCTTTCACAGCTCTGCTTGTTAATGTATCAAACTGCTACAGATGGAAAATGGATTCTTTAATGAGCTATTCCCTTTACAACTTGTAAATGACCGCATCACTGTTTTCTTCTCCCAGTCCAACCTCCAGGTGTTCTTTCAGCTCATCCTTGAGACCTGGAACTTACACACAGGTAGCAAGTGTCAGTATATAGCACAAATATATATAGTCCATGCACTTCCCACCTAGTAAGCAACCACTTTTCCACCCTTTGTTTCTTCCATAAATTCATCCTAGAACCTCTTAGTGATGACTAATAACAAAGCTACCTGGATACTACAATCTTCCATTTTCTTATGTTAGTGAACTCTTCCCTTATATAAACCAGGACTTTAATGACACTGGGATATTACAATGGATCATTATCCCATTTGAGAATGTCTAGGGTTGTATCTAGAAGTTCTCTCATGCAATTATATTTTATATGTCCCATTACTATTTTTATTTGCGTGAAATTCCTGACTCTAGCTCTAGTGAGAGCTTCCTTTTCTTTAGTCTTTGAGTCATATATCACAGGGTAAGTTTTAAGACATTACCTACATTTTAGGATTACAATATTCAGATTAACAGGTGATAGGTAAGATCTTACCTCTAATCCTATTCTGAAAATTTTTGAATTTTTGACAGCAAATAATTGATATACTATGTCATACTACATTTAACAATGTTAAATGCTTTAATGATCGTATTCAATATAGTCTAGGTTACAATGTTATTGGTAGTGTTTGCTTTGGAAATGTGGTGATGTTGCTAAATATAGAAGAGAAATTGAGGATCAACTGGGAGGAAAACCAGAATTTGTACAAGCCCAGGGACAACACTTTTTGAGTCTATTTGACTTCACTAAGACATTTGGACACACATAGATGACTTTACTGTGTATAGTTTCCACATGACTTTTTGCTCCATAAGACTGTATATATCCCATCTGCATTTCAGTTTCATTCCCTCTTAGACTACAGAGAAGTTACCTTTTTAAGTAAATATTTTGTACTTTTTTAGTTTAAAGTGATAAGCAGCAAAGAGAGATATACTTCAATAAAAAAAAAATCACAATGTTGGAAGCATTATCAACAAATGGGGTCTGGCCTAATGGCAACTGAAGAGAACACAAACTATATGTAATACACATGCAAATATTTACACACACATAAATAGCATGTGTATATAAGGAAGCATATCTACAGAAGGCCTATAATTAAATGGAGTGAGAGACCATTTGTCTTACTGATTAAACCACATGGACTAGACCTAAGGGATGTCAAGCATCAATCAATTTAAATTAGTACCTTTAACATCAGTCAGATTTTAAGGATAATACTAAAAGAAAGAGTAATAGAATAAAGTAAGAGGAAAGAGAGACAGAGATAGAGACAGAGAGAGAGACTATCAAACACTCTGAATTTAGTGTCCAAAGACCTGAATTTGAATCCTAGCTTTGCTACCTTACTTTGTGCAAGTCACTTAGTTCATGAAAAGCATCATGACTACCAAAGTTTGCCTGAAGTTCTTAAACTATCCAGCTTCATATTTTGTTATATTTTCTACAATGTCTTCTCTCTCTCCTGATTTTAAGGGTGCACTTGAATTGTCAACCTGTTTCCAATGTTGTGTTGTTGTGGGAAAAATTAGTTAGCTTTAACCAGTTTGTTTCTTTATCAGCAAATGGGACTGTGGCACCTACTTCCTGGAGTTGGAAGGTTCACATGTATGCAAAGCACAAAGGAAGCCTTAGCTATTGTCATCATTGTCATCATCACTATTATCAGCATCATCACCATTTCTCTGAAATTTTCCGACTTATTTCAGTCACTGTTCTGAAATATTTCTCTCTTTGTCCCCTCTCCCCCTTTTTCTTTATCTCCCTCAGTTTTCCTTTATGGATAATTGAAAGTACTTTTGGTGTCAGTTGGCAAGTTTTGGTTACATGTCATAAACTACAGGCATTCTTCTCTCAGCAGTCTACAGGAGAGCAATCACATAAATCATCTAGAAACCTTCCTTCTCTATGAATGAATAGACAAATTCAGTTTATTCCCTGAAATGACTTGATAGGGTAGGCTGGCTCAATTGTTAAGAAAGCGAACATCCAAGCCAGCCATTTGCAGACAGCAGTCTCTCTTTCCCTGCATTGGAGCCTTGCTTTTGTGTAGATGTTCTCTGGCACTTGAACTTGGATCCAGGAGTTTGGAGACTGGAGTATTGTAGGTTCTGATCCCATAGCTTCCTGTGTGACCTGGGGCCAGTTATGTAATCTATGCTGAGATCTCTGATCCATATAATGTTTGCTCTGTACCTCATAGGGATGTCTGGAGTACTACATTCTAAAGGCCCCTTAGATGAAGAGCCCTTTATATAAAATGAAAGTGTTGCTATTTTATTACTTCTCTCCATGCCACAGATCAACAACAAACTCAAACCTCCACATTCTCTTTAGTAGCCCAGGCTTCCCATATGGAATTCGAAATGATGAGACCAAGTCAGCCCAGCCACAATTTTCCTCAAGCAATATTCTCATTAAACTCAGCTCCTTAGTAGAAGTTTTATCCAAGTGAAGTCTGAATTATCGAGTCTCCTATAAATCCTCCTAAGCACAGCTGATACTCAGAATTATTTCCTCCGTAAAGGTATTTTCTCTTGGTTTATTACAAGTGGCATCAGTAGGTTATTTATGTTTTGAACTCTACTGAAAAGAGGATTATAGCAAGGTATTTAATTTCAGTTAAGAAAATAGAGAAATTACTCTTACGTATGAAAAGCTTTGCTTTTAACTGATAGAAAGTAGATCACTGCTCATAGCACAGCAGTAGCACTGATAAGTACTTCTAAATTGCTCTACTTTACTATTGTCTGCGATCCTTTTATAAGCATTCCATATTTTCTGCTTTAGCTACTTCTCCTCATTAAGATCATTAGTCAGTCAGCATATATACATTTTAATAACAGTTCAGAAATTCAGGTTATAACCTTGTTGTCAGAAATGATTCTATATCAACTGCTGTACCAATGTAGAAACATTCACATGATTTAAAATTAGATGCATATGAAACTGTTAGAACATCTTAATAAAACACTTCAATTGCCTGATATTTTAAATAAGTCATGAAAGAAGTAGGAATTTGGTATAAATCAGATTCTGCTCAGACTGAAAAATGGCATGCTCAGGATCATAAGTAGAAATTTTTATGTAAGATCAATTTGGTTGAGTGGAGAGAGAGGGGTGCACTTGGAGGAGGGGCAGGGAACAATAGAGTACAATGCACCCAAGGTTAGTGCTCTCTTGTAGAGGGGGTCAATTTGTGCCATTATGACATGACCAATGTCCACAAGGCCAGAACACCAGAAAAAAGTGAAAGGGAGATCAGTAGAAAAAAAGTGGGAGGTGCTATAGTGGTGGTAAAAGGTAGCTTTGAGGCCCTAGAGTGGTGGTCCAGGGTCCCATAAAGGGGTGGGGACAGTCTTAGGAAAGTGGACAATTATGAAATATAAGGTCAGCGAACTAGATGACCAAGGAGAAGAAACAGTCTATTCTTACATGTCATCTCTCTGGGAAGAAGTGCCAGTTGCCTCATCATAGTTATAATTCTGCTCAGGCCTTGAGTATTTCTCTCTGAGCACTACTTGAGGAAGACAACAGAGGTTCCATCACATAAAGATTAATACTTGGTATCGCATAGATATGTATGTATAATACAGACACACACACATTCAATCAATGAACAAGTATTTGTGTATTTTTTCAGTGAGAGATATCATGGTAGTAGACATAAGATTGAACTTAGATTCAGGGTTTGAATCCCACTCAGACACTTAGTAGCTGTGTGATCTTCAGCAAATCATTTAATCTCTCTGGGCCTCCATTTCCTCATATTAAAAATTATTACATAGGCTAGCTTCCATAACTTCTAAGGTTCCTTCCTACTCTATGATCCTGCAAGTACCTACTAAGTGTTAAACTTTATGTTAGATCCTGGGGAAACAAAGACAAAAATAAATAGTCCCTGCCCTCAAGAAGCTTATTGGGAGAAAACAAAATGTTCACACACAAAAAAATTAATACACATACACTAAGGAAAAACAAGTCCATTTCAGATGACGGAGAGGCACTAATAGCTAGGGAGCTCAGTAAAGGCTTTGTGTTAGAAGTGACACTTGATTTGAGTTTTGGAGGAAAGAAGAAATTCTAAGAGGTGAATGTTGAATGAGTACATTCTAGGCATGGTAGACAGTCTATGTAAAACCATGTTGAGGAGAAAAATATCCTATGTGAGGGTGGGAAAACTATTCAAAGTGTGTGTGTGTGGGGGAATTTATAATAAATCTGAAAAATCTGGAGTTAGAATGTGAAGAGGAAGGGAAGAGAACAAACATTTATTAAGCACATATATGCCAGGAATAAATGCTTTGCAATTATTTTATTTGATCCTCACAACCACCTTGTGAGGTAGGTACTATTATTATCCCCTTTTTATAGTTGAGAAAACTGAGGCAAAGAGAAGTTAAATGACTTGCGAAGAGTGTCACAGCTAGTAAGTGTCTGAGGCTGAATTTGAATTCAGGTCTTCCTGACTCTGTGCCACCTAGCAGCCACCTGTAGGGCTTTAAATGTCAAGTAGATGGATGTGTATTCTATTCTAGAGGCATTGGAGCTTTTTGACATGTTCAGCCTTATGCTTTAAGAATGTCATTTTAGCCATTGTATAGCAGATAGATTAGAATGGGAAGAGTTTTTAGAAAGGAGGTTAGTTTAGTTGAGGTGGTGGTGATTATGTTACTGAATAGAAAGAAGCTAAGGATATGTTGAGTTTTTGCTTTCAAAACTAAGTTTTTAAAATTCAGATTTTGTTCTTCCTCCATAGTGTAAATAACATCCCATTTACACTGGAAACAAATCATGCCACGCTGACCTCCTCAGTGCACTCATTTGTATAGCTGATGTGATCCTGGTACTCTTTGTGACCAATAATATTTCAAAATGTGTGTCAGTCATGCTGAAAAGACAGTGTTCAATGGCTCTGAATGCCATATCTAGCATGGTCCTAGGGCCATGAAGGCTATTTTTAGGGCTATTGGCTGAGACCAAAGGTCTTGTTTCAATAGAAGTTATCTTTATAGTGGGCATGGAATAAAGGAATGGTAGATATACTTCAGGCCCTGGAGATATCAACAATATCTCTGAAGGAATCACACTACCTTTTTAGCTTCTTCTCTTGTGGATTCTAGTTTTGTGAAAAGACAACTACTATGGAAATGGGCATAATGTAGTGAGAATAAATGGTCACTGAGCTAATGCAGAAACTGAAAAGAATATTCTGTATAGAGACCTGACCCAGTCTTAAATAGAATGTCAACAGGTTCCTGGGATGCTCTGTAGTAATGAACCTAAAAAAGAGTTTCTGGAGAACCTAGAGGCTTTAGAGACATAGTATTATATGAGAAGGAACATGATATAATAGAAAGAATCCTAGATTTGGATCCAGAAGACTTGGATTATGGTTTTAAGTCTGTGGCCATAGGCAAGTGTCTTAACCTTTATAAACATCAGTTCCTTCATCTGTAAATTAATTAATTAGAATTTCATAAGGGAATAATAATGCTTATACTAATTCTCTGAGCTATTGTAAGGAATGAGTTTTATAAATGTGAGCTATTATTATTAGGACATAGGCTGAAGCATGAAATTAATGCCACAGAGGTTGATTTTTTTTTTTTTTGCAAAAGTGCTTTTAGTACTTCCCTTCACCCCCTGGCTCTACACCCCTTTTTCATAACTGCTTCCTGATTGACCACATACACTGTGCTAATTATTATTCATCTGAAATTACATCCATGGTGCTATATTTGAAAAATCTTAAACTGATACATCTTATACCCTTGTAGTAATTTCACAGTAGAAATTCTACCAGATGTGTAAGGTTAATAATAACAATTTGGAGCATGATATATACAGCAGAGAATAGAGACAACAGGGATTGGAGTTCTGGTTTGGTGTCCATCAGCAAATTATTTTAAGTTCTCTACAAAGCTCTTTCTGCTTATGGACTTTAAAAGAAGCATATAACTTCACACCTTGCATCATGTAAAAGCTAGGCATGTTGAGTGCTTCTGCTAGAATAAACATACCTCTATTTCAGTTTGTCTAATTTCAAAAATAGAGATCTACCTTACATCTATCTTCCCTTGGTTAGCTCTTTTACTACCATACATTTTCTTTTCAAATTCGTTTTTTGTTATTCACTTTTCCTCACCTTACCCTACCTCAACAAAGTAGTATTTTGTTGGTTCTTTATGAACCTTTGAGTCTCAGAGCCTACATTCTAGAATCTTCCATCATGTGCCTTTGCCCTGAGTGTTAGGCTTGTTCAAAATCACAAAGCACCTAGAAGAAAATTCAGAATTGAAGAGAATCTGAAAAAAACATATTTGTGAGGAGAAGAGCTTCCTCATGCCAACCTTATTCATGAGCATGAACTATACAGCAACATGTTTGGAATTGAACAAATAGACTTGGTTCAGAAAAAGAATCAGAATTCTATATTCTAATGCCAGATTTGCCAGAACTGAGTCTATGATTCCCGAAACCAACTGTTTGTTCACTTAGTCAATGCTTTAGATTCTTCATCTCTAAAACAGGGACAATAATGATTAGTGGCCTGGCACATTGGATAGGAGCAAGAATTATTTAAAGAATTTTTAAAAATTACAAAATGCTTTGAGAATGAAGATTATTATATAAATGTTAATATAATATGAAAAACCTCTTTTTTCTGAAAGATTGAAACCCTATGGAGAATTTTCTCCTCAGTTTTTTTTAAACTCACCATACCTGAATCTCTGCCATTATCTGCTGTCCAGATTAAAAACATTACCTTAAATTTCCTCAAACACTATGGCCATCTGCAGGAACTTAGATGACCCTGTTGGACTCCCTTTCCCAAACTTATCCATTCCTCTGTCTACCTATCTAACTTCCTGAGCTTTGAGTTGATAGATTTTTAACAAAACACTAATCATTTTTTTTGCTTTGAATAGAATTTTATTTTCCAAAATATATGTAAAAACAAATTTTGACATCAATTTTTTAAAACTTTGTGTTCCAACTTCTCTTCCTCCCTCCATTCCCAACCCTTACCCACAAGAACTCAAGCAATTAAAAATAAGTTATACATGAGTAGTCATGGAAAAATTCCCATATTAGCTAGTTGTGAGAGAAAACAGTCAAAAAACCCCAAAACTTCAGATTAAGGAATTGTCAAAGAGGAAAAGAAAAAAATTTTTTTAATGTGTTCCTATCTGTTTTCAGATACTATCAGTTCTTTTTAAAGTCCAATTTTTAAATTTTAAATTCTCCAAAGTTCTCTCAATTTAACATTTCTCAAAAGGACTAAAGCAAATAAGTTCCTGAAAAGCCATATAAAAATTGAATTTTGGTAAATGAATTACATTTTTATTGTATTAGGTAATTCACCACTTAAGGAACTATTATTTTGTAAAAGAAATCATTCTTTCAATATAATCACCCCATAATTGAGCTTTTATAATTTGAATTTTGTAAATAATAGTAAACAATAATTTGTCTGATTCTACTCTTTTGCCAGCAAATGATCCATTCTCAGCCCTTTCTCTTCATGATCCCCCCAAATAATACTGCAATTCAGAGTCTATATGCACCCCCAAATTCTGGAATTTTAGCTTTTTTAATGATTTTCTCCCCTCTGCCAAGCATATTCTGCCTTCCCCTTTCTTGGCTCCCTGATAAAACAACTAGAATATGCCATTCTGGTCTGTTCCCTTTCAGGTATGACCCCCAACCTTACCTGCTTCTCAAGAAGTAGGCACTGTACAGTTTTTAACTGCAATCACCCATTTTCAGAGCCCAGGTTTTCTAGAATCTTCCTAACAGTTTTGAAGGTGTTTCTGTTAAGCCAGCCTTAACCCTGTGAGCACACACACTGTCATAGCCACACCAAAAGAAAAACTATACCTCTCCTCAGGAATCCAGAGCTTTTTACTTTAGTGCTTGCTGCATTTAAGAATTAAAGGCCTTAATGGTTGATGTTTCTTGGAGGTGGTTTGAGGTTTCAGTGGACAGCAATTCCTGTGACTCATTCAAACATTAAACACAGTATGATATAACCCAACATTATAATAAACCAGGTACACATGATGATAGCTTTTACAGAGGACAAACAAGCACTCACATAGGTACCACAGAGAATAAATTACCTCTCAAACTAGGAGAGTGAGAAAGACAAAGCCTAGTCCATATAGGTTTTATGTCAGTTAAGGTCCCTAGCACTGGAAGGCCACCACAATCTATTGTACATAGAAACCAGAAAATTTACCTTCCTGCCTCTTAATGCTCCATTTTCCTGACTCTAAACATGTAATAATTTACTAACCAGGGAAAGGCATAATTCCATTAGTCTAATGAAATATGTATTTTTTCGTTGGATTTGTTATAGTGCTTTGGTAATTTTATTGTCATAATTTACCTCAATTGGCTGCTTGGAGTGTTTTCTATACATTCACCTCTAGTAAGAAACAAATTGTTTCCTTATCTTCTTCCCCCTGCCTCTCTACCTCCAGAAGAAGTGCGACAGCCATAACCAAAAAAACTATAACAGTAATACCCTAGTTTGTAAACACATCTACACACATACATGCACATGCACATACACACCGAGACACTCACATCTACAATGTTCCATGACAAACACAATATCTATATGGGAGGCTAAGTTCTCTTAATTAGTTCTGGGGGCAGAGGGGGGAAAACTTAAACTCTTCCAAGTAACAAGAAACCATCCATACACTGCTAAAGGTAGCATATAGTGTAAAGGATAGAAAATATGGAAGGAAAAAAGGGTCCTTTCCCCAAATGGACTGTGATTCTTCATTGAGATAACATGGAGAATATCCATGAAGATGGTTCTCAGAACATTCGGGGCCTCGATTGTTACTAGGCTGGCAGGAAATGATTCAGAATGCTTTCATGTGCACTTAACAGACATGGAGAAAAGATGCTGACTTAGAAGACAATGGCAGTTCTCAGGCTATGAAGGAATCATATCATCCTGAACAATGAAAAGTTGAGAAATCAAACTAAATGCACTGCTCAGAAAAATGCCTAGTCAAGCAGTTGTTTTACTCCTGCCTGTTGAACATTTGGGTAGCCCGATTCAAATGTTAAAGCTGTGTTCAAACCAGAAAAAATAAAAATAATAAGCTGTCAGAATAATTACTAAGAACATGCAAGGATTATACAAAGTAAACTGCAGCCTGCAAAAAGAGAATTGCATGTTAGCTAATTGTTAATTTTAGCAATCGCAATGGCTAATTACCATGGCACACATTGACTATTAGCACGATGCCCCAGCACCTGCTTTCCCCAATGAACAGATTTCTTCATTGCTAGCACAGGAGCAAAATGTATAATTATTGGCCATCATTGGGGCGATTTTTCAGTGATTCTTTTGTGCAATGTGAATAAAGCATAATGACATATTTTATTAGAGGGCAAATAGCTGTTTGTTAATGGAAACGATTTGAAATCTAAGAAACTAGGAGCTAGTAGCATGTTTTCAGTATCAGCATGAATTCAAATGTATTTTCTTTTAACTTTTTATAAAAGGAGCATAGAAATCAAATCTAAACTGAGTATAATATATTTAATGATATGTACAAACACAACATTGATTAATTATCTCAAATGTTTTCAATGGTACACCATTTAGTTTGTTTCAATCATATGTTAAATTTTGGTATTTCATATTTAAATTTTTATTCCTTGGTCCGAGAGTCTTGGTAAAATTGGCTTGTATCATGCTTGATTCCTAGAGAAATCTTACAATCATTATTATTATTTAAGTGACACTTGCTGTGAGCATTGTGGAGCTCACCCTCAGTTTCATTTTAGTCCTGTACTTTGAGTTAGCATTGCCCTGAAGAGATGAGTATAAATACTACAATGTCAGCCACTGGATAGATTGTGGCTAGTTAATGTCAAATTCTGAGAATAAGAATCTTGAAGACTCAAATGACATTTTTTTTTTACCATGAATGGCAAAATGGACCGCCTGTTGTGAATTTATTAAGGAATAATAAATATTTTAATTCATTTAAGAGACATATGTACATGAACACTTATCCCAATTAATAGCATTTAGGTGTTATGTTTCTACCAATTAATTTTAAATAAAAAGGCATAATTACTAGGATTTATCAATTCCATTGATAGAGACATCCCTAGAGGGGTAGGCTCTTTTCTTTCAGCTGATCCACTATAACCTTCAACAAGTTCACTTAAGCATGAAGTCCTCAGAGATCTTCAGAATAATTTAAGAGGAACATATTCCTCTATTATTATCAAGCAATAACCCAAACAAAAAGTTAATTTGGGAACTAATTAATTCAACTACATATTTATACATGATTTGTATTTCTAGGTCTCAGTGCTCTATGGCATTTCCGCCTCCCCCCCCCCCAAAAAAAAAACCCTGATGTAAGAAAAAGAGACTTATTCTCAACAGGAAAGATGAAAGGACTGTGCCTGAAATCTGCTTATCAAGGTTTCGTCACTTGTACTCACTTATGAAAAGTTAGCAGATTGCCTCTATTTCCTAAGTGTGTAAAACTTTCTCTTTATTGCCTATTTATTATTATTATTTTGCCCTTATTTACAAACATGGAGAAACTCCCCTGAATGGGCACTTCCCTTTCTTACCACAGGCCCTCTCACTTCCCTACTATTTCAAGATGTAGATAAGTTCAGTATTCAGGTTCACTGTTTGACCCATTAAACTGGTATTGAGGTATAATTTGTGTGTTTTCCCAGTACGGTTGTACATAGAATGGGGTTCATTTCCACAAGTTTGAATAAATTTATCCAGTTCAGTGAACCTGTTGTTAAGCTTAGCAAAACTCAGTAGGTGGCTTTAAAGTCCTGTAATTAGCCCATTACATAAAATCTGTACTTTAGATTTTTGCACATTGGTTAATAAGCATAACATGCTTCATATATAAATAACATTACATTAAATGATGCAATATAAAGGAATTAAAGGACAAAGTAGTTAAATAAAATACTTGAAAAAGACCTCAAATTAGCATGTTTAATTCCAAATCACTGAACAGGAAAAGCCTCTTACTTGTACTGTACCCTTTCCATAGGAACTTGCATTAAGATGTATGTAAGAGGTATATAAGCTTTTTGCTTCATTCACTGTACTCTGACATTTATTGGTTCTTTGAGGATGATTTTTTGCCATTATTTCATTTATTCTGATAATTGGGGCCATAATGGGATGGTGGAAGGTAGGGAGTAAGTATAGCTATAGTTTCCTAGAATGAGACCAGGCTGTATACTTTCTTCATCATGTATATAGGAAAAATGAATTTAGGAATGTTTTTAGCCCCCTGTTTTTCCCAGTCATATCTGTTTTCACAATAACTTTCAGAAATGTCACAACTTATTATATTCATTCCGAATGTAATTTCATACATCTAAATTTTAATATTAAAAATAATAATTCACACTTGTATGTTGCCTTGCCACAATCTTACAAAGTAGGAACTGCAACTATATCATCCCCTTTTTATAGTGATGCAATTTACTCTCAAAGAGGTTGTGACTTGTTCAAGTTCATGTGGCCAGTAAGTGGTCATATTCTGGTCTTCTGACCCTGTGGAAGATTTTCATTCAAATCCTGACTCATACTTACTACCTATATGACACTGGGAAAATCAGTTAACTTTTTTAGGTCTTAGTTTCCTCTTCTGTAAAATGACAGTGTTGGCCTGGATCATATCATTTGCAGTTCTATATCATATTATTCCATAATTACAAGCCTAATTATCTTTCTAGCACAGTAGGCTGCCCCTATCTAAAGAATTTACTTAAAAAAACAAACAAACAAAACCTCAACCTTTGAATAATATTATTGCTAGGAAAAGCTCATATTCATGTTAGTACACCTACTTTGTCTTTCTATAAAGTAGAATCATTACAGTTAAAATGCTTCCCCAATTTGAGAAGTAATGGAGATAAGACCATTAGGTATGGCTGCTGCCTGGTCGGTGCTAGGGGACAGAGATAACTCCAGAAGTCACGACCACCATCTCTCACTCAAGCTTTCACTACCCCCAAAAGGAACTTTCCATAGTCAGGTGGCCATCCCACCCATCCGACCACCATCTATTCTCTATAAAGGCTTTGGCCTCCCTTCCGGTCAAGGAGATTAGGTGTCTCAGAGAATCACATTTCTGAACCATCTACCCTTGACTTCTCTCTTGGTTTCTTTCTCTAGCACCTAAATAAAAGACTATTTTATTCTCAAAATAAAATGCTTCCCCAATTCCATTGATGCAGTTTCCCATGTTGTAAGGTGTTAATCAGGAAAAGTATATATGATATATAAACCAATTGGAGAAAACATTTTTCAAACCAATGGTAATTTCATATTACTAGGAAATTTTTATGATGCACTAAACCTAACTTACCTTCATGTGTAATGACTTTGACATTGCAGTAAACCCCTTTCCATGGGTTTATTGAAAATGATAATGTCTTAAAGAAAAAAGAAAAAAAGAAAATGAGAATGTCTTCTATATTCTCTATCTGCTCTGTATTTAGTCACAAATGAAGTTATAAATTCCTCTCTGGAGAATTTAGGAAGTTCTGGGCTTGGCAGTAGATATTCCTGACTCAACCTAAGTAGGTGTTAAAATTGTAGAAAGAAAACTGAGTAGAGCTGGGGTAATAGGAAGCAAGGATAGAACACTTTCTCCCTTCCACTGTTTTCATATTAGCAACATATATATATACATAATATTTATTTAAAATAAAATTATTAATTGATTCATATAGTACCTGATAAAGGCTTTCCTAATAAAACTTTCATTTGAAAGAGATAATCACAAGAGTATATTAATTGCCTTTTCATCTAGTTTCCTAAGTTCTAACCCCACATTAAATTAGATCATTCAAAAGCAAAATACCTAGATACTATGATTTCAGATGCTTTTATAGGGAGTTTATTTTTTAAAACTGTCCTTTTAAATATCATTACTATCTTTCAAAATTGTAGTTTTATAGATTGTCCATTAGGCTATCCAAAATACTTATAGGATAAATTATTCCTTAAGTTTGATTTCAGGAAAAAAAGTTGGCTTCTGCAAACAAATGTATGTGTTGGGGCAGAGAAAAGGAAAGGAGAGAAGGAAGAGAAAGAAAAAGGCTGGACAGAAGAAAGATAGGAAGGAAGGAAGGAAGGAAGGAAGGAAGGAAGGAAGGAAGGAAGGAAGGAAGGAAGGAAGGAAGGAAGGAAGGAAGGAAGGAAGGAAGGAAGGAAGGAAGGAAGGAAAGAAAAGGAAATTAAAGTTATGATTATTCTATTTTCATTGTAATATACTGCCCAACATAATTTTTGCACACAGCAAATACTCAATGAAAGTTTGTTAAATTGACTTGAAGTTTATATAGAACAGAAAATATTTATGAATGTTAATGAAGAACTTTGTACCCTGACCACTAGTAGTAGAACAACTTGCTAGATATCTGTGCAAAACTATTAGCTAAGGTCCATGTTCCAAAGCCATACCCAGCCTACCTCTACTCAGGGACACTTCTGCCTATGGTATAATCATAAGTGTTTGCTCCTAACTAACACCTTAAGGTTTACAAAATGGTATCTATCTATCTATCTATCTATCTATCTATCTATCTATCTATCTATCTATCTATCTATCTATCTATCTATCTTCTTATTTAATCTTCACAGCAACCTTTGAGATATATTCTATTATTATTCACATTTTACTGATGGGGAAATTACAGTTGAGTGAGGTTAAAGGATTTGCCCATAGTCACAACAGTTAGTAAGTGCACTTGCTGACTACAAGGTCACCATCCTACCCACTCTGCCACCTAGCTGTCCATCCTAACATGTGGGACATACTGAATATATGTTTTATATGCATAATAGACAATGTTAGCTTTCTATTGTATTTTTTTTCAGGGGTTGAGAGAGGTATAAAGAGGAAGAGAGTTGGTTAGATGAGAACAGCTCTTACCAAGAGGTAGTTTGGTCATAATCATGGTAGGGACTTTCCAATTTAAAAACAGCAAGTTTTATTTTATGGAAAGGACATTCTATTTGTTAATATGACTTCTTTATCTACATTACAGTAGAGCAAATAAAGAACCATATAATAATAGAAAAATAATTTGGGGAAAGATATTTTATTTTGAAGCACTTTCAGGTTTTAGGGAAAATTAGGAATAATATGGATGACCATGCTTAGTTACTAAAAAAAACCCATATACCCATTATTTCAAAGATGAGTCATTCTTGAGTCAAATAATTTCCTGGAGAAAGGAAAAAGGGAAAAAATTCTGAAATAAATTCCAAAGAAGAATTAATAAATAAAAATGATTTGATTTTTTAAAAAAAGACCTAGAAACATTTAATGTCTTGCTCAAAAGAAAAGAAACATTTGGTCTATGGCAATTGTTTTATTTTTGTGATATGATGCAGAAAAATAAATCTGAACTTCCTTGATGCGAGAGTGATATTTCTCTTAATGCATGTGTATGCACTATGACTTACAAAAATAAAACAAACATCACATAACAAATGTTTCTTTTAGTTTGGCCAAAATATTAAATTTTCTTTCTTAGTTAAAATGTTTATATTTCTTAATTCATGGTGCTGGGTTTTACTTTCAGTCTTGAATTGCTATCTAAATTCTCAGTGACTAAACATGTCCATAAACCTGAAAATCATTCTGCAAATTTCATAATTTCAGTTTCACCCAACTCATCCACTTTAAAATTAATTACAAAGATATTGATGTCATCAAGGGAAGTATTTTAAGGGAAAGCTACCCTGTTTCATACTAGAGAAACAAACTAGGAAGATATAAATTCCAATAGGACTAAAAACTTTAGATAAAAATCTAATTAGTTTTCCAGTTTTATTTGGCTAAAATGAATATTGATAACCCCATGCAGATTGTTAAAATGTAATGATTTCAAAGCCCAAACTCTAAACACTATAGTAGTCTCCAGAGGAAACCTGATTACATGGCACATTCATAAAAAACAGAGTGCCCTAATTGGAAGTCTCCCATCATCTGCACACTTGCTTCCCGGCACACATGAAATGATCAATGGAAAAGCAGGGTCAATCTAGGCAGACTGTGAGTGAAATTAAAATAATAAAATGTCTAAACATTTAACTGCAAATAGGAAATCTTTATACCCACCCACACCCTATTCTGTATGATAAAGTGAAGGCACAATTATTCATATACCTCAAGTAATTTGCAGGCTCCATACAAAATCTCATTTAAAATAAGAAATTGCTATTTCTGCACATTTATTCTACCAAATGCCAGCTAATTGCTGCAATGGCCATTATAAAGAATAATTTTCGCTTAGTAGAAAAAAAAAAGGAATGAAGAGAACATTTTCTGGTTTTGTTCCACTGCGAAGGCTCTATTCAGTCAATACTGAATGCACAGCATTTCCCTGCTACATTTATTATGCTGAGAGGTCAAGTATTACACAGCATCTTGTATTACGCTTTGCATGCTAAGTATTTCACTTCACAAATTGACCCTTCGGTGTACTTACTACATAATGCTTTAAAAACCCAGCTAAAATGCAGGACAATTAGCAATACTTTCACTACCAGTTAACAATGGGAACACCAATGTAGGTGATTGCATTTACAGTGTTGCTTTCTTCACAAAACATTTTTGACACATTAAGGTACTTTGGAATTGTGCAATACCAGTCCTCTCTTATGAATGGCTTTCCAGCATTTGCAGAGAGAAACAGTTACTGTATTTTAGAGCTTAATTGAAAAGAATTCAGCCACGGCCTATGAAGCACCAATTAGGGTGATATTATATCATAAAATGCTGTAATATCCATTTTCAGACTTGTGCATCCGCCAATACAAAGTAGGGCACAATTAAAAAGGTATACAGTTTAAACTCTTGAAACTGTTAAATTTAATTAGAAGTTCAGTATGAGAAAAAAGAGTAGAAAGGGGGGAAAAAGCAGAGAAAGAGGAAGTTCTCTGTGAGGCTGGAAGACACGCAGGCACTAGCTGCCTATTATGACCACATAAGCTGGTCCATCCACTTTAAAGCACCTTTTCGTTAGTTGTAACTGGGGATTGTTTGCTTTGTCCCCAGTGACAAGTTTCTAGGGTCAGATGAATATTCATGTAAAGAATGAAGTGCTGCTTTTCAGTAACTCTGATGTCTGCTGACATCTGTGAGGGATAGATTGAAAAACCTTGCATTTGGTGAGGAAAGAGGGAGTGTGGTATTGATGTTCTGTAGCTCACACAGTTCAAACACAATTAAAAGGGAGTTAACTGCTTTGCTTCTCATTGAGGTAAGAAACAGATAATTGTGAAATAAAATGGACATAGCTAGATTGCTAGCAAGCATCCTTGTAGGTGTGGCTCCTCTCATAATATTTAAATAATGGAACCTGCCTGAACTCTCATACCGAGGTTCCTGCTTACAGGTAATTATTGGTGATGGAACAGCATGAACTAAGTTTTAGTGAAGAACAGGTTGGATTGGCTGGAGTGTTTCTTCTTACAAATCCTTCTTATATCCATTTCAATCTGCTTTAATATGCTCACAAGATGGGGTTTATTTTGAATTCCACTGGGTAAATGAGGCTGGCACATGTTTAATTTGCACAGTACATAGATTCTCCATACTTATAAAGATTAAGATTTGGGGGTGGGGTGGGGGAGAGACAAAAAACTAACAACATTTCTTTCTCCATCTATAAAGAGTAAAAGGAACTCTTTGATTAAAATGAGGATGACATGTACTGGAATGATTTCTGGCAAGTTAAATTCCAATATTCTAAAATGATGAAATGATAAAATAAATGAAAATAGACATGGAAAACTTTTCTGTTTCTGGTTTAACATGCAGCCACTCCAAAGCCTCAGGGTGAAACTTTTCTCATTTTACTGCCCACAAACTGATATCAGGCAGAACTGGATGACACAAGTCATCAGATAAATTCAATATTTCAGTAGTTCTAAACAAAGTCTCATCTTTCCTTCTCTCCCAATCCAATGAGAGTACATTTCTGAACTCTATCTTCATGCCTCGAAAAGAGGAATTATATTGTCTGACATCCCAGAAAGCTCTCCTAACAACTTTTACATACAGTTAAAGTTCTAAATAATTCAGAAGAAACATTAGCTGGGCATTGTGGTTGATGTACTAGCTTTGATTGAATCATAGATCATAGAACCAGGAGATGATAGATCCAGACCTTAGAGGTTTTCTAATTCAAACCCTGCCCCCCATTCAAACCCTTTCTAATAGAAGAGGCCTTAGAGATGTTCTAATTCAAACTCCTCATTTTATACAAGACTCATCTTTGTGAGTTCAACTCTGGCCTCAGACATGTGCTAGCTGTGTGACTGGGGGCAAGTTATTTAACCTGTTTGCCTCAGTTTACTCATCCATAAAATGAGATGGAGGAGAAAATGGCAAAACTACTCCAGTATTTTTGCCAAGAAAACCCCCAATGGGGACATAAAATTCCGACAACTGAAATCATCAGCACCACAACAACATTTTGTACATGAAGAAACTAGGACTAAAAGTGTCACTAATTACTAAGTGGCACACCTGGGATTCAAATTTAGCATTGTACATTCAGTATTCTATGATTTAATTTGTGTGAACATTCTGTTTCCTCATCTGTAAAATGGGAATAATATAATACCTACCTCACAGAACTGTAGAAATGATCAAATGAGATAATAATACATGATTCAAATGCTATATCAATGTTAGCAATGTTGTTGGGGTTGTTGTCTATATCTCCAGCAGCACAGGTCTCAACCCCCTCTATGCCTTGGTCTTTATGAGTTATCATAGCCAAAAAATAAGTATGTTGTGGATACCAGTATTATTTCATTGATTCAATTCATGGTAGAAAGATAACTTCAATTGGAAAACTTTGGTGCTGCTAACATCTCAGATAATGGTAACTCAAAAACATTTTCCCTTTTAGGAAATTTGAAGCTGAATGATATTCCAACTTTCATTAGTCTTCAATTCTCAGCTCAAGCTCTCCTTCTTACATTAGATTTCCTGATTCCTCTTTCCAGCTACTAGTGCCTCTCCCCCAAATTTCTGTTTAATTATTCTATACAATTTTGATGTATGAATATATTATTTACCACAATTGAAATTAAACTTGGGTAAAGGAATTATTTCATTTTTGTCTTTATATCTCTAGCATCCGACACCTTGCTTGGCAATGTTTGATTGATTTGATTGATTACTTCTCAAGGAACAGTATGCGGGCTATACACTAAAACATCTAGGCATTTCTCTCCATTTCCTTCTTTGATGTAGTTCTTCCTTTATAAGTAAATAATGTAGCCTGGGCTCACTTTCCCAACCTGCATTAGACTAGCAAATTAAGTTCCTAGAAGATCATATCTGTTGTCTCCCCTCAAAATTCTAGTGGTAACCCTAAGAGGCTGGGGTATCTAATTCTGTTACAGGTCCCCATCTGGTATGCTCCCTCCACCTAGTGTCAATCCACCAATTGACATCAATTCACTTTAAAAACAGATGTTTACTCTAAAGATATATCAGGGACAGAAGGTATGAAAATGTTCCTCCAAAATCACAGCTATCTTTAATCTTTATCCCTTATGGGAGTGGGTTCAAAACTACAGGACAAAGGTTATCAGTTACATAGAGAATACTTGGGGCTCGAAGCATGCATAATGACTTGACCCTGTGGATCCTTTTCTCCCTTTAAGCACTCTTCCAAGTCCAATTCAACATGCTACATTGAAGAATGACAAGTTGCTCCTTTGCTCAGTGAGGCTGGATCCTTCCTAGGTGAGATATCTTGGTGGGCAGGTAAATCCACTGCAAGGATGGGGCAAGGAAGTCACTAGGCTGTTGTGCTGGCTCCTCATCAGACTTGTTTGCTGCTACTACCAAATTTATTAGCCAACTGGACCTTTGATGACTTTGCTGGATTTCCTCTCACCTGTGGCCTTGGCACTCCCCTCTCAAAACATTCTAAGATCAAGAAAAATAAACAGAAAAGAAACAAAAGTGTTATGAGTTCACTGTTACATGGAAGGTGGGTAGGTGGGTAGCATAACTACTTTCCCTCTTTCTATCTGGTGACTCCCAGCAGTTCTTTCCTTTCTTGCTGCTAGAGGCAGCAAGGGGCCAATGGAGAGAAACTTTGAATTCAAACTTAGTTTTGTCTCTGGGCTTGGTGAACCATATAGTCCTTGTCTCATTAACCATCTGGAAGACTTCATCATTATATATTAGCATTTTAATCCATTATTGGGGGTGGGGGGAATTGGAGTCTACTCCAAAAACTGGATCTTCACTGGAGTCAAGAGAAAGAGAAGGTTATTGTTTGTTGTTGTTGTTGAAAATAAAAATTCAATAACTTATTGGGTTAATTTTTTTAAAGTGGTATCTATATAATTAATTAGTAAATTTGGTCTTTGGGACAACTAGGTAGTTACAGTGGATAGAGCACTAGACTTAGAATCAGGAAGACTCATCTTCATGAGTTCCAATCCAAACTCAGATACTTACTAGATGTGTGACCCCATTTAAGTCATTTAGTCTTATTTACCTTAGTTCCTCTTCTATAAAAATGATCTGGAGAAGGAAATGGCAAACCACTCCAGTGTCTTTGCCAAGAAAACCCCCCAAAATGAGGTCACAGAGTCAGACACAACTGAAATGACTGAAAAACAACAACAACAATAGAATTTTGCATTTAGAAGAGATCTAAAAAAGGGACCTTGACATTTTAAAGGACAGAAAACAATCACAGAGAGGCAAAGTAATTTTTTCAGTATCACACAATTAGTGGCAAAGTCAGACTAGAATACAGGTGTCTTGATTGCTAGATTCCATGAACCTTATACTCCATCCTGCTGCTTTTCTACCTATTAAAGCATACAAGTGGATTTGTTCTTTAAGGTTTTTTTAAACATATTCCCAATAAAACATAAATTATCATCATCAAACCTTTCTTAAGCTATCTAATATAGGATAAGGGTTTAAAATATTATTTCCTATGTACTATGCTCTGCTTCCCCTACATGCAACCTGTTGCCTTGGATTTAACAACATAGTACAGTGTAATGGTGGGAGATTCATCTCCACCCCAATTAATAACAGAAGGGCTAGGAACCTCAATGTCAATCAATCAAATAAAAAAATTCAATCAATCAAAAATAAACTAGGTTTGAAAAATAAAATGTAGGGTCAGATATGTGGCACAGCAGCCCTGGTGTCAGGAGGACCTGAGTCCCAATTTGATTTGACACTTACTAGCTAACCAGTGACGATGCAAGCTACCCCCTCCTGACAGAGGGGTAGCAGACTCAAGGTGCAGACTGAGAAATACATTTTGGGTATGGCAAATGTGTGAAGTGGGTTTTTTATTTTGTTTTGTTTTTTACTTAACTAAGTGTATTTGTTTTATTTTTATTTTTTAAAGGTTTTGCTTGGGATTTTCCCACCCTTTAAGAAAAGTGGGAATGAGAAAAAAAATGTTATTGTTTAGTCTTTTCAGTCATGTTCTTTGTGACCCCCCTTAGGATTTTCTTGGCAAAGATACTGAAATGATTTATCATTTCCTTCTCCAGTTCATTTTACCACTGAGGAAACTGAGGCAAATAGGATTAAGTGACTTGCCCAGAGTCATGCAAATAATGTCAGATGTCAGATTTGAACTCAGGTCTTACTGACTCCAATCCTGGCATTTTTCCAGTGCTTATTAATTGAAAAAATGTAATAAAATAAAAATGACATACTTTTTTAAAATGTACAGAAGTGGGAAAGGGGACAAACATTTGCTAAATGGCTACAAAATATCAGGCACTGTGTTAAGCAGTTTTCAAATATTATCTCACTTGATAGCAAAGAGAACCAAGAAAGGTACAAAATAATCATAGGCAAGAAGAATAACTTTGAAAGTTCCATGTTAAATTCATTATATATTTTAAAAGAAAAATGAAGGTATATATATACTAGAGAATTGCAATTTAATTTACAATTTTCTCTGTTCTGTTATTCATATGGAGATGGTCACTTCATTTGGTGTTTATGTTCAAAGTAAGAAAAGAAAAAAAATGCAAAGATAGCTTTCTCTATACCAAGGGACTTGAACATGCATAGTGATAGTTCTTCAAATAATCTAACCTCCTCAAACCATTCATATCACTTGAATTACCACTCCCCACCTCAGTCACACACAAGATGGTCATATTTTTTATCTTGCCATCACCTACAAATGCACTACTTCTATGTATATGAATTCTGAAACTCCCTTATCTGTTCATAATCTTTTCTCATATCAGAACTTCCTTGCAACTTCAAACCCTGTTTATCATCCTCACTGTAACTGCTAATCCCTCAAATATTTCTCAGGTCATCATATTTGCATTAGCAAGACTCTCCTCTTTTCCCCATCTTGACTCTTTAGTTAGCCAGCTCAATTCTACATTGCTTTCTTTTCTTAAATCTCTTGCCCCCTTGTCATATCACTTATCTTGCCCTACCAAACCTCAGCCTTGGATCATTTCCACTATCCATTACCTTTGCTCCTATAAAAATGCAACTGAATAAAGTGAGAAAAAAATAAAACGACTTGCTTACAGTACAAATTTGTACAACATAACCTCAACTGGGCCCTCACTATGGCAAGGCAATCCTTTTATACTTCCCTAATTAATTCCCTATTCTACTCACCACAAAAACTCTTCCAAATATGTGAATATCTCTTCAAATGTCCTGTGCCTACTCTGACCCCTCTCAGCTGAGAAACTTGCCTCCTAATTCATTAAAAAATTGAAGTCATTCACAGAGAGCCTTCTCTTCTTACTTCCTCCTCATTTCACATTATCCAGATTCCTTCTGTCATCTTCACCCCTGTCTCCTATGAAGATGTGGTCCTTCCTTTACCAAGGCAAGCCCCTTTATATACATACATAAGTTGTCCCATTCTATTTTATCTTCTCCATTCCTATCTTCCCATTTATCTTCCATCTCTCCCTGTCTTCTGGTCACTTCCCTACTGCCAGAAACCTGCTCATATCTCTCCCATACACACACACATGCACACACACACCCAAACACACACACACACACCACACAAAATAAACAAAAAAACCACTCACTTAATCCATTTACACTAAATAACATTGCTTATCTCTCAGCAAATATGCTATGATTTATCGACAAAGATCAAGTCACATCTTTGGCTACATATAAAATTAGCAAGCTAGTGCAAAGTCAGTAGGAGAGAGGCCAAATTCAAGAGCTAAGGGTACCAGAATCTTGAGAGATCATTCTTGAAGGAAGAGTTTCTCCCTCTTTCCTTCCCCCTCCCCATTCACCACATTCACAGAGAGACTGGACTAGTGTTAGTACATCCAGCTGAGATAGAGACAGGGAGCCAAGTACACTGAGATGGATTAATCAGTTTACAACTTTGAAAAGTTGAAAGATCTTGAGGAAGTATAGGTTTCATCAGAGCAGCAGACACAATTCACACAACCAAAATATATGAAGGAGATAGCTTCAGGACCCTATAAGGTCAATGTCCTCAGTGCTACACATAGAGCAACACTTATATAGAACTTTTTGAGGAATTCATGAAAGGAGAAAAATATTTCCAGTAACCATTAACTGTGAGTTACCCCTGTGCCATACATGTTGTATAGATATATGCTCTATTTTAGTATAATTTCAAACCCACTTTCCCCAAGGGCTCTCCCCTTGTGTATAGAAAGGAAGAAAAATCTTTGGTTTGGGGAAATTGTTTGTGTAACAATTATCTTTACTTAGTAAATAATCTTTCTAAATGCTAATTTAGTCTGCATGATAAACCCAGTTAAGTGTTTTAACTGCAGGCTTCTGGAAAGGATGGCTGCTGGTACTGTTGTCAGACAATTCACCTGACACATATCTATGACACCAAAACTCTAAAGTTTGCAGCAGGCCAGATAATGATCAATAAATTGTAAGGGGCTAAAATTCTAGCTAGTCTGTCTAAAATATCTAATGAGTGGTCACCAATATATTATACACTTTAGCAAGAATTAGACTTTTAAGCATTTATTAAGGAGAACGAGAATTTGGTGAAGAGAAAGAGAAAGACCTAGATTCATATATCTATTAAAGGGAGAGTGCATTTCTAGCTCCCTTCACCAGAGTCCTGATGAAAGAGAGCGAGAGTGCCAGCCTCGCCCCCTCTTCCTCCCACCAGCAAATGTCACTTCCTGACGCCAAAGAGCCAGATGTCTTGCCCTCAGACACCTTCTCCTCGGGGTGGAGCTTCGCTACAGTAAGTCTCCAGCAGGTGGCATCATTCTAATCATTACAAAATCTAATAAGAATCTGGAGTTAGTGAATTCTTCCATCTCATAAGTTCACAGGAGACCAACTAGAACCCTGAGGGCAATAGGAAAGGGAAAGAACCAGTAAAGCCAGAGTCATTATATGTTGCCTCCCTGTCATCCCAGACACAGTCCAGGGACCACATATATTCTGTAAGGTTCTATGTTTGAAAGGCAGAAAGAGTAAGGGGCTTCCTTGAGAAAGTAACAAGATGGTCAGGTGGTCAGGAAATACTTTGAAACACCAAAAAGCTACAGCTGCATTAGGCCATGGTCAATGTGGTGTCACAACACTGACTGTTGGGTGGCACAGGAGGCCTAGAGGCTCTGATGTTCCTAAGACCCTGGGTTGAGATAGCAGAGAGGGCCCTAAAGATCCAACACTATGAACCTTAAAGATCATGTGGATTTTAGTCCTGGTAGGTAGAGACTAGTACAGGAACCCAGGAGACTCCAGAGCAAGATGAAGGGAGGCTAATGACTTCTCCCAAAAGTCCAAGAGGGTGTGAAGCCTGACCCTGGCAAAAATTCCACAACAACTGTAAGCTGAGAGTCAAAGAAAAATATGGATTTTCTCTAAGGACTACATGAATACCTAGAAGAAATGAAGCAAAAGATTAAAAAAATAAATAAATTTCTGGAGGAAAGAATTGGGAGGAGAATAAGTAGCTTTAAAAAATTGCTAAGAATTACTCAATAAATCAACTAAAAATGAAAGCTAGAATTGTCTAAACATAAATCAGTGACTCCACAAGAGAATATGACATAACAGCACAAAATCAAAAGATTGAAAACAATAGAAGAAAATTTAAGATCTCTAAATATCAAAAATAACTGACTGGAAAACATCAATGAGAAATAATTTCATAATCACTGGACTCCTTAAAAAGCATGATAATAAAAAAGCCTAAACACTACATTAGAACCAGTCAAAGCAAAGATAAAAAGAATCTACCCATCAGCCCTAAAAGGAGCCCCATAAACAAAAGTGGCAGTAATTTCATAGACAAAATGCAGAGCTCCTACATCAAAGGGAAAAAATCCCCAAACACTGCAAACTGTCAAAAAGAAGTAGTTTAAGTAACAAGGAATAACCTGTCAGCAAAATGCAAGAAGATAAAGGAGATATTGTTGGGCATCAGATTGGATAGAGTGTCAGGCCTAGAGTCAGGAAGACTCATCTTCCTGAGTTCAAATCTTGCCTCAGACACCTAATAGCTACATGACTCTGAACAAGTCACTTAACCCTATTTGCCTCCTTTGTAAAATGAGCTGGAGAAGGAAAGGGCAAACCACTCCACCGTCTTTGCCAAGAAAACTCCAAATGGAGTCATGAAGAGTTGGACATGACTGAAAATGACTCAACAACAACAACAGCAAAGAAGAAGAAGATATTGAAATACAATATTCCAAAAGACTAACTTACCCTGCAGAGTGGAGTGTAAACCTACAGAGGATAAAATGTAGCTTTAACGGAAGAGAGGACTTTCACACATTTCCAATGAAAAGAAACTATTTAGAAATGTTAAAATATAAACACAAAAGTCCAGAAAAACCTAGGGAGATAAATTTATTTGAGGTATTGAAAATAATTGTATGATGATGCAGTATTAATATTTAACAAAAGGGAAGAAAGACATTTAGAATAGGTAAGAACCTTAATGTCTTCAAAGGCATTCATAGGATTAAAAAAAGAAGTAAGGGATGCATTGGTTCTGTTCTAAGAGTTTGAAAAGGGGAAAGAAAAGGAAAATCAATATAGGGATCAAGCCTATGAGTGGCCTTTGCACTTCAAGCCTGAGTAAGAAAGGGCAACCTAGTCTCCAAAATAAACAAACAGACAAATAAAAGATTACACTAGCAGGAAGGGTTGGAAGGGGTAGGAATCAAATGAACAAAATTCTTATCTGAAATGAACAAAGAGGGCTGGACATATAAACAAGAGTTTGGTGTGAAATAATTCAAACTCAAAAGGGGGTTTTCTATCAGAGACTAGCTTATGAGGATCTATTTTTTTTTTTGCCCATGTAGCTGTTTCCCTTATAATTTTAACTGCGATGATTTTGTTTGTGCAAAACTTTTCAATTATATGTAATCAAAATTACTCATTTTGTCTCCTTTTATTCTTTAGATCCTATCTTGATTAAAAAATGTTCCAATGTCTAAGTTTGTGAAGGGTATGTCCTTTTCTGCTCCTCTAATTTATTATTTTTTTTTAAATCAAGGTAATATATCCATTTGGAAGTAATTGTGGAATGTTGGTCTAAACCTAATTTCTGTTAGACCACTTTTCAAGTTTTTGTAGCAGTTTTCCATCCCCTGCTCCCTTTTCCCAAATAACTCCTATAGTTGGAGTTTTTTGGTTTTATCTAGCACTATGCTACTATGCTTATTTGCTTCTGGAATTTGCTCATGTAACTAATTTCATCCACTGATCAACTTTTATATACGTGTCTACATATTTACATAGTTTTCATGATTACAGCTTCATAATTACTCCTATATTCATGCTTTGCTCTCCAGACTTTTCTATCTCCCTTCCTCCCCTAGAAGCCCTCTTACCCTGGAGATATCTCCACCCTGAGCCACTTTTTCCTGACTGAACAGTTCTTGGCTCAGATAATCATTTCATTAGGTACACAAGACATGTTCACTTCACTTCCAGCTCCACTCTTCACTCTCCTGACTTCACCAGTTTTCCAAAGGCCATGAAGTCACAACCTTTTCCTTGACACACATGAAAACCTTGCATTCAAGCTCCCCCTTCATATACTATGTTTACCCATTAGAAGGTAAAGTCTTTGCATCCTCGTTGCTTAATATAGTACCTGGCACCTTCATCATCATCTATTATAGTATAATTTGATATCTGGTACTGCTTTGCTCCATTCTTTCCCACTTTTTTGTATTATTTATCTTTAGATTTTTAAAATTTTGTTTCTTCAAAAGAATTATATTATTGTTTTTCTAACTCTCTAAACTCACTAATTCCTTTAGCAGTTTATTATAAATTGATATAGGTAATGTAGTAAATTGGCCCAAGCATGAAAATCAATGTCTTTCTACTTAATTTAAGTATATCTTTATTTCTGTAAAGAGCATTTTGTAGTTGTATTCGTATAGTTCTTATTTGTGGCTTAGCAGTTGAACTCTAAAACATTTTATAATTCTTTACATTTTATAGATATTTTTAATAAAATTTATCTTTTTATCATTTCCTTATTGGTTTCATTGATAATGCACAGAAAAACTGATGGTTTGTTTGGGTTTGTTTTACATCCTGTTTCTTTGTTTATTTCAATTAATTTTTATTTGAATCTCTGTGATTCTCTAAGTATACAATCATATCATCTATAAAAAAAGCCTATAATTTTATTCCTTCTTTGCCTGTACTTATTTCTTAAATTCCTTTTTCTTATCTTATTTCTAAGGCTGGCATTTCTAGAATTATATGAAATAGTATTTCTGATAATAGATGTCTTTTCTTAACCATCTCCCCACTCCCCCACCCCCCAATCTGGAACTTTGAAAAGTTGGATGATTTTAGACTTCATATGGGCATGCTAAAAGTATCCCTATATCAACAGTAGCTGACAGTAGTGTCTATGAGGAGCTGAAGATTGACTATATGGAGACTCAGATTGCTGGTGCAAATGGAGGTTTGAGGTTGTAGTCCCATAGCCTTTCCCACAAATGCAATCCTGATTTTATTTGTGATTAATATTTGTTATGTTTATAGTTTTACTAAAGTAGAAATAATCATATATTCCTTGGATACATTCATTTTCATCAGAATGCTTAATCTTTATTAACATGTAGCTATAGCTTCTTTTAATAGTTTATTCAATATTTTATATCAATATTCATTAGAAATAATGGTCTTTAGTATTTTTTCTCTGGAATCATATTATTATAAATTTAGAGCTGTAAAAGACCATTTAAGCCATCATATCTATTTTATAGATAAGGAAACTCAGTCACAGAGAGGTTAGGTGAATTGCCCAGAATGGCAATCCTGAGGCAGAATTTGAACCCAGCTCTTCTTGACTCCAGGACTAGTACCCTTACCTTTGTGTCCTTCTTCCTAGTTTATATATTAAGACCATCTTTTGCATTATAGAATAAGTTTGGTATTATCCCTTCTTTTGTGTTTTTGCAGTGGTTTAGGTAATATTAGAATTGTTTGCTGAAGGTTTCATAGAATTAACTTGTAATTTCATCTTGGTCCTGTTTTTTTTTTCCCCCAGCTTATTCAATTTCTTTTTCTACCCTGAGAGTAGGCTTATTAAACCCTTTATTTTTTTTTCTAATTGATAATATGAGTACTTTATATTTTTGCAAAGAGTCATCTATTTAATTTAATCTACAATTTTTAGACTATAACTGAGCCTTTATTTCTCCATTTGTTGTCAACTTTCTTTTTTCATGCTTAATATTGGTAATTTGGTTTTCCTCTCTCATTTTATAATCAGATTAACAAACCATTTAAATATTTTATTATTTTTGAAAAATATCTCTAGTTACATATTCAATTTAATTTTTTTTAATTCTTAAATGATTTTCAGAATTTATATTTTTGTATTTAGCTGGATTTTTTATTTGTTGTTTTTTAGATTTTTCTGTTTCAACCCAAATTTATTTTCTTTTATCAATAGAAATGATTATGGACATAAAATTTTCTCCTTAGGACTATTTTGTCTTTATACCAAAAGTTTTTATATGCTATCATATTGTTGCCATTTTTATGAAATTGTTTTTCCCTATAAGTTGTCCATTAATCCAATTCCTTAGGACTAAATTATTTAGTCTCTAAAGAAGTATAAATCCTCTTTTAAAAAGTCCTTTAATTCTAATTTTGTCACTTTATGGTCAGTAAATTTGTCTAATATTTCTGCTTTTCTGCATTTGTTTATGAAGTTTTTCTGCACTAGCGCATTCACCAGAGAGCTACCATGTGTCACCATACAAGGTACCTCCTCCCTCCCTATTTTTCAGCTTTCTTTTACATGGTATGATTCCCCATTAGAATATAAGCTCCTTAAGAAAGGCAGACTTTCTTTCTGCTTTTATTTGTGTTTCTAACACTTAGCAGAGTGACTAGATCATGGTAAGTGCTTAATAAATGCTGTCAAATGACTAACTGAATCATGTGCAATTTCTCTAATGTTTTATTCTGGTCCTTCACTTCTTTTTGTTTATCCTTTTGTTAGACTTATGAATGGAGTATATTGAGGTCCACAGCTATTATAGTTTTACTATGTATTTCTCCCTGATGAATTTGTGCTTTAAGCAGTTAGATGATATGCCATTCAATTTGCATATGTTAAAATATTTTTTTTGTTTCTTTGTCTGTGTCATTTTAAGCAAAATGTAATTTCCCTCTTTATCACTTTCAACTATATCTATCTTTATTGTTGCCTTCACTGAGGTCATGATTGCTACCCCTGCTATTTTGAGTTTACTTGAAGCATAATAAATTTGCTCCAGACCCTCACTCTAGATCCTATTTCAAGAGTGTTTCTTGTAAAACACAAGACTTGTTTTACTGGGTACTGCTTTCTAATTTCTTTTTCCATCCTCTTCTGTTTCATGGGTGAGTTAATCCGATTCATGTTCACAGATATGATTGTTAATTGTATATTTCCCTATATCATAACTTCTTTTTGGTCCCTTTCCCCCCTTTTACAATGAATAATAGTGGAAAAGGAGTGTGATCAAGATAAATAATCTGTAATTAAATAAACTATTTCCATTTTACTCTCCCTCTTCCCCTTACCTAGATCTCAATCTACACTTTCTTATTTTCCCCATTAAATCTACCTTTAAGATGTACTCTCCAGGGGCAGCTAGGTAGCACAGTGGATAGAGCACCAGCCCTGGAGTCAGAAGTACCTGAGTTCAAATCTGGCCTCAGACACTTAACACTTACTGGCTGTGTGACCCTGGGCGAGTCACTTAACCCCAATTGCTTCACTTAAAAAAATGTACTCTCCAAAGATGAGGTTTGGTTTCCTTAAAAATATGCCTTCCTTGATTCTGCCCTCCTTTTTCATTTTTTTTTCTTTCCTCATCTTTGTTGAGCTTAATATATTACTACACCAAACTCCATGTGATTACATTTTATATATTCCTTTGTCAATCAGGTAAGAATGACATTTATGAAAGGCTTGATCCTCCAATTACTCTCTCTATTTTTATATATTCTTCTTCTCAATCATCCTATTAATTTTTTCATTTAATATATTTCCCCAATTACAGAACAAAACAAAATTTTACAATTTTACTTTTTTGGGGGGTGGGGCAATGAGGGTGAAGTGACTTGCCCCGGGTCACATAGCTAGTAAGTGTCAAGTGTCTGATGCCAGATTTTAACTCAGGTCCTCCTGAATCTAGAGCCAGTGCTTTATCCACTGCACCACCTAGCTGCCCCCTCAAAACAAAATTTTAAAATATTTGGCTGTTTTTAGTTTTTAGATTCCAATTCTATTCCTCCATTCCTCCCTTTCCTCCTCCCTCCCTGAGATGATAAGCAACCAAATATAGGTTATATGTATGCGAACATGTAAAACATATTTTATTAGTCATTTTGTACAAGACTCAAAAGAAAAACAATGAAATAATGAAAGTGAAAATAGCATCATGCTTCAGTCTGTATTCTTCCTTCTCTAGAGGTAGATAGTATGGTTCATCATTAGTTCTGTGGAATTATCTTGGATCATTGTATTGCTGAGAATAATGAAGTCATTCACTGTTCTTCATTTTATAGTATTACTGTTACTGTGTATAATGTTCTCCTGGTTCTATTTATTTCACTTTGCATCAGGTAATGTAAGTCTTTCCAGGTTTTTCTGAAATTGTCCTTCTTGTCATTTCTTATAGCACAAAAATATTCCAATACATTAATACACCAAAACTTGTTCAGTCCTTCACCAATTAATGGGCATCCCCTCAGTTTCCAATTCTTAGTTACCACAAAAAGAGCTGCTATAAATTTTTTGTAAAACTAAGTCTTTTTCTCTTTGGGGGGATGTCTTTTGAGTGTAAACTTAGCAGTGGTTTTGTTGGATCAAAGGGTATGCACAGTTTATAGCCCTTTGGGCATAGTTCCAAATTGCTCTCCATAATGGTTGGGTCAGTTCATAGCTACATATACATTGCATTAGTCCCAGTTTTCCCACATCCCCTCCAACATCCATTGTTTTCATTTTTTGTCATATTAACCAATCGCATATGAGTGAGGTGCTACTTCAGGTTGTTTTAATGTACATTTCTCTGGTCAATAGATTTAGAACATTTTTTCTTATGACTATAGATAGCTTTGATTTCTTTGTCTGAAAACTGCCTATTCATATCCTTTGACCATTTATCAATCAGGGAATGACTTGCATTCTTATAAATTTAACTCAATTTTCTATATATTTGAAAAATGAGGCATTTATCATGGACACTTGTAAAAAAAATCCCTCACTTTTCTGCTTTCCTTTAAATTTTGGTTGCATTGGTTTTGTTCATGCAAAAACTTTTACATTTTATATAATCAAAATTATCTACTTTACATTTTGCAATACTTTTTATATTTTCTTTACTCCTAAAGTTTTCCCTTCTCCATAAATCTGACAAAAAGAACCTATACCATGCTCTCCCAGTCTGTTTCTTGTATCACCTTGTCTTGGTATATTGTGTGAGCTATTGGTCTATATATGTAGTTTCTGCCATACTGTTTTCCAGTTTTCCCAGTAATTTTTGGTCAAATAATGATGTTTTGTTCCAAAAACTTGGATCTTTGGGTTTATCATAAACTAAATTATATGATCACTTATTATAATGTAATGTTTAACCTAATCTATTCCACTGATCCACCAATCTATTTCTTAGGTAGTACAGATTATTTTAATAATACTGGCAAGTACCCTATTTATAAGAAAGAGTAAGTTTTCCCTGCTTCATAATTTCTTCCCTAGTAGACTTTTTTCTTCCTTTATTCTTTTCCTTCTTAAAACCATTAAAATATAACAAAGCCACTCATTATCATACTATTCACCTCTTTAATTCCCTATGTGACCCTATGTGATTTTAAAATCACTAAGATTCTGAAGGTATAATTATTTCTTCCCTGCTTATTAGAATGTAAGTGCTTCTTTACTATTTATCCCCTTCAAATTACTCAAATGTATGTACCTTTCTAGGTTTCCCTTGATCCTTGCATTTACATTTAAAGTTTCTATTATACTTTTGTTTATTCATGAGGAATGCTTGAAAGTTCTCTATTCCCTCCAAAGCCATTTTTTTCCCCTGGAAGATTATAGCCAGCCTTTCAAGTTAAGTTGTTTGTAATTTAGTATTCCATAATTTTTCTCCTTTATGGTAGTAGTGGCCAGATCTTCTGTGATACTGAATATATACCCTTGGTATTGAACTCTTCCTGCATTCTTGCAGAATTTTTGAAGTTTGGGAGTTTTATGATGACACTTTTTTGTTGTTTTCATTTTGGGGTTTCTTGGAGGAGGTCACTGTCATATTCTTTATGATTTTTTTTTCAGGGCAATGAGGGTTAAGTGACTTGCCCAGGGTCACACAGCTAGTTAAGTGTGAAGCATCTGAGGCTGGATTTGAACTCAGGTCCTCCTGAAGCCAAGGCCAGTACTTTATTCACTTCATCACCTAACTGCCCTCTTTATGTTTTTATTTCATACTATGATTCTAATCTGGGCAGCATTAATTCATGGTTTCTTAAAATATGGCATCAACGTACTCTTTTTTGGCCATAGATTTTAGAGAGGACAATTATTCTTAAAATATCTCTCCTCACACAATTTCCCAAGTTAGTTGTTTTTGATAGCTGAAACTTTCTTCTACTTTCCCAATCTTTTTATATTGTTCTCATACTTTATTGTTATTGTTGCCTCCTGGAATCATTGAGTTTTATCTGATCTAATCTCCTTTTCAGAGACTGATCCTTGAGTAAAGTTTTCTACCTTTTCTTCTAAGGTATTTCTTTTCATTTCATTAAAAATTGAAAACCCTCTAGAACTTTTTATTTTATTTTTATGTTTGCTTAATGTCTTCTAGGTACTCTTATGGGCAACCCCCATTTTTCCCCCCTGAAGTTCTTTTTAGAGTTACTCTCATCTGTTTTTTCTCTTGGGCGATTCTTAATACATACTATCTCTTCATACTTTTAATGTATGTTTATGCATATCCTGCCTCAGTTCCTGATTTTGGTCCATATGCCAGTGTTCTACATCTTGGATAGAGGTGATTTGGCTGTTTGATACTGACTTTTCTTTATGTGCTTCCTACCAATGGCTACTTGCTTTGGTGTGTCTACACTCAGAGTTCTGGAAATATTCAATGTTCCAGACCAGAAGTAAGCAACTGGTTATCCCTGATCAGAGCATTGCCATCAGGCTTACCTGATCAAGGCATTTGGTTGTCTTCAGTCTCACTGAGGTTTACCTGGTCAGAATACAGCCACTTCCATTCCATGTAAGGCTTCCACAGTTGGGATGTTGACATTTTTTTTCCTTTCTGGGACTTCCCTGGCAAAGGTTCTGAATGTTATTCTATCCTCTTCTCTCACTTGCCAAGATTTTCTTAATTAGGACACTGCTTGGTCTCCAGCACATATAGGGCTTACTTTATCCCTTTTAGAACATCCCAAGTTAGGTTAACCTCATTGACACTTTATCCTCTACTGGGCCTTCTTCTGTCAGGGTGCTTCAGTGGGATTCTAATCTCTTTACTTGCACTTCTGCTGGTGTCTCTTCAAGGAATCCTCTTGTAGAGTAAGCAACTTCCATCTGTCTTTTTTTTTTTTTGCAGCTCTAGGTCTAATGGAACAGTTTATTTCTATTTCATTTTTCATTTCTTGGTAATTGTTCAATCTGCTGCTCTTTCCAGGTCATTGTTGGAGTAACCATGGGAGAGGTGAAGTAGTGTGTTATCTTCTCATGGTCATCTGAACCAGAAGTTTTAAATAAAATTTGTTGTCATATAGGACTTCAATTCTTATAAACCTCTATGCAATCTAAAATGTTAGTTATGAAGCAAATCTAGCTGTTCCAGGTTGGTAGGTATAATTTCAAAAGCTAGGGAAGTGGTCACTCTCATTCCCCAATATATAGTAGTAAATTCTCTTTTAATAAATATTTATATAGGATTACTTTCATGCCACTAAAAAGGCAAATACAAAATGATATTTATTGAAGAAAATACCATAGGTAGGTGGGCCTCAAGTGATGGACAAGGGTGCTGGAACACATCTGCCTCTAATGTCTCCCAGGGCTATTATGTGCCTTCCTGTCTCATGAGTTCCTATGCAGGGAATCATTTGCAATTGAGGTATTCAGTAGCAAGGCTCTTTTGACCACAATGCCTCTTCATTTGAGTGTAAATTGAGACTTAGTTGCTTTGACCTGCATGAAGGGAAAAAGGCTCATTTCTGTGTCTTTTTTGGCAAATTCTTACCTTTGACTTGAAGGTGTTTGCAAGCAGTGGTTGATCAGGATTCACATGGCTGGGCTAATGGATAATCTTTCAGAACTCATGATTTGTTTTTTCTGGCAGTTTGGCCTCTGAAAACATTCAACCTGCTCAGCAGTCTTAGCCATAAAGGCAGCTATTTATTATCTCAGTGTAGGACCTGTTTAATAATTTCAGTGTGATCATATAATGTCAGTACCTGTCCAGTGGTAATAATTTTCCTAAAAATTATATTGGAAGAAACTACCATTATTTTATAGCTAGACCTCATAAAATCTACAAAAGGTGAAATGGTTAAACTAGGATGTTACTAGTAATTCAGATCTACTTCAAAGGAAAACTACTTAACTAAATATGAAAGGCTCAGAACACATTACAATGAAGACAAAATTTTCTTCTACTATGGAAAGGAATCTACCAAAATGGGGGTTGCATTGGCACCTTCAATACAAAAAGAGAATTAAATGTATCCAATCTCACTCAAGGGCTTATCATTTAGCCTTACTTATACAGAGAAATTCTGAAGTCACCAGCACCCTCAAATAATGGAATATGTCACAGAAGTCATTAGTTTGGGTCAATATATGCCATCCTATATATGAGGTGTTATATTAAAACAGGATAAAATAAATCCTCATCCTAAAAGAGCTAACAGCAGTTGGGAAGCAAAATAAAACAAAAAAATGAAGCAATTTTAGAACATTAAAAGGCAATATATTCACAAGTACAATAATACCAGAGTGTAAATAAACAGGTCCTAAAAGGATCCAAAATAAATAAGTAGTCAGAGTAGAAAGCAAGCTTAGGATAATCAAGATAAATAAAGTGACCCAAGAGGAAATGTAGCCCCCAATTCTGATCTTCCATCTATAAATTAAGCTTTTTCCTACCAGATCACCTATATTTCACACCCTTAATAGCCATCTTCTAAATTTCTTGCTTTTTCAAACTACAACCTTTGCCAGCTGTTTCAGCTTGTGGACATTTATGCTCAAGGTCCCTTTCATAGAATCATGAAATATCAACACTGAAAGAGACCTTACAGATTATCTAGTTTTCCTGGCCCAGTGTTGGTTCCTTATAAGGGTTATAACCTAATCATGATCCAGGCACTCACAGCAGCTGTGCAGGTAAAATCCCCCACCCTGGGAACTTCATATTACTCTACTCCTCAGATCATCTCATAGATTTCAGAGGCTCCTGTAAGGGGCTAAAATTCTAGCTGTGATGTCTAAAATCTAATGAAGTGGTTATCTTAAATTAGAAAACATATAGCACCAATCTTTGGGAATTAAGTATTTATTAAAGTATATTAGGATTTCGTAAAGAGAAACACATGGGTAAAGTATCCCTATTCTGCCTGTCCCCTGCTGCCTCTGCCTCCAAGTCCAAGTCAGGAACCAAAAGGCCACTCCTCAGCGGCCTCTCCCAGAACCTCTTGTGAAATAGGAAACAGGGCTATCCACACACACATAGCTCCAAGCTAATTGGCTGGTAACTTTGATTGACAGTTCCCATGGGTGGCAGACATCACTTTAGGATGCTAAAGTCACATGCTTTCTTTTCATGGCCAAAACTCACACTGTCCCTCCCAGCAGGGGGTGTCATTCCAATTCTCACACTCCCATAAACAGGCAGGCTCTGTATTTCAGGACACTTGCCATTTAGTAAAACCTGTCACTTCACTTTTGTTTTTTCAGTAGAAAAGAGAGTAACATAGGATAAGCAGGTGGGGATGGCATGACAGTATGATTGATCTCATAACAAACTTTTACTTAAAACTCATGCCTCTTCCAAATTTTCTTATTTTCATAGAAGATAGCACTATTTTTACAGTCTCGAATTTCTTTATTACCCTTGAAACTTCACTCGCCAGAAATTGCTCTCTTCAAAATTATTAATAATGTTTTGCTTCCCCAGTCTGATGTCTTTATTAATCCTCATCCTTCTTGCCCTCTGCAGCATTTGGTGGTGTTCACCATCATTTATATATATATATATATATATATATATATATATATATATATATATATATATATATATATATATACTTCAATCTTTTCTCTGTGTTAGCTAAAAAACAATGCTAACTATAACAAGTCTCCTATTTGCACATCTTAAAAAGATTAAAAAGTATAATTTTCTAATCTATTTCAAAATCATCCAAAATAGAAGTTCCAGTGTGTTTTGAATCTGTTAAAAATTAAATAAAAAATAAAAAACTGGGTGCTTAAAATAATTGACATAAGGAAAAAGTAAATTAAGAAGTTGTTTAACTTAACTTTTTAAAACCTTAATACGGAATAGATTTAAATGTGAATATCATGACAGTAAGTATATAGTCAATAATGCATTTTTTCCTTTTGGATATATACATCTTTCTAATATATCTTTTTGTTTTTGTTTTCGTTTTGAGGTTGGTTTTTTTTTTTTTTTGCAGGACAATGAGGGTTAAGTGACTTGCCCAGGTTCACACAGCTAGTAAGTGTCAAGTATCTGAGGCTGGATTTGAACTCAGGTATTCCTGAATCCAGGGCCAGTGCTCTATCCACTGCACCACCTAGCTGCCCCCTGATATATCTTTTTAAGATTTGACATCCATTAAAACCAAGCATATGCACCTACCCCCCAAAACCTGAACTTACAACCAGATCTTCAATTGTATTATGAGGTATTAAACCAAAGTAATGAAATTTTCAATTATAAAAAATCCATTATTAATAACATTTTGTGAGAGCAAAATGAGTTTTTAATACTATTAATAAATAAAATATTCCATTTGTATTCCATTCATTTAAATTTAATTTATACTTTCATTCACATTTTATGATATATTTCAGTATTTGCAAATAATTTATAAATAAGCAAATATATACATATTGTGAGCTCATTTGGGGACCATTGTTTTGAGCAATGCTCTAAGACTTTAAATTGAAGAATAATTGATTGAGGGAATGCATTGATTAAATGAATGTCCTCATTGAGAGCTCCTTATACTGATGAAATTGTAGGTCTAGATCAAAAATTAATATTTTGTACATAAGGACTAGACCTGTGATTTCATTAGTAGAGGGAACTTTCAAAGGTAGAAACTTCTGTTTAACAAAACAAGTCATTACTTTTTCTGGACCTTATAGTTCTAGAGATTTGCCTAGAGCTCAACACTTCAACTTTCCTATCTGTCCCTAGTTTTGCAAAAGTTAACTTTTCTTTTTAAAATCTGTCATTTCTCTGCTTTAAAAGCAAAGAATCAATCCCCTAAAATATCACATCATCCCACTTGAAAATTAGGGTGGTGAGGAAAGATGGACTAAATGACCTATAAGGTCTCTTCCAACTCGAATGATTTCTGAGTCTATAAAAATAAAATATTTTTGCCCTACTTCAAGGGATAAAATTGCAGTCATGGTAAAGGGGAAAAATAGAGTCAGGATTCAAACACGAGTGAATAGGAGCAAGGAGGAAATCTTGCTGGAGTCTGACCTGCTTTATGGATTACTTCCATATTCATTGATAGGTAATTTCAAAAGCAATTTGAAAATATTAGTCATGACCAAATGCAAATATTGTGATTCCCTTTGGAAGAAACAATGTCACACCATACAATAGATTATGAGAGAGATCTTGAATAACCAGTTCACTTGAAATTCTGAACTTCAGAGAGTTTGAGGTGGCCCAAAACTTGAAGTCAATTAGAGTTTTGTTTAAGGCAGCAAGTACTAGAAGGCAGTGGCATCATCACTGTGTTGCAGAGAGAGCATCTTCCTCTACAGATGGGGAATTTTTTTTTCTGTGCAATTGTTCTTTAGCACCCCTTATGGCTGATTTGGAAAATTCCTTTGGTGACAAATACAAAGAAAATGCCTTGTTTCTGTACCTACCCAGTGCACCAGGGGTCTTAGTTGTGCTTATATGAACAAGTTTGCATTCATTCCTTTAATACATATATACATCTTTTTCATGTGTTTTCATCATCCACTTGAGCCTTTTGTCTTTGATTGAAAAATCTCTATAAATTGTGCCTTAATACCACAGCATTAATCATATACCTCCTGAAGTATTTTCATATTGTGTGTAATAAATACCCCTATACTTAGGGCTTATACTAAGAACTACTCACAACAATATTTAGTTTAAAATTACAATGGGAGCTCAAATTAAGCCATGGATTTGTTATAGTGCATATTTATAAGTTCCTTTTAATTTCCCTATGCTCTCATATATGTATTTGTATCACTGTTGTGTCAAGGCTTACACTGATAAAGTATTTCAATTATTTGCAGAGTAACACAATCAAGGAGTTACATCTGATGTACATTTAGGTTAAATACCTATAATCAGAGGTTGTTTTTTTCTCCCCTAAGTCCCTCTAAACCAATGAATGTTATGAAACAAAGCATTCCTGGTTGCTACCAATAGCTCACTTAAAAGCTAAGGCTAGGTCCATATTAGAGAAATTGTGCAGATATTTTGTCATGTCTCATATTAATGTTGTCTAGCTGTAGACTAGTCAAGGGAGAATAAAAAAATTGAACCAGTGTTAAGTGAACCTGAAAATATAAATTACTTAGGAAAGAACTCCCTATCTGTTAAGAACTAATTAAAAAAACTAGAAAAGAGTGGCAGAAATTCAGCTTAGAGCAACATCTTACACCATATTCTATAACACATTTCAAATGGGTCTATGACCTGAATATTAAAATATTATACCCAAAAATATTAAGAGAAATATATAATAATCTACCTTTTATAATTAATGTGAAATTAATTCTTAAAAAACAAGTATTAAAGAAAATTACAACATGTAAAATATGCAATGTTGATTACATGAAATTGAGGAGCTTTTGCACAAGTAAAATTAATGTGTTTAAGATAAGAAACAAAGCAGTTCAACTTGGAGAAATAGTTTTGTACCAAATATATCTGATAAGGTTTTGATATAAAAGTAACACAGACAAATAACAGAAGTTATATAAACAGTTCTCAAAAGAATGGCAAACTGAAACATGAAAATATGATCCAAATAATAAGAGTGTTGATGCTGGGGTTCATCACTTTCATAAACACAGCAAACTGGCAAAATGACAAAAGAGAGAAATAGTAAATTTAGAGTTTTGGAAAGATAGGCACTTACTACTGGGCTGTTGGTAGAGCTATAAATTGGTGTACTATTCTGGAAAACAATCTCTAATGGAAAGAAAGTAATAGCAATTTCCAGGTCCAGAGATTTCACTTTCTACTCCTAAGAGGTCATTGATGAAAAAATAAATAAATAAAGACTCTAAATGTACCAAAATATTTATAGCATCACCCTTTGTGGTATCAAAGAATTGGAAACAGAGGA